>NC_034610.1:42129985-42153732 GCF_900095145.1 Mus pahari | reverse complement strand
TAGTAACAGCTGTCCCCATAGTTACAGGTATCCTGTAGTAACAGCTGTCCCCATAGTTACAGGTATCCTCTAGTAACAGCTGTCCCCATGGTTACAGGTATCCTCTAGTAACAGCTGTCCCCATGGTTACAGGTATCCTCTAGTAACAGCTGTCCCCATAGTTACAGGTATCTCTGTAGACCATTCTGAGTATTTCACCTGAATCTTCACAGTCAGACTTCACACTAATCCACAGCTGAGCACCCTCTGTTACAGAAGAGGAAACTGGAGCATGGAGTTCTTGAGTAACTTTCCCCAGATAAAACTGTAAGGGCAAAGGCTGACCTGGTTTTTCTATTCATTCCACTCCAACTGTGGTAATAAGCTCCTGGCACACAAACCTGTGAGATAGTCGTTTTTAATACAGAACAAGCTACATTTCTGGTTCTGAAATTATTGCAGATATAAGAATCCTTAATTCTCAGCATCATTTGCTTTGAGTTGCATGTTAATTTTTTACTTTATAGCATGGATATCTATCTATCTCTATCTATCTATCTATCTATCTATCTATCTATCTATCTATCTATCTATCTATCTATCTATCACTGGCTGCCTTTAAGTCTCTCCTACCGACGAGAAGCCCACACAGCACTAACTTCCACTGTTTGGAGGCAAATATTTTCAGTCTTTAATCTGTAGCCTTGTATGAAATGTGCATCTTTTAGTCAGCAATTTCCACTTTAAGTGAGAGGAATCTATTTCTGATGGCCAAAATTCAGTTAAAGCTGAAAGATACTCAAAAAGAAAACTGACTTTTGTCCTATTCAAGGTCAGTGTATTTTATTTTCCTCTTTCCTTCCTTAGTAATCCTGACTTGCTAGAGCTATGCAGTGTTTCTCACAGCAGGACATTTGTTAATGTGATAGCTGATACTGATCACGAAGCTTCCCTTGACATAACAGACATGTTTAGACATTCTTTTCTAAGTTTTAGCCTTCCAGGTGTTATTGGTCTAATTTTGCCCATGAATGAGATCTTGTCTTCTCTGTTGACTTAATTCCCCAGTTGCTGCACCCAGAACAGCCTCCGATTTGGGGAATCTGATTCCCCCACAAGAAATCCTCATTGTTTGTTTGGTTTTGTTTTCTCTTGACTCTCATATAGGACAGTCCAGCTTTCTTGCTTGCTCATGCCCCATCCCTGCCCCCTTTGCGTCTGGATAACAGCTGCCCTGGAAGGAGTGTTTGAGCTTTAGGCTATAGGTTAAGTCAAGTTTTCAGAGGACTTTAAAGAGAAGGCCAAAAAGAATTCACAGAATTCACTCATCCATTTACAGTCATTACTTAGCTTCTTAAAATTTTTAAATTTCCCCCAATACACACACACACACACACACACACAGAATTCCCAGACATGGCATTGATTTTGATTGTTCAAGCCATTATGGAGTCCCTACTGTGTTCCTGGCTCTATGCTCATGGTCCCTCATCTGTGACTTGCTGTTCACCAGCTCTGGCAATGATTCACTTATGTACCGAGTCCAGCTGCTGGCTGAAAATATTTTAGTGCTCATGACAGGCAGGGGTCCTGTCTGAATGGCCTTTGCATCCAAGAGTGAGAAAGTTCAACTGAAATAAGATGGCTGGAAATTATGGCAAGTGCTATCAAGAGTTGATACAAGAATTTCTGGGGAGATACTTTCATTGGTTAAGATGTTTGCTATACAGACATGAGGACCTGTATCCAATGCCTAGAGTCCACATTAAAACCAAATCAAAAAGCTAGACATGGTGACATGCTTAGAAGCTCAATACGAGAGAACTGGAGACAGGGAGATCTCAGGAACCTCATGATAATTAAAGCTCAAATGCTCTCTGGCCAGCCTCTAGCCAGTTGGTGAATTCTAAGCCAACCTAATCTCAAACAAAAACAAAAACAAAACAAAAAACCAAAGTGGACATTACCCCCTGATGAAAAGACTGCCAAGGTTGTTCTCTGGCCTCCAAACATACACATATATCCATGCATGTTCCTGCACATATATGTGCCTGTACATATATGAACACACATACACACACAAAGAATTGAAATGAGTCTGTGAGAGAGAGAGGAATGGAAGATTACGTGACTGTCACGCAGCATGGTCAGGGGAGGGCTTCCTGAAGGAGAGACCCTAGAGATGAGAATGAGGAAAGCCAGGGGCCAGAGGGTACATCTTGGGTAGATGTGACAGTGGCCAATGGAAGAGGCTGTGCTCAGTGCCCACTATGAAGTGCCGTGCGCTCTGCTGGCCGGGTGGGACTGCTGGGCTTCTAGGGCACGGGGTCTCTGGGTAAAGAAAGTTGCTGACCTTACATAGGGTTTCAGAAAACCTACTGCGCAGTGATTAAAGGTCTGTCTGAAGCATTTAGGGATTGAGTTATAGCTGAGGAGGTGAGGAGTGGCCTGGTTTAGAACTGGGGTCACTAAGGTGAAGCTGGCATTGATCTTACCTGCTGCTTGTTACTGTGACCAAAAAAAAAAAAGGTCACTTCTTTGCTGAGATTCGGAGTTGTGGCAGAGGTTCACCATCAGCTAGGCCATTCAGGCTGATCTTCAAGAAAGTGTGTGAAGGGTGTGATTGACAGGTGGTCTCCGGAAGTCACCTCATCTAAGAACCACTTCCAATACCAAGGCAAGTGCGCATCTTTGGGGGAAGTATGAAGACCATCACCGGGTAAGTCAGGGGTAGCTAACGGCTCACTTCTCTTGCCAACTTCCAACCGATAACAAAGTGAAGAGGTAATGCAAGATCTACCCACTTCTGCCCAACTTGGGACTCCTCCAATAAACAGTCTTCGCTCTGGAGTTCCCTGCTGGACTGGTAGAAAAACTGTTGGACCTGTATGGCAAAGAGCTCTCTTCTAAATCTTGTTTCCCCTTGTCCTTTCAGAGGTGTGACATCACCGCATATTTTTGTCCTAACTCTAGATCAGCCCCAGACCAGTTTAACTGGTGTGAAACAGTTCAAGACCATAGGTGGAAAGACAGCATTTGGAGAGGTGGTGTAGACAGGCTCTGGTACCTAGCAACAGCTGTCTGGTTAGTAAACTGATGTGGTAGCATCTTTGGTGCAGGGAAATGGAATGACGGGTCGACGATTCTTTTATCCATGGCAGGGGAGAAGGGATAGATAACAAACACAAGAGCAGTAGGCCAGAGTTAGTTTGATGTCTTACAGATTAAGTCATTAACAAACAAGGACTCGGTGGTACAATGGTGCCTGAGTCCTCTCTGTAGCTGTGATAAACACCACGGTCAAAAGCAACTTGGAGAAAACTGTTTATTTCAGCTTGCATTTCCCTATCACATAGAGGGAAGCCAAGGGAAGAAGAACTCAAAGCAGGAACTCAAAGCAGGCACCATGGAGGAACACTGCTTAGAAGTTTGTTGCCTGTGCTGGATGGTTCGGCTACCGTTCTTGTACAACCCAGGCTCATCTGCCTAGGGCTGGTACTGCCCACAGTGGGCAGGGACTTTCCCTCTCAACTAGCAATCAAGAAAATGCCCTGACAGGTATGCCCACAGGTCAATTTGATGAATGCAATTTTTCCATTTAGGATCCCTCTTCCCAGATGTTAACAACAAGGATTAGCCATCACACCCCCACTATACTGAAGAGCCTAGGTCCTATCTCCAGCACCTCAAGAGAACAAACAACCTAAAATCACAAGGACCTGAAGTCAATTCCAAGAATCATTTTTAAAATGCCGGTGTAGTGGTTCACACTTGCAATCGTACTGATGAGGAGGTGAATCAGGCCAATGGCTGAGGCTCGGTCAGTCAGCTTAGCCTACTTCGTGAGTTTTAGGCCAATTGGAATCATCGTCTCAAAATGTTAAGGTGGTCATACTTGAGGAATAACATCTGATGTGGTCTTCTGACTTCCACATGCACACACACACACACACACACACACACATACACACACACACATATACACACACACACATACACATACACACACATACACACATATACACACACACATACACACACATATACACACACACACATACACACACACATACACACACATACACACACATACACACACGTACACACACATACACACACACACACACACACACACACAAGAATATGTGTATGCACACAATTACAAGTCCTTAACACATACCCAAGCAGAAAAATCTGAAGGTCAACTGTGGGCTCTAAAACTAGCTAACTACAGCAAATGTCCAACCAGCCCAGGTCTGTGATGCCTAGAAAGAGTCAAACAGGGGAACCCGATAAATAGCGAGAACAGGCTGATAGATCTCTCCCCCGAACCTTTTGTTGTTAAGACTAGATCTCTAATCCAGGCTGGTCTTGGAACTCCTTGTTTCCATTACATTTCTGTTCCTGTGACTACAGCAACATGACCAAACGCAATTTACAGCACCACTAACTAGAGACGAAATAAGTGCTCAGCCACCCGGATCCCGTGGCACTGGAGGTATTTGTGGTAAAGAAAACAAACAACAGACCACTTTTAGGGTGTGGCAGGTGGTGAGATGGGATGGGCGGAAGATGGTTCTGCTGATAAAGTGCCTACCACACACGCATGAGTGTCTGAGTTCAGAGCTCTGGCATTCATGGAAGAAGCTGGGTATGGTGCCGTGCACCTGAAATCCCAGGAGTGGGATCACAGAGACATGCAGATTCCTGATGTTCACTGGCCACATAGCTTTGCTCCATCAAGCTCCAGTTTCAGTGAGAGATCCTTTCTCAAAAAATAAGATGGAGAGCAATTGAAGACATTCAACATCAAACCTGTGATCTCCACAAGCATGTACATCTGGCTCTCTCTCTCTCTCTCTCTCTCTCTCTCTCTCTCTCTCTCTCTCTCTCTCTCTCTAGGAGACCTGCAGTGCAGGTTCCTGGGGTCCTAAAAGCAAGTTCTAACTATAAGAATTCTATAAGACATACATACGAGTATCTTCTGGAATACTGTATGATGAACATGGTTCCTATAAGAATCACCATGTTATAAAGTTGGCAGAGCTAGCAACATCCATAAGATGCAAATGATGGAATCTCATCAATATAAACATTTATTCACATGTAGGCTGAGCAAACAATTATGCACCAACAATGGGGTTTGTCTAGTACACCGTGCATTTCCCCGGATACAGCTACAGAGTGTAGTGCATCACCTGTTCATGAAGATAATGGAGACCCTGAAATTCTCCTTTTTCCTTCCACTGTGATTCCTCAGATGAACAGTTACAAAATGGTCTAATATGAGCCTCATACATGAAAGGCAAGCCTACCCTATCCTTTTTTCAGATATTATTTGATCTGTAGTTAGTTGGCTTCATGGATACAGAACTCATGAATATGGAAGAAAAGATGTATATTATAAATAACACATTTATTATATAAATATATATTTTATATAATTTAATGTATATGTATTCATTCTTGTCCCCACATGAAAGGTGACAGATTTCAATTAAAATTCTTCAGAAATTCTCAGACGCTGGCAAGCCAACCAAAGTTAAGACTGTTTCCAACAGACAAAGCAAATGCTCATTTATTTTTCTCTAATTCTTAGACAAATGAAGTGGACGTTTGACCCTGGGGCTTCTCCAGCTCCTAGGTATGAGAAGGACCACCCAGTTTGCTCTCAGGAAGCTGTGAGTAGGACCCAGTCCACGAGCAGAAGTGGTCCTCACACAAGAAACACTGCCGGAGCTGAGAGCACATATCCCTACCCTGAGTCTTTGTTCTTTCCATGTGTATTACCTCCATCTGCCAAAAGTTCACCTATCCCTCCCTCCACATGCCACCCCAAATAAATGACCGGTCCATCCATCATTCACACTTTAGGATGGTATCTCTGGATGCTTTTCCTTATATCTTTAGAGGTACCAGCCAGTACCTATGATGTTGGTCCCCCCCCTCCCCCCGACATCGCCTGGGTTTTTACTGCTGGTTACTTCGTATCCAGTAACGTACTCAGTAATTCTGTAGTAGTAGAAATGTCTGGTTATTTAAAACTGTGTGTACATGAAAAGTAGAAATTAAACTAAGTGATCAAGGCAACTAATAGGAGGCGGAGAGAAGAGGAAAGAAGGGAGTGTGAGGAAGAATATGTTTAATATACAATATGTACTTCTAGGAAAGCTTAAAAGAATTAAATGCACATACAAAGAAGTTTCAAATATTGGCTTTACAATTGTTTTATTGAAAACAAACTTAAAACCTAATAAATACCTTTTAAATGAGATTGTTTTATAATTAGTTCTAATGCTGCTTATTTTACCTTCAAACAAATATTGATATATTAAGTTTAAGATTTCTGATATCCACATACATTCTAATCTGTTTTAGGTATTCAAATGTCAACAAGGCCTAAGATTTACAGGAGATGATCTGTGTGCCCCACGCAGTTGAAAAACAACAACAACAAAAAAAATCTCTGAGGTCACATGCCAGGTCATCGTTTGTGGCCATGAGGCGTGCTTTGTTTGCTAAATTCTCTCCTCAGTGATGTATCTGAAATGGCTATTAAAGGTTCTGTGGAGGAAGCCTTGGGATGCTTTGGTTTGTGTGGTTTAGCTTCCAGACACTGTCGCACATTGTCGATGGACACTGTCAGCAGCTTTAGAAGCTCGGTGTAGCCACTGTGAGAATCAGGTAGCCTGTGCTTTGTCTGGATACACAGAACCTGCGAGTGGGCAAGGATCCCAAGGACGTGATATTAAAATAAATACGCGTGTACACTTTAATCCCCGTTCTAAAGCACGTTTGTGATTCTGACGGGAGGAGCCTCGAAGGGACTCAGCAACTCTCAACTCATAAACAAATATAAAATCATACAAACCAGGCAGTGCAAAAAAAAAAAAAATCTCTTTAATCTAAAAAATCATTTCCCAGGGCTAATTCATTACCATGCCCTACTGATTTTCATTAATTTCTGTCACTAACAAGAGTTTTCTTCAAAGGGAGATAATATATAATAGATTTTGGTAAACCCTTCTAAATTAAAACAAGATGCTGTAAGCAGTTCAGGGGTGAAAAATAGCCATATTATTTTTCTTTGGTATAGCCAAAAAGTTAGAAAATGCCAAGTGTCACATTTCAAGTGACAAACTGTCACATGGAAGTTAAAACTCTGATTGTGAAACAAAATGACTCTTTAAAAGAAAAGCTTCACCCATAATTCTACAGTGCATGTTTTCTGATTTAATTCTGAAAATATTGTATTTAATAAGCAGGAAACAAATCCAGCCGTATTAATCACTCCCCTACCCTTCTCTCATGATGCCTCTCTTGCTTCCTTCTAATAACAACTCCAGGAGGGAATTCATTAAAAAAAAACCAAACAGACAAAAAACCCACCCATGCTTCTGACATCAGGGCTAGAAATGTATGCAGTAAGCACAGGACACAGCCTTGCCACTTCTGTTTGTGTAAGTTTTACAGGAGGAGGAGGAGGAGGAGGAGGAGGAGGCGGTGGCCCGGCAGCGGCTGCAAGGCCTCCCCTGCCCCTAAAGTACCTGAACCAATGAGTTGCTTAGCCACTTCCCAGCCCCTTCCTGGTTTCCCATGTGTCTTGAGCTAGAGTATGTGCACACACAGACCTGTTCTATACTTAGAACCAGCCCACTGCCTGTTAGAAGTAACAGTTTCCAGTCCCTTCTTAGTAAACTTACACATTCCCATCCCCATAATGTGTTGAAAGCACTTACCACCCTGGTCTAGAGGACTCCGTTACCCTACCTGAACTCTGACCTTTTTCTCCTATTTCTATACGTAACGTTAGTGTGTGCATTTGTTAGAATGAAGTATTCGAAATTCATACATATACACACACCCAGCATTTTGGGAAAAACAAAACAAAACAAAACAACAAAACAAAACCATCTTCCCCAGGAAGCACTTTCAGAAGTTGAAGCTTCTACTTGCTTTTAAGCCACACGGCGAGTGAGTCCTAAGAGACCCGAAAGGCTGAGACCTCCCCAATACCAATGCTGAGTGGGGTCCCCACGAGCCAGGAAAAGGCCACAGAGACTTCCTAGAGTGATGCACAGCTCACCTTCCTGCCTCACTTGTGAGAGGCGGGCTCTGATACTAACTCTTCTGCTCCGTACCCCCACACTGCTCAGAGGGACCGTTGCCCTCAGCCCTTCCTATCCCATCCACAGAGGCAGGCCCCTCGCTACAGAGCAGGCTGTCCCGGTCCATCTCCTGCCCCGTCGGTCTGTCCAGAGGGCATACCCTGGTAGCGTCCAGGACCCTGCGTGCTTTGTTGTCCGCTGGCTCAGCAGGCTCTCCCTCGCCCTCGGAGATGACTGTCATGGGGCTGCTCTGGATGCGGTTCCTCATGCTGTACCTGCTGCTGGCCGCAGAGGGTGGCGTCCTGCTGCGGCTGTACCGAGGACCCGAAAAGGACAGACTCCGAGGCATCAGGCCTTCGTTTTTGGCCCACTCTTCCTGAGCTCTCCTGTTCTTGTTGGGGGAGCAGCTGGATGGGCTGTCCGGGATGTCTGACGAAGGCTCCGACCTAGATCTCTGGAAGCGAGGGTCCGTAGACTTGAGCATCTCCGCCGCTGACATGCGAGCGCTGGTGTCCGAGCGACTCCCCTTCTTTAGCAGCAGAGCTTTGAAGTTGTCGCTGCTGGTAGTACTCTTCTTTATGCTTCTCTGGATGGACCCTACTTGCTTTGGAGAGGCCAGGTTAGGGGCCGCACTCGTGGGTGTCACAGGCGGGGAGGGCGAGTGGTTTCGAGTGTGATCATCTTCTGAGTCTTTCCGGCCAAGGACTTTCCTTTTAGATCTGAAATAAAACAAAATTAAAATAACAGTCATTCCTTGGCAACCTCGCTGTCATCTTCCTATGACCACTTACTGAACGAACACACACACACACACACACACACACACACACACACACACACACACCATCATTAAAGATGAGTCCAAGAGCTTCTCTGATATTATTTTCTTCTAAAGACAGGGCACTAGATTCCCCATGACAGCAGAATGTGGCCAAAAGTATTTTTCTTCAACTGACCTTCAATGTTCAACAAGAGAAATGAATGACTACCTTTCCAGAGCAACTCTGCCCTTCTCAATCTTTTAGGTGTTTCAGCCAAAGACCATAAGCCTGTGGCAAATTTTTGATTGTGCTGAGACACAAAAAGGCACAGTGATGCTCTATGAAATTTAGGGCATTTAATTGTAGATAGAGAACTAAGAGAGATGGCAAGTTTAAAAAAAAAAAACAACAAACAAAACAAAAGCCAAACAAAACAAAAGCCAAACAAAACTGGTATTCTCAGGGGACAGTTGCCACTTACAAAATGGACTAAATTTTAACTTGATATCTCTGCATATATTCTCTCTCTCTTTCTCTTTCTGTGTGTGTGTTTCTAAAGATGACATTTAAATAGTTAACAATGGCTTAGAGTCTAATTACTTCAATAAATATAAAAATTTCACACCTCAACTGGAGTTCTACACTTTCCATCTGGCTTTAAATCTGAAGAGAATTAATTTGCATTATTTTAGAACTCCAAGAGCTATGCTTCAGTTTGGATTGTCTGTATTTTACATCATGAGTGTCAGTGCTGCAGGTAATGACCCAGAATTCAGATGGATTCTGATTACATCTGCTTCTTCAGTACTAATGCCACAACAGAAATTAACATGCATCTGAGCTTTTTCTTTTCAATCCATTCCTAAGGCTACATGGCCTTTAATTGTCCCATGTGTACAGAGTAATAGACTCTGAATGATTTCTGTATCTCTAAGAGATGACATTGTCTCTTCAGCAGAAACCACACATTCTTTAATGCCTTCTGAAGGTTGCCAAAATAAAATATAGACGAGCCCTTTGGTGTATTTTTAGAAAAAAAATTTGCAGTAACCATGGCTCTGCAACAGTTGGGTTTCCTTAAGACAGAGTATTTAGTACACACAGAAACTTGGCAACACACTTCTCTGTGGCTTGTGATTATAAATACAGATTCCTGTATATTTAGAAACTCGGTGCAT
Organism: Mus pahari; assembly: GCF_900095145.1. Lineage (NCBI taxonomy): Eukaryota > Metazoa > Chordata > Mammalia > Rodentia > Muridae > Mus > Mus pahari. The sequence continues at coordinate 42,143,706 of NC_034610.1, read as the reverse complement.
TCCATGCTAAATGAAAGACATTAAAGTCTCAGAAGAATTTCGGGACAGTTAAGTTCCAGTTGGTATCATTTAATTCAGAAAATAATTATTGAGTGTTAATAATGTGTCCAACACAGCTACAGTTAGGAACATCGGTGTAAACCTCTATAAATGTGACTTTATTTGCTTGTTTTTCAAAAGACCCATTTCTCATTTCCTTGTTTTAAGAAAGAACCAGATAGCTAGCTCTCTTTTACTTTTTTTAAAGATATCTATCTATCTATTTATCTTATACGAGTGCACTATAACTGTCTTTAGACACACTAGAAGAGGGCATCAGATCTCACCATGTAGCTGCTGGGAATTGAACTCAGGACCTCTGGAAGAGCAGTCAGTGTTCTTAACCACTGAGCCATCTCTCCAGCCCCACTCTCTTTCTGTTTCTAATGAGATCAAAGAAACCAATGAGACAACAGGTGTGGTCTTTTGGGCCTTTTAGACCAAGACTGCAGGCGACAGGTCAAACAAAGCCAAGAGGAGAGAGACCTGCACACCACTGTCTGTCCACTCAGTGTGCTAACTCACATTCCATCGTGGTTTGCCCACATTCGATGTTCCTGTGCTGCACACAGTTAGGTAAGGATGGAGCTTTCTTTTTTTTTTTCATTTAAACTCAGAAACACCAGGATTTGAGAGCTTGCTGACACGGATTACTTATTCAGGGAATCGAATGATTTTATAGAGTACTTGGTCTCAGAAGGGAAATAAAGGATGGTCACTTGAGTCAAAACAAGTCTTAGTGGCAGAGAAATATTCACAGGAGTTATCTGAAAATCTGGTAGTAAGGAAATGTAAGCAACACAACACTGGTTCTTAAAGTACTTGTACATATCTGAATCTTATCATTTTCTACTATATTGCCGCTGTGGGGTAGGGGCGCACTCATCTGGTTAAGGCCAAGCAATGTAATAAGCAAAGCTGAATTACTACTAAATCCGTTACACTCTAAGGTAACCATCATTTGATACCGGGTAACAAGCAGTTCCCTTGACAATGTAACTGTTTTTTTGTGAAAAGCCAGCAGATGGCGCTAGAGGTATACAGTAACAAATTTAAAGTCACGCCCTCTCCTGCCAAAGAAGAATTATTCCTTGGGAGACACTGGATGGCTCAGCCCTGCATCCTTACCAGCAAAGCTCTGGGATATAGAAGTAGTAGGTGGAAAGACAGAGCCAGAAACCAGAGGTGGTAGACAACTTCAGGGGAAATAGCGGGATGTGGACATGGCGGGATAGACATAGGAATGAACTCACAGACTAAAAGACCTGAATAAGCTCAAACTAGATAAAATCCCAGAACAAAGGAGCGAAAGTGAGGGCAAGTCCCAGCCCTCAGCAAGAAGCTATGCACAAATGATAACTACTGGGAGAGGAGAAGTCAGTTTTCTTCAAGGGAGTGCTACTGGGTATTTCAAATCACTTTCCAGGGAAGCAGTTAGGTGAGCCAGCCAACACAGATTGTATTCCATGGTTTCTAGTGGCTCTTAATTTTCATTTGAGAGAGAGAGAGAGAGAGAGAGAGAGAGAGAGAGAGAGAGAGAGAGAGAGAGAGAGAGAGAGAGAGAGAGCATAAAGTTGGATAGGAGTAGATCTGAGAAGAGTTGGGGGACAAGAAACAGAAAGGAAACAGAAAGTCTTGAAAAAGGCAAAGAAAAAGCACTGTGAAATCATGGATTTTCTAAACAGACAAACAAAAAAAGTAACGATAAATAATTCAACTGAAGCACCCTTGGGAAGGTGGCTCTGTACAGCTAGTCTATGCTCCGTACGTCCACAGAACTCAGCATTCTCCACTCCAGACGGGTTCCAAATCTTGTAAACATTCAGTCACATGACTGGCACACTAGGTGCCTTGCCAGCCACAGCTGTGTCTACCAGAAGGGTATCACATTCTGTCCTCAGTGTCATCCCAGAAATCAACAGGACAAAGTAAAACAGAAATCGAACTTAAAAAGTAATTAATGCGTATAAGAAAGACACTTGAAAATGAGGAATGTTAAGTAAACCGTGGCTAGCTGACAGACAAAACCTCATGCAAACAGAGGGGCTCGTCCAGAAAGGAGAAATTATAAAGTATATAAAAAAAATACGACAAAAGTTTGGGATACCTGTGAATGGCTGCAAACAGGTCTTCTGTTGTCCTGGGTTTAGTGGGAGTCAGCACCTCATCGCTTCCCTCTTCCTTAGATAAGTCCGCGGGGTCTGAAGTGGAAGCAGCTGTGTTGGGTTCCAGCACGCCAGCTAGAGAGAAGAAAGGCAGGCAAACACTAGACGCTGTGACTAGCACTTCAGTTCTTTGCCCGGCTCTGAAACACACGCCACTTTGCTGCCATTTCCGACAGTTGTGAGAGCCATGGCAAAGCCCCGTGCCTCTGTAGTTTGAGTTCTTACAGAGGTAGAAATGATGCTCGCTAGCCTGACAGCCAGGGCTATTTCCTGCTACAGACTTTGGACTAAATTGCTCTTAAATTTGGTTAAGAGCGTTTCTTTGTAGCCCTGCCCAAGGGAGATTACTCCTGCTACTGAATACCCAGCCTGCCCCAGACCTCCCGGCACCTCCAACCCCCGACCCCTCTTCTCTTTCCCTCTCTCTCTCTCTCTTCTCTTGGATTCAGAGTTTTTAAAATGTTCACAGAGCAGCCTGGGTAATGAGGTGTGAGAAGCCCACACACTGCCGGTGTTTGCCGAAGTCTAGGCTGCTTCACCTGGTTCCACAGGCGCTCGGTAGCCCTATTTGGCTCATCTCCAGAGGATCAGAAGGATGCAGCAGAAAGGAGCCGGCCTTACCTTCTCTGTCCAGTTGAGACAGGCAGCTCTTCACATTTCTCTCACCATCCACGCTGTTCTCGCCTGACTCTTCCTGTGTGGGGCCCGGCGATGTATTAGGCTGGACCATGGGGGCATTGGCTTCCACGATGCCAGGGGACAAGGACCCAGCAGTTCCTCGTTCTAGAGCCGGACTGCTGGGGGTGGGGGCCGGAGCATGAGAGCCAGCCCGGGATGCTGGGCTGGATTTCTCCTCTTGGCTCCGCACAGCTTCCCCCTCTGCCCTGGTAGGGCTGGGCACGCCTGGGAAAGCTTCGCTCCCGTTCTCTGTGGGCTCCGCTGTGAAATCTCTCTGCGGAGGTGGTACCACCAGGAACAGTTTGGGCTTCTTGGAGATGGGGGGTGGCTTCCTGCTGGGTGAAGAGTCTGGGAGCAGAGTGGTCCTGAGGCTGGGACCGGGACCTGGAGCTCCATCGCTGCAGCTCTGAAGGCCGCCACGCTCGACTGCACTGTCATGGTCACCCTGACTCTGGCTCTTGGCAGGCATCGGAAGCAAGCTTGTCACAGAGGCAGCCTGGCTTTCACTCTCCATTTCATTTATGCTATTTCGGGATTTGAGGAAAGCAGATGGCTTTAAGTGATACTGTGGAGCAGTCGGAGTTCGTTGTTCCTGAGCTGATGGTTCAGAAAACAGGACTGCCTCGGCACCTGAGTCCTTCCTCACTGGCCTCAACTGCACCGTCTGCAAAGCTTCAGTGGTGATCAGGGGCATGGGGGGTCGGCAGCCCTCCTCCTTGTTGGCATGCCGCCTGAGGGCCTCCCTAGAGGATTCGGACTGGCTAGAGTTTTTGAAAAAGGGCCTGCTTTCTTTCATGAGTTTGGGGTCCAGAGGCGGAGCGGGCGGGGGTTCAGATGGGGGCAAGAAAGGTGGAGGTGCTGGCACAGGAGGCGAGGATCTTGGAAGAGAGGGGCTAGCTGCTGTGGGAGGAGGAGAAAGGCACCTGTCGGTGGGGGAGCAGAAGGGAACAAGGGCTTCTGGTGGTGGAGGGGGGAACATGGGAGAGGGCGGCAGAGGAGAGCCCCCGGAGCAATCTGCTAGAGGAGGAGGAGGTGGAAGAAAAGGGGACTTGTCTGCCAGACACAGAGAAGGCAGAGGGGGAAGAGGAGGAGGGGGAGGGGCGAGGGCCGAGGCCAGGGCTGAATCCAGTTTCTTCATGGTCCCACTTCCTTCCGTAGAAGTATTAGAAGAGAGAGAAGTGGACGATGAGGAGATGGACATAGAAGAGATCAGAGACGATTTTCTTTCTGGTACCTTGGGCTTGGCCTTCCCCTTCCCATTTGCTGGTGACATTGATTTTAAAAACACAGGCACAGGGGTGAGTGCTGTGGGTGTATTCGACTGGCTAGAATACCCACTGGATGGAGAGGTGACTCGCTGTGACTTCTCTGGTGAGGTGATCTTTGGTCTAACTGAGCAGCCCGGCACTTGGGGCACTGGGACTCTCGACCCCTCCTGGATGTGGCGAACTGGCCCGTTTCCAGTTGCCGCCTCAGTGTTGGCTGGGCAGCCCCCTGTGGGGTTCCCTGGATCTTCCTGCAAGCTCGTGTAGTCAATGTAATAACCCCAAGGGTCCGTGTATTCCGACTTGACGCTGCTTGTGTCGCTCTGGGACGGAGTGACCCCGCCCAGAGAATGCACGTAGGGAGTGGTGGTGGAGGTCAAGCTACTACCCTCGCTAACAATGCTCTGGCTTCTGGACCTGGGGAGCCAGGGTTCCTCAAAGTCACTGCAGGGGCTCTGGGAAGGGGAGCTGCTGCCCTTGCCAGGGAGGCTTAGTTGCAGTGAATGCTGGAGCGAGGCGATCAGGCTCTCGTTGAGCACCTGCCCGTTTGTCTGGTTGTTCTTTTTGGGAATCCTTCGCAGAGAATCGGTCCGGGATGGTGGCAGGGGTGGTTTCTTTGCTTTCTTCAAAGAGATGTTTCTCGAAAGGATTTTATCCTGGTGAGTGGCCTGATCTCCTTGGTTTCTCTGAGCCCTTCCATCAAAAACATTGACCAAGCTGTGCCTGGGGTTCCCAAAGCCTTCACTGAGACTGTACAGGTTCCCAGCCTCATGTCTAGAATCACTCTGAGTGGTCGCATAGTAACCATCGTGGTCCTCTGAACACAGGGACCTGGTATCCCCTTTGAGAGATGTTTGGTCCAAACTGCAGCTGCTCACGTTACTTGTGGGAGTAGAGCAACCAGGAGTTGCCGGGTGTGGCCTCAGTGGGGATGCCCGCCCATTGCTGGAAGCTTTATATTCCCAGGACTCAGAACTGCCACATCCCCTGTCCCCCGAATAACTATACTCGCTCTTGCCATCCACATCTGGAGGGCGGGCAGGAAAGCTTGGGTTGTTTCTACAGTGATAGAGGATGGCTTGGGATCCATTCTCCCTGTTTGCTGGGGCATTTAGAGAGACCTCTGAATCATGGAGGGATGACAGTGTGGTGGCACCGGGGGCAGAGGAGGCTAAAGCCTGTGAATGAATGAGATGACCCTCGTTCCAGTGATGGTGGGGGGACTGATGGTCATCTTTCATGGAACATCTGGGTGTGGGACGGTCTCTGGGTTTTATCTTTGAGTATGTGGATGAGCCGGGTGTTCTACTGTCCAGCTGTCCTGCACTCTGAGCAGTGTGAATGACAATAACCTCTGAAGAGGACAGCAGCGTGGCATTTGGGATGACGCTGGTAGAGTAGGCTGCATGAGGTGAAACCACACATGCTGGACTCTCCAAGAACCTCAGTTGCTGGGATTTGGGCCTCGAAAGCATCCCAGTACTCGAGGCACCTCCTAAATGCGCAAAGTTTTCATGCCCCTGCGAGCTACCCCCCTGGTAGGGAAAAGTGCCATCGGTATCTTCAGCAGAGCCCAGGGTACCCATCCTTCCCTCCAGTGAATAGGTGCTTGCTCTCGGGCCGGTACGTGGAAGACTGTGGAAACCAGCATCGTTATTGAGGCGAGATGGGAACACGACACCGGCTGAGTCGCTCAGCACAGACATGTTGCCAGAGGAACCTGAGAGGTGGCTCATCTGGGCAGCAATGCCTATCCCCTTGTGAGCCCTGATCCTTCTCATTGATGGTGGGATGACCTTCACGTCTTCGGTCTGACAGCTGGTGTCCCTGGTTTCTAAGCACTGCCCGGTGGACCGATAGCTATCAAGCCTTCCTAACGTAGAGTAGTGGTCTGGGACGTACAGTGAATGGGCACTACCATCATCATCTTGGCCAGTGGCTGATGCTGGAGAGAAAGCAGAAAGAGGCCTGTTATCTGAAAATAAAAATCCATAGGTTAATATCACCTGTACCCTCAGCGCCCTCTGACTCTGTTGTAACAAAACAAGACAAGACACTACCAGCAACAAAACCCTACAACGCCTTTCTATTTGATTCAGTGCCCAGTTGAGCTTAACTATTCCTGCTGTTTCCTAAAACCTCTGCCCTCAAGTTCATGCACCCTTCTCCTTAATTTGCACTTTAGATCTTATAACATGAATAACACACATGGAATACTTGGGTGCCCCCCTTTGAGACCATGGTTACTGAGTACTGTGGAAGATTTGCTTTTCAAATAAGTAATTTCTACAGCGTGAAGAAGTATATACACCTATATTCCCAATCCTGGGGAAGTAGAGGCAGACAGTCTTGAGTGGTATAGTGACACCCTGTCTCCACAAACAAACAGGACCCAAAGTCAGTAAAGTGCTTGTCACACAAGTTTGAAGACCTAACTTCAATCCCAAAAAACACACGGAACAACCCAAGATGGTGGGCTTGACATAGTGACCTTGGCTAGGGAGGTGAAGACAGGTGATCCAAGAGTGCTCACTGGGCCACCACTCTAGCCTATTTGGTAAATTCCAGAGCAGTGACACACCTGTCTCAATAACCAAGGTAAATGGATCCTAAAGACTCCATCTACATACAACCCCCCCCCACACACACACCCCACCACCACCATCAAAACCCCAAATAACTACCTATTAGTAAAGACTTCAATGTATCCTTTCCCCAACCAAGTCTTAGACCAAAGTACTGCATCCAGCAGGCATCCAATAAATGGAGCCGCTAGGTAATAGGGCCATAGAGGCCCAGCATGGTGGCGCACGCCTTTAATCCCAGCACTCAGGAGGCAGAGGCAGGCGGATTTCTGAGTTCGAGGCCAGCCTGGTCTACAAAGTGAGTTCCAGGACAGCCAGGGCTATACAGAGAAACCCTGTCTCGAAAAACAAACAAAAAATAAAAAATAAAAAATAAAAAAAAAAAGAGCCATAGAGATGCCACTCAGGTGATAATGGTCTGAAACCAGTGTTAATTACATCGATTCTTTGTGTCAGAAGGAGGTCCTAAGAAAATGAAAATTGATTTATGAGCCCATCTGTGTTTCAAGCATTTCATTATCCATCTTAAGCCACTCTCATCTGTCTGTTGGTGACATTCAAAATTCAACAGCAATCTGCTGTGTTTTCGTTGGGGGAAGAGCTGGAAGAACAGATCCAGGGAACATTTCCTCAAATTAGGAATATTTATGTCTTGGAGTTTACAACCAACCAGTGAGTAGTATGTTCAACGGAGAAAGAAAGAAAGAAAGACCAGTAGTGATAAAACAAGAAGCGGACAGATGACAAAAACTGTAACTGTAAATAAACAGATGACAAGCTACACAGAAAGGAACAGAGCTTTAAAAAAAAAAAAAATCACAAAGCCAGGAACTTATCCAAAACCCACTAAGAAATAAACCTATCCACAGTGCAAATCAAACTGTAAAAACAGTGGCAAAGCCATGGTCCCACGTTTTGTTTTGTTTTTCATTCAACAAGAAATTGTATGGAAAGTATAGACAAATATAATCATATACCAAATAAAATAATTCTATCAGTGTGTAATATAATGAAAATTCTTTAACATGATGCTGACATACACCCATGTATCATCATGGGATTGAGGGTTACAGGTCATAGGAAGGTGGAACTAGGGAAATCTTGAAGGAGCTTTCAGCATAGGGAGAGGATTCAAGCTAATTAAAAACACTTAGATTGGTGTTTGCATCTTGACACTAAGATGCAGCACTTTGCTCTGTCACCCGGTGTGGGGAAAGGCTACATTGTTTGAAATAGCCAGAGGATCATGTTTTACATTTACCTAAAACTATATATAACATACATGTTATATGTATGTGCTATATATAAACATATATATAGTTGTAACGTATGTACATATATATTATAACATATAACATATATGTGTTTATAATTACATTATATATATATATATCATGCAAACACACACACACACACACACACACACACACACACACACACACACATCTCACTTGGGGTAATAATGCTCCCCCAATGAGCTATAGACTAAAACCTCAGTACCAGGCATAGGAAACCTTTTGCACTGTTGGTCTGGGAGTCCAAGGAACTCCCCAAACATATAAGGTATTGCTGTTGCCTCTGGTTGCCCCCCAGAAGTTGGAGTTTTTATTGTTGAAGACGTCACACACTTTGAACACAGGACTTAGAAGAATTAAACTGAAAGCCCCCTCTGAGCGCCACCCTTCACAAGACTTTAGCAGTTGCTAAGCAAGCTGCCAAAGGAGAAAAGCAATCAATGGTTCTTCTGAGCTGTGGTATTTAACAAACTACGACAATAATCAGCACGGCAAAATATCCCTAAAGATGCAATGGTGGCACTAGCATCTTAGTGGTAGCCAATAGCTGTCTCATTGGTCAATGGCCAGGGCTACTCAGCAGGAAGGAGCTGAGGACCTAAGCCATTATCTGTGACTAGCGAAGGTTACGGGTTTTAAAGGAGAACCTACTATTTCCGCTTCCCTAAACCGATATATTAACTGACTACATTCTAAATACTTATCCTTCTAGCCACAGATACGCGTAGCTCATATCCAAGAAGACTCTTTTTCTATCAGCAGAGGACTATTAAAGAAACCCACGACTGGTCAAGATGCAGAGGACACCTAAAGGTGGGATACCCAGACACAGCCGATACATATGCAATAAGAATATCTAAGAAGAGGGAGAGCAGAGGTTGTGAAAGCCAGAGGTCCAGGAAGTCTGCTTCAGTCCTGCCTTATCCATGAAATCTCAATAATATGACTGCCTAAATAAAACTCAAACAATGAGAACACCAGTTGATATACCAATGTGGGTGAGGGAAATCTCAAGGGGCTCCACCCCTAGATGAAGAGCAATTAATGACTGTTGAAAGAGTTATCCTCATATGAACCCCCAAGTGGTTACTCAATCCCAAGGGGTCAGTCCTTAAAACATATGAAAGAGCAACACTAAATGAACTCAGCAGAATGCATTTACATATTCATAAGTATATAACACACACACAGAGACACATGCACGCAGATACACACACACTTAAAAGAAACCATGAATTTGGAAGAGAGGAGAGAGAGGGGGAAACAGTGTATATACAATACACATATGAAATTTTAGAAGATAAGTTTAAATAGAGAGAGTAGTAAAAAAAAAAAAAAGTGACTTTTACTTAAATAAAATGGAAAGCAACAGGCTACAGGTCATCATGTATGCTTTGGAAATAAACAGGAAGGAAGTCAAGACCCAGGCTTTTCTGCACTACTGTCCTACAAAAGGACAAAGGTTGGGATGGGGTTCATAAGAATTCCTTCCCCTTGTCCTACAAAACATAACCATCACATGGACATGCCCCCAGTTGTGTGTGTGTGTGTGTGTGTGTGTGTGTGTGTGTGCGTGTTCTCATCAACCTCAGAGATGTCACAGTGCAAGGAAGACCCCCTTACCGAAAAAGCCCTATCTTCACTGTGACAACGGAGACCCATTGGACACCAGTGCCGTTAGCAAAGACAGCCTTGCTCTACCCTCTGCCAGGGATTCACCAAGACCAGTCACAGAGACACACATAAAGGCATCCCTCGGAAAGAGGGCAAGTGATACAGTTCAGCCTCATTGACGTCAGGCCCTTGGAATGAGCCTCCTGGCTAAGAGAGAGCTTATAATAGGCAATGAATAATACGTGGACCCCCCATGCTCATCATGTGGTACTTAACTATCCATGAGAACGCCTGGAAAGAAGCCACTTCTGCAAACACTGATGGCCCACAGTGATGCGGGACGGCCAGGTCAGGATGTTGCAGGTCCAGAAGCCAATTACCTTATTTTAAGCAAGCTTTAGTTAGCCCCATGAACAGCCATTCCCCGACTATCTCTGTGATGGAACTAACACCCTGGGACTCATAGAGATAAAAAAAACTTTTGGAATCTATTAAGTTACCAACCCACTAACTTCTACCAACCCCAAAGCTAAGAGTACCGTAAAGACAACAAGGGAGGTGTATGGAGAGGTTTTTATAAGGTATAAAAAAATTTCTAGGGCTGGAGAGATGGTTCAGTGGTTAAGAGCACTGACTGCTGTTCTGGAGGTCCTGAGTTCAATTCCCAGCAACCACATGGTGGCTCACAACTATCTGTCGTGGGATCTGATACACTCTTCTGGTGTGTGTCAGAAGTCAGCTACGGTGTACTTGTATAACTAATAATAAATAATATTAAAAAAAATCTTTCTAGCACAGTAGGAGGCTGACCAGATAGATATCAGCTCAATTCTGAACATCCAGGAATATCAGGTCCTTTGTCTTCAATACCATAGAAGGCCGCTGTAGATAGAGTTTAAGTCTGCTGATAGAATTCTTTCATTCCTAGTATATGCAGCCCAGGGCTTGATTCCTGTAAGAATAGGGGGTGGGGGTTCAAAAAAAAAAAGTGTAAAAACATGCAACTCTCTCCCCATAAGTCTGCATAGGTTTGTGGTAGATGTTCAGCCATCCCCATTGCACTGTTAAAATGCCACAAACAAAAACCTGATGCCTTAGGATAAAATTTAAAGTGTGAAGCCACCCTAGGCTCCTGAAAACAGAGCCATAGACAATGCTTCACCATCTATAGCTGAGTTATAGCTTTCTTATTAAAATAACAATGTTTTCCTCAAGATGTTAAAAAATGAATGCTATGTGATAAGAAAGAAAGAAAGAAAGAAAGAAAGAAAGAAAGAAAGAAAGAAAGAAAGAAAGAAAGAAAGAAAGAAAGAAAGAAAGAGATCTAACTATAAATGGAGAAGAAGAGATAAAGGTCAGCTATTCAGGTGCCACCAGAGGTCATGGAATTTATTTTTAATTTAAATATATAAAGATAGAATTCTGTGCTACTTCTCACTCTGTGCACCAATCTTTCCAGCCAATATTTAAAAACAGACTGTAATAAAGGCATTTTAAAAAGCCATATGGAGACTTACTTCTGTAGAAGCTTAGACAGACAGACAGAAAGAAAGATATATGAAAGGAATTAAAATGTAGTTACCATATAATACAGGAGAGTGCCCCATAGACATCACATACTAACAGGTAAAAAATGCCAGTACCAGAGATTGGTTATATCCTTTAGAGTCATTCGCCAAAGGGATCCTTCAGGCCCTCTACCCCTACTAAACATCACAGGCTATTACCAATATTATTGGTTGCCTTCTGCATCTTGAAGAGAAGACCCCACTGCTGAAGACACTAATACTTATGGCATTAAACATGGGGAAATCAAGCTGGTACTCAACTAGAATCTTCACCCTTACTGAATAGTGTTTACAGTGTCAAGTACTATGCATGCTACCCGAAAAAAAAAAAGGGGGGTCATCAGTGTCACCCAGCTATGACCTCTCTGAGCTACAATAGCAATCTGCCTGCAAGATACACTGGTATATCTTGAGCTCACTGAGTCAAGAGAACTGCACAGGTCCAAGACAGGATCCCAGCACTGAGAGGAGGAGTGGACACAGGCTCCCACACCCAACTCAGAAGCTATGTCCAATTGATACTTAGATTCTTTCTTTCTTTCTTTCTTTCTTTCTTTCTTTCTTTCTTTCTTTCTTTCTTTCTTTCTTTCTTTCTTAAATTTTATTTGTATAAGTACATTGTTGCTATCTTCAGGCACACCAGAAGAGGGCATCAGACCCTATTACAGATGGTTGTGAGAGCTACCATGTGGTTGCTGGGAATTGAACTCAGAACCTCTGGAAGAGTAGTCAGTGCTCTTAACTGCTGAGCCATCTCTCCAGTCCTGTATCTTTTTTTTTTTTTTTTTTTAAAGATTTATTTATTTTATTCATGAGTACACTGTTGCTGTCTTCAGATACACCAGAAGAGGGCATTAGATCCTATGACAGATGGCTGTGAGCCACCATGTGGTTGCTGGGAATTGAACTTAGTACCTCTGGAAGAGCAGTCGGTGCTCTTAACCACTGAGCCATTTCTCCAGCCCCCGGCCCTGTATCTTTAACTTTGAGATAGTCTCACTAAGCTATCTAAACTGGCCCTGACTTCCCCTGTAGTCCCAGAAGACCTCGAACTTGCTACTTTCCTGCCTTGATCTTCTGAGGAGCAGGATCTCAGGCCCGCGTCACTTGCTTTAGACCCAGTACCCTACTCGCTGTCATCCAAGCACATCACTGACCCTCTGGTGATACAACCGCCTCATCACATGGCAAAGGTTATAGGACAGATAATAGAGGGAAAGCGATTTTCCCCTCCAGCACTAGCGGTAATCCTGTGTCACATGCAAAAGAGAAAAGAACTCTTCATCAATTAAAAACAATGTTAGAATGGCAGAGCATGGGACTGCCCTTCATGGATGGGTCCTTTCAGAAAATCACATAGCTGAGCTGCTGGGTCTTCCTGATTGGTTCAAGAATGCAAACAACTAAAGATTTTAGTTCTCAGGCCATAGAGCTGGCTCTGCGGTTAAGAACACCTGTTGTTCTTACGCCAGTACCCAGGTTTGATTCCCAGCACCTACATGGCAGCTTGCAACTGTCTAAAAGAACTCTTGTCCCAGGGATGGGACCTCCACAGGCACCAGGCATATATGTTGTCCATGTCCATATATATGCAGGCAAACCATTAATATGCATAACATAATAAAATAAATCACAGCCCCCCCCAAATCCTAACTCTCAGGTTTTAAGTTTCATAGAGGACAATTCATATAGAATACTTATGTGGATATGCATCTTTATTGTGGCCAAACTATCCTTATACACTGCACAAAATAACTTAGAAACTTCTATTTTGGTGGAAGGGCAACTTTTACAAAGAGTCCAATTGCCTGGCTCTATGGTCACTCCTTTGAGGCACATCTGCTGAAAAGGCCAGTTCATAAGGAAATGTCACAAGGGATCAGCCCCATTAAACAACTGCTGCTCATACGAATACTCATTATTTTCCCACACGCATGACCTGTAACCTCAAGAGGAGAGAAGGCTTGAAAGAACGAGATACAGCTAAGGTTTGAAGCGAGAACAGAGTGTATATGTATGCACTGTGCATAGATTCGGACAGTTCATCGAGGGCTCAGATAACGTGTCTGAACCAAAGACAGGCTTGAGAAATTCCATTAGTGCAATTTAGTCTTGTTTGTTTTGTTGTTTCCTCTTATGATCTTGTTTTGTTTTGTTTTGTTGTTTTTGTTTTGGGGACCGGGCCTTACTTTGTAGCCAATGGCAACAGCAATTATGCTTCAGCCTCCCAAGTGCTGACTCTCACTCTGTAGCCAATGGCGACTCTACTGCTTTAACCTTCCAAGTGTAAAACACTACCCCTGGTTCTGCCTTTGTTCTATTTCTGTTTGTTATTGTTGCTCTTTGTTGCTTTCTTTTTATTGTGTGTGTGTGGGGGGAAGAGATGGGGGGGGGAGCTATGTACCTGAGATTGCAAGTGCCCATGGGGGTCAGAGCTGTGGGATCCCAGATGGTTATGGGCCACCCAATGTGAGCGGAAATCAAATACATGAGGCAAGCTCTCTTCACCTCC
>NC_034610.1:42105777-42129712 GCF_900095145.1 Mus pahari | reverse complement strand
ACCCTGCCTTTGGTTCTCCAGAACCCTGCCTTTGGTTCTCCAGAACCCTTGCACTGGAACCAGGTCACTGAAGCGGTAACGGCCAAGGGCTACTCTTCTTACCCAAGCGTTCCTCCAGAAGGGAGAGTAGAAACACTCTTAGATGCCAGTGAAGGAGAAAAATGCCAGTCAAGAAAGAGTGGGTGTGCCTTTCCTCCTACAAGGTATTTAAACTGGGACCCCGGAGGAAAATGAATGCATGCAATCTCTGTAGCCTTGGAAGCTAAAACAGAATCTTGGGGCACTGTAATTAATATATCGGTGTTGCTAGGATAAGCTCATTTTGACTAAAAGACTTGTAAGCAATTTCAGAGATAATGATTCTTGCATCTCTCGAGTGTAGCCTTCAACAGTAAATAAAAGTAAATTAAAGCATCAGGTTAGGCGGCTGGAGAATTGGCTCAGCGGTTAAGAACACTGAATGCTCTTCCAGACAACCCAAGTTCAATTCCCAGCACCCACATGGCAGCTCACAGTTGTCTATAACTCCAAGATCTGATACCCTCATACAGATAAATACATACAGGTAAAACAATAATGCACATAAAATAAAATAAATAATTAAAAAACAAACAAAAGACCATCAGGTTAAAGGAAATAGTATGAAGGAAGTCCACAGGCTAGACAGAAGTGAAGAAGTAAATTTCAAGATAGTAACATTATGCCCCCAGTGGCCATTACTGTGTGCCAGGGACAGGGGAAATAAATTCATTTGGTTTGCCAACAATGAACTCTGTTAAGGTCACCATCCCATCTGTAGAATGAAGAAGGGGGTCCAGAGAGGACGAATTATGTGTGGTACGGTTACTCCTCTGGGGATGATGGGAGTCAGGATTGAACCCCCAGCAGCCTGCTGCTGGAGCTGTGCTAAGCTGGCCCTGCAGACTCTCCTGCTGGGCGCCACTGAGACACAGGGGAGGAAATGATTGCAGGAGGTGCATGAAATCATTACCCAGCATTATAAAGCATTACCCAGCACATGGAAAGATAAGTGTGAACACAACCGGGAAGCAAGCAGAGCTAAACAATTCCACCAGCTTGCTTTGTTTCTAAGTTTAAACAAAAAAAGCTGTGAAATCGTTTGCTTTAGATAGAGGTATTATCAAACACTTACGATCATGTTTTATATTTCTGTTAAACGCACTTAGTACACGTGTGCCGTTGACACACAAGTGTTGGTCAGAGCGCAACTTTCCGGAGTTGGGGCTACGTTAGTTCCAGGGATCAAACTCAGGTCAGTAACCACTCTCTCTGGCGCTGACGTCTACCATTAAAATCACCTCAGGCTGCTACCTCTAAGCAATACCACCAGCATTGCCAGAATTAGAAAGACCTTTTCATCTGTGGGAACCCCAAGATCCAGATAAAAGGCCTAGATGAAAATGAAACCGAATCATAGACATAACCAATATTCAAGATCCCTGGAGATGATAACAGAATTCTAAGTTTCCATAGACCCTCTTCCCCCCCCCCCCTTCTTTTCCAAAGCGGCTCCACTGCACAGAGTGTAACATTCACCCAAGACTTCTTCCAGAAGCTGGCTATAAGGACGTGCGGATCTGATAGCACCGCATGAGGTTAGTGTGGTGAATACAAGCAGCAGGGAAGGCTACAGAATGCAATGCTGGCGGGCCATACCTAACTCCTTCTGAATGATGTCAGGGATTCCTGAAATGGTCTTTCTCCTTTTGACTTTCTTCGGTCGTCTTACCAGAGTGTCTGTGTAAATTAGAGACCGCCGAAGGCTGGCCTGGCGATCGAAATTCTCCCCTAATGTAAGAACAGTGGGACAAGCAAAGCAATGTTATCGTCAAGCAAGCGGACACCACGAGCGCGCGCGTCCTTTCAGAAGCTTGTAAAATGACAAGAACGTATTAATAATGAGGTTAGCCAGTCACGTGGATGATGGAGGCCGAGGGGCAAAAAGAGAAGAAAAGCACATTATCATCAGAAGGCTGTTTCCAGTGTCTGCTGCATGCCCTTCAGGCAAAGGCACCTTCCGCTCACTTCCAGTGTTAATAACACACCGCAAAAATCATTCGTTGTCACCTGAGAACGAATCGCCCAGCAAGTGACTGCTTCACAAAGCGCTTTGATCACAAGATCAATCTTTGTATTTGGTGTGGATTAATGGCAATAGGGAGGTCATATTCATGTAGTCATCCCACAAAGACTAGTATCATGCTAGTGTGTGATAGCAAGTCAAAGTCTGAGCTTACCAAATGTTGGCCAAGGAGGTTAACAATTTGGAGGCGGTGTGAAATCATCATAGCGGTGGTTCTCAACCTGTGGGCCATGACCCTTTTGGGGTTGACTGAATGACCCTCCACAGGGGCTGCATAGCATTTACACTATGAGTCATAACAGCAGCAAAATTACAGTTATGAAGTAGCAATTAAATAATTTCACAGTTGGGGGTTACCATGACATGGGGCACTGTCTTAAAGGACTGTGGCAATAGGAAGGTTGAGAACCATTGCATTATAGTATGAGAGGCAATTTTAATGGAAACCAAAAGCCTTATAATGATAAAGCACTTTCATCACCATGAGAGCCAGCAGCACTGCTGTCGTCAAAGCTGAACTTTTCCTTCCTTGTCCGTAACATTTTAAGGTGCTAGGGTTTGAACCCAGGGTCTTACACATGATGGGCAAGTGTTCTATCAGCGAGCTTTAAAGTTAATCCCATTTCAGACAGTGAGACCCCAGAACCACATCCACAGTTTGCCCAGAGTTCAAGCTGATTAGCACATTATGGGAAACTAGATAATAATAAGGTCCCTGTCAGAATCAGTTACGGACTGGTCTGTTCTGAACATTTTGATTAAAGGCAGTCTTGCAGTATTCTGCATTTTTACATAGTTACTATCTTAGAAATAAGATTAAATATATATATATTCACATCCTTCTATCCTCACCTTAAGCATGAGAAATGTATAAAATTGTCATCCTTGTTTAGTAATGCTATCACAGCTTCAAAGTGTGGTAGATATAGAAACAAGAATGACATGTGAGCCTGGTCTCATTAAAACAAGCTAATTTTTAAACACATACCATCCACAGAAGAGCGATCTGATAAATGCTTGTAAATTTGAAAATCCTTGCAACTTTGCTCTGAATAGAGAAAACCAGAAGGAATTCGGAGCAGGCCCTGAATGGCAGTAGGTACCATCCTGTGATAAACAGGCCACATAGCTACAATGCCTTAAACAGTGCTTAAAAACAGAAGTCGCTCAGTGTTTTATCAGTTTCCTGCAGCAGAAAAAAAGATACTCCTCCTATGGAGGCATTAAAAACGGGCAAAAGTATTACTAGAAAGTTGTGTCTAGTCTCCAGGCATTTTCCTTACTATGGAGAAAGGGGGGGGATCCAAGTACTGGGAAAATTATGAGGATTAAATTCCATCTATGACATTCACATTGTGACCTTAAAAGGCTACGTCACAATTCATTAAGTAGAGGCTGACTTCTGTACCCTGGTACCCTTAACAGCACTCACCTAGCATCCAGTGCCGTGTAGTTAGGAGAAAATTATCAGGTCAATTGAATTGTTCCCTTTCTCTCCTACACAGCATCAGCTCAAACATTAGTGCAAGGCAGGCTGCGAGTGCTTCCTGAGTGTGTTGACCTGTACACTTATCTCTTAGGTAAAGACTTGATCCACGTGGCAGATGATGGGATATAGTCACGTGTGCTCTTTATTTAAAACATCCCCCCCCCCCCCGAACCTTTAGAAATACCAAGTCTCTACAAGACTGTAACTAAAGGGATTAAATCCCCTTTCAGGCCGGTGGCTCACTGCGTTTCTGTTCTGCATCCCTAGGCCCGGGAGGCTCTATTCTGGGATTTGAAGCCTTATATGTATTGGCACTTGTTTTTCCAAAGCCTTACTGAAAAGTCAAGTTAGAGGGTCATCATCACCCACATTAATAAGCATCTAACTATGTCCTACAAGCAATGGCTTTTCTATCTAAGGAAATCTGGAATTTGAGAAAGATGTAGGGGGACTGAAGAACCCATGCCAGTCTAGCCACCCAAAGTGAAAGCTTTAAACATATGGCTTCTTTGGACCAGACTGGAGAAATGCATTCTTTAGAAACACGTGTGTCTCTGTAAACACACAGATCCAGAAAACACACTGATATGTATATAACTTAAATTAACGCTGACCTTCTGCAGAAACGCTAACAACTCAAAGAACTACAGATTGTGGTTTCTAGGACTCAGGCTGTCCGCTGCATCACTGTCAGCATTCGTTCACCTTGTGCGAGCGGAGCGGGCATTCAAAAGCCTCCTTCATAACTATGCAATCCGAATCTACTTAGCTACCAAACAGGTAAGGACGAAAGCCCAGAGAAACAACTCGGTGGTGACCCCTCTGGAAGGATGAATTTTGCTACAAACACTTCTTTAAGCTTGAAAACTACTTTCACCAGCCCCATTTCAAGGCAGGACCTTTGACTCCAATCCCTCTAAGGGTTGTCACATTTCATGGCATGATATGCATAGTTTATAATACTATATTGATGCCTTTAATCCTTATAGTTAATGTCTTCTCATTTAATCATTTCGAACAAAATATAAGCCTGCCGATGGTTCATGAAATAGACAGTAAAAAAATCAGTGTTCTGTAGCATAGCCACTTAAAAAAATAATACTTTAAAGATAATGGGCTAGGTGAGAGGAAGGTGGGCTCATGGAGATCAGCAATGCTATTTACAAGGAAAATGGATTAAAATGCCATGCTGTTTGATTAAGGCTGAAGTTTGTAGAAAATATAAGTAGCAAACATGGGGTTGAAAATAATTCATGTACTTATTAGTCAAGTTTCCATGGAAATTCTAAACATAATTCCCAAATATACTCTAAGATATTTTTTAAAACACATCATATCTAAATGTTATTAGCCCTTGCAAGTTTATAGGTACCATGGCAACAAGCCTTCCAACAGCAATATCCTCAGAAGATAGAAGGAATGCTATGGGGTTTCATCCTAATTGCTAATGAAAACCGCTTCCTTCTGGTCAGCCAGATTTAAGGACATAGGGACCAGGCTGTGTATGGATTTTGACACTCATTATTTATTGCCATGTAATACACCATACTTGTATGGTGGATGCTACGTGTGTGTGTGTGTGTGTGTGTGTGTGTGTGTACACGAGTGTGTCCGTCCCCTGAGGACTACACTCGGGGCTTTGTCCAGTTGCCACCACCTCTTTAACATTTTGTATTTTATGCCCTTCCCATACTGCTGACCAATTAATTCTCTTTGCAAACCGCAGAAGGGATAAGGATGACAAATTTGATTCTTTTTAACAGTTCTTCTGAAGTTGCGAAGCTCAGCTTGGAGCTCTCTGTGTTTTGTTATTCGTTGCCTTAATCATCAAAAAGGTTGATAATTCTACCTGCCAATTAGTAGCCACAGCGCAGCCAATGTGCCAATTCCTAAAGCTGTTCCCTTAACAGAAATGGATCTTTATTTGAAATTTAAGACTCAAATTATAGAAACCAAGGCATGCTTTTATCAGTCTACTAAATTTTTTTTTAAAGATATGCTTTGGTTATCAATTTGCTAGATGCCTTTCTGTCAAGAATTCCCCTCTTTTTTCATTTGAACAGACAAGGGGTAAGAAAATCAGAAACATAATGAAATATTGTTGTTTCACATCTAGAAATATTTCTTATGGGAGTATACAATTTTTGCTGCGAAGAACCACATTTGCAGGATATTCTATGGAACAAAACCTTGGCTAAGAACAGTGCCAGTCAAAAGCCATCTTTTACAGGAATGGCTGAAGCACAGCGTTCTCTGACAGAACATGTGTTGTCAGTCTCCTTAGCTAACAAACAACAGGTGTTTGTCATACACACACATATGTAGCCCGGGCGTTTCCTAGAATGGGAGGCCAGATACATAAAGAAAATGCTCACAACACAGGGCAAACAAAGCCACCAGGGCTCTCCCAAGGACATCCTGACTGTCCACACCACAAAGCATACCAGTTATGTTAATAGGAACCACGTCAGCCTGGACCGTCTGGGCTTGCTGCCGTGTCTTCTCTTCTGGTGTTGGCAGCGGCAGGGACTTGGTCCAGTTTGTCTGAGTATGGAGGTCGGAGAAGTCACCTGAGGTTGGCGTTTTAGGTCTCCTGATTCCGATAAATCTTTCTTCTTCAGATGAAGACACAGAACACTGCAGAGAGAGAAAGTGTGTAAGCAATTAGCAGGAAAAGTTACAAATACAGTTTATTTTAAAAAGTTAGACTAATTCATAGCAAGTCCAAGAACGGTTCCTTTTAAGATCAGAGCAACAATCCTCTCCAGCATATGACTGACATTCCACATGTATGACCTCTCGCATTTATGACAACAATCTCCTCTTGTATATGACATTCCACATGTATGATCCACCCTGCCCCGGCCTGGAAAAAGGTTCTGCTGGCCTGCAGGGCCTTTATAGCCTTCCAGTTTTTCTTAGCTATGCAGGTTAGAAAGCGTATGGACTTAGACAAACGTTAGAAGCTCGGAGAAAAGTCATAGCTAAGCCCACCAGTTTCTATTTGTATTACAATTCAGTTTCCCTCAAAGTAATTCTTAGCTTCAATCTTATTTCCTTTAGGCTCTGACCTCAAGGAACGCTTTGAAATGATGGGAGTCATTTCATTGTTGAACTATCTGTGCGCTTCTAAAGCCATCTATACGGATAAAAAAAAAAAAATCACTGTGAAATTGGTAAGTTTTAAGAGGCTGACTAAAGTGGTTCTCTGGGCCTTATCAGAATTCCATGACAGCATTTTAGCTGTGCCTTCTTCGATATAGACTAGCATCCTCACTAGGGAGCCCTTCTTCAATGCCCCTCTCCAGCAATACCTGAAGATATGTAAGGGAGAAAGCTGTGTTGGCAAGCATCTTATGCCAGACTTCACAAGAGCTCGCTGGCAGCCAGTTCTGTAATGAGGGTGACCCAAGAACTCAGAATAAACACCGTGCTTAAGAAGAAGAGCAAAGCCCAAAGGACAATGGAAGAGTAACTGGCTCTTACGAGGAGATGGCTACTTAAGATATACAATAAATGTCAAAGGACCAACCAAGTTTATAGAGTTTGAATTCAAGTATCACCATGGAAATAAGGTGTTTAAGAAGAATCCTACTGAAGAATAAAGGGTGGGGAACCGTCCCAAAGTAGACACCTGTGTCAGCAAGCAGGTCCCAGATCAACTCAACCTCTCTCCTCCAATCCCCGCAAACTGACATAGAGCTTCGTTTCATGTTAAATAAAGGACCTCATACTGTCAGCTCTCTTTCTCATGACTTCCGGGCATTTGTGGAGACTTGTCTAGCTTTCAATGGTTCGTCTGAATGTCTTCTGGCATGAGAAAGTTTCTAATGGGACAAAGATGAAATAGAAATGCAGAGAGATATCACTCCATCATCTCAGACACAAGACCACTGCCACCACTGTTGAGTGCTATAAAACAAACTTCCTGCAAAATACCCATCCCTTTTACTAGTTGAGTGGCACCAACCTGAAAATCAGCATAGGGACATACTCAAAGCTCCAAAGACCCAGCCTCCTCTGAAATATCTTCTCTTTCTACTTTGCTAGAAAGAGGTTGTCCTGCCTACCTTCAGCCCCTGGAGGTGTTTCCTCCTAAGTCGTAACAAATGTGCACCGTCGTGGTTGTGAAGTAGAATGCCGGTAAGCGTGGGCAGACCCAGAAAAGAGACGTTAGAAAACCAAAACCTATGGACTGACAAGCACCAGTCTTTCTTTTATTGCAAGGACAATAACAATAATCATGGAAATAAAAAAAAAGTAAATCAGCTGGGCAGTTGTGGCGCACACCTTTAATCCCAGGACTTGGGAGGCAGAGGCAGGCGGATTTCTGATTTCAAGGCCAGCCTGGTCTACAGAGTGAGTTCCAGGACAGCCAGGGCTATACAGAGAAACCCTGCCTCAAAAAAACAAAACAAAACAAAACAAACAAAAAAAAAAAGTAAATCATATCATTAAGTATCTCAATATCTATGTTTACTGTTGCTACCTCACAAAACACAAAGGGACCATTTAGTTTCTTTTCCACCTAGGGAAAATGTGGGTTAATATTTGTAACTTGAAAAATACACTCAATGTGTTGAGCATGTGTCCCTGACAACTTATTTGGCACCACTGTTCTGACGAGACCTCACACAGATCTCTACAGAATTCCCTTGGAACATTCCCAGCGAGATGGCTCAGGGCATAAAGGTACCTGGCACCAACTCCGATGCCCTGAGTTCAATCCCAGGAACCCACTTGAAAGGAAGCACGGAGTCTTGCAACTTGTCTTCTGACCTCTACCTGCACACTGGGGGCTGTGGTTGCTCACACATGTACAAAGGTAAATATTCAGATCATCAGACGGATTTCTGAGGTATCAGAAGTAGAGACCACAGATGTAAATCCACTAGTTGCAATCCTTCTGCAGTTTTGACGCTCTATCTAGTTAAGTCCGACTGGTAACACATATTTCTCTAACTGTAAGGTGCAGACACACACACAAATGCATGTTAAAATTGATTCTATTTGAGAATTTTCATGGCAGTTTGTAGAAAAGCCACACATCTGGTGGGGAGTCGCGAGTGAGTTAGAAACTACAGCAAGACAAACAGCTTGAAATAAATACAGCATTAAATTTGGAAGGTGGTAAGGACCAACTCCTGCCCAAAAAGCTGTAAACAGGAAAAGTGAAGGTCCGGGCTGACGGAGAACAGAGCTGCTCACTTATTATGTGGCACAGCCAAGGATTGGGGACAACCCTACCCCCCTCTGTCTCTTTAGCACCCTAAGGAGGCTCTGCAGGCCCACTAACCTACTTTCCTTTCAGTTGGCTGATGATGTCAGAGCCCACAGCTTTCATAGCCAGGCAGAACTTCCCTGCAGTTTTGGTTGCCATGGGAGGAGCCCCAGAACAGGCGACAGTGTGACAACTCACTCAACAAAGCAAATCCATTTGGCCAAGTTCTCAGAGCTCTCTTCTCTGGTGAGCAAATTTCCCAGGCAAGCAGAACACAGTATGCAAATGTGGCTGTTTCACAGTACAGCCATCTACTAAAGAAAAGGCCAGGGGTGGGCGACTTTCAGAATGATCCAACCTCCAGGCCCAATCTGTTTATAAACATGACAAGGACCAGGAACACCCTGCTGAGACTCGGGGGCAGCCTTTCCTATGGTTTCCCTTAAGAAGGACGGGCACTCTATTCGATGCCCGCCCCATGGGTCAGAGGCCTGCTTGCCAGCTTCATTCAGCAAAGGGTAGTGGACTGTAGGAGGTAGGCTGTGGTAAAAATGCCTACCTCACCACAGGAGAGAATGGTCCCTTCCTTTTCTGGAATGTCTGCCCTCTGGCCACAAGTGAATGGTTTTGTTTCATTCCTCATAGATACTGTGAAATGTTACCTCTCCACAGGCCCTACAAGCCCCTTTACAACACAGGTCATTTAGTATTTGTTATAGTGAATGGAAGATGACTATCTTAGTCTGGGTTTTATTGCTGCAATAAAACACAACTAAAAAGCAAGTTGTGGGGAAAGGGTTTTTATTCATTCAGCTTACACTTCCACATTGCTGTTCATCACTGAAGAAAGTCAGGACAGAACTCAAACAGGGCAGGAAGCTGGACACAAGGATGGCACCACTCACTATGGGCTGGGCCCTCCCCCATTGATCACTAATTGGATTACAGCTGGATCTCATGGAGGCATCCCCTCACCTGAGGGTCCTTTCTCCCTGATGACTTTATTTTGTGTCAAGCTGACTCACAAAACTAGTCAGTACAATGACTAGTGAAAGTCTTTTAACACCCTGGCTACTGCACCAGCCCAGTAACTCCTCACCTCCCTCTGCTCTGTTTATCACCCTTTTCTACTCCTCCCAGTGCAGCAATATATTCTCTTTTTCGTGATACTCCTGTCCCCAAACCCTTCAGAATCCTTACTATGAATTTCAGGCAAGCCAAAGATGGAGAGACATCAGAAGCGGGCATTACAGCCATAAAGAAATAGGGGAGGGAGGGTTGCGGGGAGAGGTGGGGGAAGTGCAGTTAGTAATGTCACCCTTTTAATAAGATGATACAATGAAACGAATTTGCTTCTGAGAAGCTCTCGACTCACCCCCTCTCCCTGACACTGTCTAGTAATTATGCGATTATTTGGAAGTATGCCCTGTTTCTGAGCCTCAGCTTCCAAATCGTTAAAACATCAGGAACAAGTATTAAAGCACCTATTTCATGGGATTCTCACGGAAAATGGAACTCGACTTGGGAACAAGTCCTGGAATGTTCCAAAGTATGTTGCTAGGATTATAACATTAGGAACTGCCTGCCTCGTGATAGAGCTGAACACAGGATGACCTGTGAAGCCAGGATAATCAGACCCTTATTTTTTTATTTTTTTATTTTTTTAAAGTAGCTGCCAAAAGCACCTAAATCCATTGCTTCGGGCAGAAAACCCCATGCGGGCAGAATCAGAGACAGGAAGATTGGGAGGGTGGCCAAAGTTTCATAAAACAGACTTTGTCTATTGTGGCATTTTCTTTGATGTCTGGCCTTGAAAAGTTTACTAAAAGTAATCATCATTATCCAGGCAGAAGGTATGCTGTTCCAGGCACTGTACACGGGGCTTCACAGACATTCATATACGTAACTTATAACACTCTGGGGGTGGGGGTGGGGGTGGGGGCGGGGGCGGGGGCGGGGGGTGTATAGCACAGAGGTATCATCTACCTCAAAACTCCAATACTTTCGAAAGCAAGAGCAGTGTGCTATTAATAATTACACAGGAGGGCAGCTGCAGACCAGGGCTGTCCCCGGTGAACCACATGTGGCTTCATCTCTTTACAGTTCAAGAAACCAAAGCTCAGGCCAGGCAGCACAGGCACCAGCCTGAACAGGTGGGGAAGCCACCTCAAGCCTGTGATCTCAGCTTTGTGTCCCAATGAGCCTCCTGTTCATGGTTCAGGGCAATGGGGGAGGCGCCTGCTGTTTTCTTCAAAGTCTTCCTTTGATTTAAGTTATTTCCTTTAACAAAGCCTAAAACACCCCCGGGGTGCCAGTTCAAAAAATAATAATAATAATAACAGGAAATAGGAAAGACAACTCCAGTTTCTGTTGCTACCACCAAGGCCAACCATTTATTGCCAACATTCCAATCCAACGCATCACTCCAAGGATAAATTTTATGTAAGAGGTTGAGTAACTGGCACCCAGTGCCCTTTCTCTAAGACAATGGGGCCTCTGTGCCTGTTTCCCAGAACCAATGGACACACCATCTCCTAAGGGCACCTGGAGAACTCCCCACCCCACCCCCCATCTACCTGCAGGAAGCAGTTTGGCACCTGTAAGGGCTCACCCTTCAAACCGAACATGCTCTGAATGCTGAAGGAAAAAGATCAGCACAAGAACAAAGAGGGGAGACTTGGTTTTTGATTTGCAGTTGAGGCATAAAGGCCTTTTCAAGAATTTCAAAATCCACTCTGCAGACAGCACTTCCCCTCAGGGCACATTTGTTTGCTTTTTTTTTTTTTTTTTTTTTTTTTTTTTTTTAGTTATGCAGCACAAACAATTGGGAACACTTTTTTTTTCCTTGCCACACTACATTACCACTTTCACTATCAGGGACCTGTGGCTCTCATTAGCAAATTACCTTTCTTCATCCCTTAAACAGATTGTTGGTACCAGTTCTTGCATAGGGATAATTAGGCTAATTATTCTAGCACAATTAGCCAGTTAGCCAGAGGAAAGAAGCAGGAGACATCCCCCCCCCCCCAGGTTCTCTTCTCTAATGGGATCACCCTCACCCTCTGCTCCGTCAACAACTCTCATTTTAGGACAGAGAGCTCGCATCCCAAGCACTTCTGGAAGTGTAATGTTTGCTGGATGCAAGCCAGATAGATGCTCCTCATTAGACCTTGTGCAGCCACAGCCATCTGTTACCTTGTGAACTCTATATTCTTACCCTTCTCTCACCACGCCGCCCCAAGCCTTCCCTCAAGAGTGGCTGCTTCTGCAAGCTCTAAGGCTCTTTGCATGGCTTTGAGAATTAAGTTGTGGGTTTTTTTTGGGTTTTGTTGTTGTTGTTTTTAACCCTGTGAGAACTGAATTGCAGCTGAGCCTTAACGGGGAAGTGACAGACCGCTGGTGTGGAGAGCCTTGTGCAGTAGCATCAGCTCACTGATTCTACAAATCCCAGTAGAGACCTCGGTGCATTCCTAAACTAGTCTCTGCTTTTGGTATCAGGTTCTGCTGGCTCACGCGTTCAGGGTCCACACTGCAAGACTCCTGAGTGCCTGCAAATGGGCACAGGCGGCTTCCCTTCCTCATTGCTCTTCCGTTTCTCAGACCCCGTAGCTACAAAGGCTTGGACCCAGCCTCCACGTCGTCTTCCAACAGTCCCCAAGACACAACAGAGCAAACCCACTTCTCTCTAGAGCTAACTTAGGACGTTCACTTTGGAAGAAATGACAGTATCTGTGCACTGAGTCGTCTGGCCTGAGAACACTTCTTCATGTCATAGTTCGGCTCTTTCAGGCTACACTAAAGCTTCCTTGCACTAAAGCTTCCATGTATGCTCCTTACTAAGTTTACTAAATTTAGTTCCTTACTAAATTTGGTTCTTTTGTCTATTATAGTAATTTTAAAATTCCATCTCTTACTCCAACTTTAAATACAAAAGCTACTGATTTCTACATATTAACTTGATACCTTCCTAAATCAGTGAATTACATTATTTATAATAATTCAAAATTTGTATGGTTTTGAACTTATCAAGTATGCATATTTAAGTGTGCCAAGAGAAGTAATACAAGCAACAAACTTTCCAAATATTGTGCTTATTATATGGGATACCACTTTTATTTTGTTTGTTTTGTACCACTGCACACATGAGCTCACGGGAGTGTTAAGCAAGCATGCAATCACTGGGGGGCAGCTCCTGCTGGAGATAGTGTTTTTCTAATCGTGCCAGATGGTTCTTTCCATTCAAAGTTAGGTGGTAATACTGGCGGCTACTTTCCTTCTCCTATGTCCCATTCTTACCTGTATGGGAACAGTACACACAGCAAGGCTAGCGGACAACGTTTAGGACTGGATTCTCTCCTTTCATCTTGGGTTGAAGGGAGAGAACTCAGCTCCTCATCAGATTTGCATAGTAAGCATTTTGCCCACTGAGCCATCTCCCTAGCCCTCATCTCAATTGTCTTGTTTTCTGGCTATTAAACTATATTCAAGACCTTGTCAATATCTACTATTTTAATTACATGTTTTATCCACAGCTTTATTAATATATTTAGCATTAATAGTTGCCATCCTTTATCTAAGTCCATACATTGCCGTTAGAATAATCTGTGGGTGACAATGGAGAACTTGTCTTTTAATGAGCTGCCAGTCATGTTTCCTAACGATTTATGATTGGTAAAACTGGTCTTCATCAGTCGCGCTGGCCAGTTAATCTGCTTCTTAGATTCTCTGGTAAGTGCTGGCTTTGTGTTAAACTAATTCCTTAAACAGAACTGAACTCGGAGCTGGAGAGACGGTACAGCCATTAAGAGAAGAGCCCTTACTGTTCTTGCAGAAGACCTGGGTTTAGTTCCCAAAACCCATACAGCAGCTGATGGTTGGCTTAAACTCTACGTCGAGAGGATCCAACACCCTCCTCCACCTCTGTGGCACTTCACACGCATCATGCACATACATACATGCAGGCAAAACACTCCACACATGGAATAAAAATGAAGGAATCTTTAGAGAAAGAACTGACTTTTCCTTTTGCTCGGGAACTGTTTCAAGCACTGGGCCCTGCCCCTTTTCCATAAGACGAGTCTATTAAACATCCCCTCTCTTCTGGTGTCAGATCTGATATATCACATAAATTTAAGTCATCACTTCCAAAATTGCCTACATCTCTTCCATAAGGTGGCCTATTCAAATTATACTTGTAACCTTCCCTCCTTCAAAAAATGTTTAGTTGCTTCATCAGGAATTCAGCTGGGAAGTAGACAATTTGCTTAGTATGTTAAGGCCCGAGGTTCTACTCCCAGCACCACTTTTTAAAAAAAGAAAGAAAAAGAAAAGAAAAAAAAGTGAGTGATTTCCTACTAGCCACATGTGGTGATTTGAATATGCTTGACCGAGGGTGTGGCTTTATTTGGAGTAGGTGTGGTCTTGTTGGAGGAAGTGTGTTACTGTGTGGGTGGGCTTTGAGACCCTCCTCCTCGCTGCCTGGAAGACAGTCTTCTCCTGGTTGCCTTCAGAACAAGATGCAGAACTCTCAGCTTATTCTCCAACACTGTATCTGCTTGCATGCTGCCATGCTTTCTGCCATGATGATAATGAACTGAACCTCTGAACCTGTAAGCCAGCTCCAATGAAATGTTGTCCTTATAAGAGTTGCCTTGGTCATGGTGTCTGTTCACAGCAATGGAAACCCTAACTAAGATACCATGCAACAAGTAAAACTCATTGACTTTCCCTCCCTCCCTCCCCCCTCCCTCTGTCCCTGGAGGTGACTGGGTTTCTTTCTGTTCTGTTTTTAAGAGGGTTCTGAGAATCACATAATTGGATTTGGACAAGTCTGTTGTAAGGGAAATTGGGACAGTTAGCAGATAAATGTTTAAGTCCAGGTCAAAAAAAAAAAAAATGTGTATTTAAATCTGGGCAAGGTTGCACACACCTGTACTATCTAAGCCCTCAGAGAGCAAAGCAGGGGGATTGTCATGGATTCAAAGACAGCCTGAGCTACCCTCTGAGTTCCAGGTGAACTTGGGCTACAATGTGAAATCCTGTTTTTAAAAAGAAACATAGAAATGTAGAAAACTTCCATATATGGGATTTAGAACGAGGAGGGTTCATTAAGATTACTTAAGGCCTGAAGCTGTCTCAGAGGAGCAGAGGCACATGATTTGAACCTATGGGAGACTCTATATTCTTACCCTTCTCTCACCACCTGGGACCAGGAGGTCATGTAAAATAAAGGACAAGGGGACCAGGAAGGAGCGCGGTGCTACAAACACTAACTAAATGCTCTAAGAGGATTCACACATGATGCTGCTGAGAGGCCAGGGTGAATTCTGGGAACCACCGGTTTGGTACCAGGGAAGTGACTACTGGACAGGAGGGTAGTTTCAGTAGTGAGCTGAGGATAGAGGCTTGGAGGGCTTCAAAGAAGACTGAACAGAGGCAGTGGAGACAGCTAGTCTAGCCAGTTCTTTGGAGAAATAAAAGGAAAGGAAACTCTGGTGGAATTGGAGGGAGATGAAGGTCAAAGGGAGGTTCCTTCAAGATGAAAGAAAACTCAGTGTATTCACATGATGATGGTCATGATGCAATCAGGAACCCATTAGGCCAAGGAAGGAGGGACAGGTTGCACATCTGATGGATAGGGATTTGCTTTATTTGTTCCTCTGGGAAGATACTGGGTGCCTATTGAATGCCAGGCCCTAAACTTGACACTTGGGATATAATGGGAGAGAAAAGGATTAGGGATGGTTTACCCATTGTGGGGGGCAGGAAGGGGTTTAGTGGATACAGGAACAGGTACAAGTGGGGCAGTCACACAGTGTGTAAAAAGGATGCCTTGTGACCGCTTTGGTTTTCCAGAGACTATATCAGACATGGGGATGCAGGGTTTGGAGCTGTGAGAAGAGGTGACTTGAGAGAACAGCAGAATGAGCGGATGAGTTAGCATGCTGGTGTTAGGTTAAGGCCACCCATAATTAGTGCAATTAACATGCCCTGGTGCCTTTCTTTAGCCCTGATGAGTTAAGTAGGTGAGATTTTTTTTGCTGGGAAACTGACAGTAAAAACAGCGGCAGAGTTGAAAGAACACACAGAGATGGAGACGAGATGCAAATAATTTCCGTAATGAGCATTTAGAAGGATTGAGACGGAACAATTCAGATGAACTCCAGCAAGTCCCATAGGTCACACTTCAGAAATAAACCTAGAACCTCTACCACTGCCGCACCTGTCCCTGTCCCCATAAGTGTTTTCTTCCCTGGATTACTGCAGTAGCCTACTGTCTGCATCAGCCATCAACTCCCTAAGACCACATCTCCATGCACTACATTAATTAGCAATTCATGTCACTTCACTGCTCTGTTCCCATAGTGACTTCTCGGCTTACCTAGAAGCAATCGGCCTGAGGTCCTTCATTGCCATCTTTGCGTGCATGTGTGTACGTTTGTGTATTTGTATGTGTGTGTGTGTGTGTGTGGACACACATACACACAGGCCAGAGAACAACTTGTGGAAGTCTGTTCTCTCTTCCCACCATGTGGGTTCTGGGAGCGAACTCAGGTCACCAAGCTTGGTGACAGGCACCTTCACTAGATGAACGGTCTCATCGGCCCCAAGTGAGTTTTTTTGTGCTTCACAGAATCAAGAAATTACAAACGTTAATACAACCAAGAATGATTTGGCCCAGGGTGCTAAGGGAAGAAGAAAGGAGGAAAGGAAGCCAAGA
Organism: Mus pahari; assembly: GCF_900095145.1. Taxonomy (NCBI): domain Eukaryota; kingdom Metazoa; phylum Chordata; class Mammalia; order Rodentia; family Muridae; genus Mus; species Mus pahari. Next base: position 42,113,178 of record NC_034610.1, on the reverse strand, counting down.
AGAGAAGATGGAAGATAATAAACAAGCCAAAGGGTGGAGTAATGGAGAACAGAAAGAAAAGCAAACTGAAGATAGAAAAGGATACTGGGCAAGGAGATGGAGAATGGAACAAATGGGAATAGGAATAACGCCACCCAGGTATGAAGATGCCAAAATGTAACCCACTACTTCATATCCTAAGGTTTGAAAATTAGTTTTAAAAAAAGTGGGAAAAAGAAAAAAAGAGGAGGTTTGATATGATGGTGGCCCGGTTAATTTGAGTTGTTGACCCGACAAGCTAGAATGACAATGGGAAAGGAGTCACAATGAGGGATTGTCTAGATTAAGTTATCCTCCACGTGGACATGTCTATGAAGGATTACCTTGATTAAGAAAGACCCACCCACTGTGGGTGGCACCATTCCCTGCACAGGGGATTGAGTAAAGGTGGGGAAGGTGAGCCGAACACTAGCATCCATGTAGTCACTCCTTACTCTGCACTCAGCTGTGGGTGTGATATCAATAGCTACTTCAAGCTCTTCCCCACAATGATGGATGTAACCTGAAGTAAAACCTTCCTTATGTTTCTGTTGTCAGGGTACTTTTATCACAGCAACAAGAAAAGAAACTGAGATAGGTGGCGTGGCTGGTTAGTTGTGATTTAATTAATGTTATCCTAACTAATACTAACACATTGTATAACATAAGATAAATAGATAGATAGATGATAGGTAGATAATTTTTATTATTCTGAAACATATTTATTATGATCTCTCTTTCAGGGGAGACCTTGGTCATTACTGGCAAGCATTCTACCTCTAAACTATTTCCTTAGACCTAAAGCAAACTTTGTGACAAATTGCTTTGAGATAAAACTTAGACTTAACAACTTTTTTTTAAAAAAGTGGTGGCTGGTGATGGCTCAGCAGTTAAGAGCACTGACTGCTCTTCTGAAAGTCCTGAGTTCAAATCCCAGCAACCACATGGTGGCTCACAACCGTCAGTAATGAGATCTGATGCCCTCTTCTGGTGTGTGGGAAGATAGCTACAGTGTACTTATATATAACAATAAATAAATCGTTTTTTAAAAAAAGTGGTAATACTTAGTGTATGTATATTGAAAAACAAGAAAAGAACAGTTCCTTTTAAATATCATCAGTGATGCAGTCTAAGGATGTCAAGCCACAGAATGAGTATTAACCCTGTTTAAATCACAAAACTTTATGTGAGCGAATAAGTATGATTTTTTAAAATGGTTGTGTGCTTTCCCGAGAGCCCAAATATAGGAAGGCTGTGGTGCAGACATTTTTCCCATCTGTGACTTGACAGGGGGAGGGTAGAGAAGTTCTTAGAGAACAGTTCTTCCACACATGGCAGGGAGTCTCTGATCCATCTGGTGAAGAAGAAAGCACACGTGAAGAGGCTGGCAAGACGGTTCCGTGGGTAAAAGCACTTGCCACACAGGCCTGATGCCCTGAAGGTGGAAGCTATGGTAGAAGGAGAGGACTTCCAGAATGTTTCCTCTGCCTTCTGCATGTGTGTGTGTGTGTGTAGATCTACACATGAGCATGCGCGCGCGCGCACACACACACACACACACACACACACACACAATCATAAACAAGCATTACATTTTTAAAAAGGAAAGAAAAGAAAGACTATGTAGGCTTGAGGAGTTAGGTCTGTGGTCCCACTTTCCCGTTCCTGGTCCAGGGGTGAAAGTGCGATCAAATCTCGCTGCGTTGTCAGAGGGAGCAAGCAGCCAATGAGAATTTAGACTCCACATCTTCATTCTACTAAAGATGCTGGAGAATTGCCATACTAAAGCCAAGCTGATGGCAGGGACCTCTCACACCTTACAATGATACCTTATACACCTTACAAAGCCATGCCACTCCTAGACACCATTCCTGGCTCATTCCTAGGCGCTATTTCTGGGTCCATCATTGGCTTCTCCTCCTGTGGTGATCAGTGGAAGGCTGGGTACATGCGAATCTCAATGTATACTTCACCACTGATTTTTCATTCTCCTTATTCATGCCAATAAAGAAGGATAAGAGTTCTTGATATTCGGGAACAGATCCATTTTGAAATGGCTGCCTGTCCCATTATATAACAGTAAACAGCCATCTTATACTTAGCAAAAAAGATTAGCCTGATATGTAAACATACCCTTAAGGAAATGCAAAAAACTACTGTTTTAAAAGTGGTAAAAGTCCAGGTAAGGATGGAAGCAATGGAGAGCCGACACTCCCTTCAGGTCTCTGGGGCACTGGCATGCTCTGGACTACCTACCACACACTCCCGCCACACACGTGCAGACAAAGTAAAACAATGGAAATAGATCTTCGAGAATGTGCTTCCTGGAAAGGAGCCCAGCTCAGTCCCCTGAATCTTACTTTGTTGAATTGATTCCACTGTCTGTCCACATCCCTGAATAAAATGAAGAGAAGATGATGGAAGTAAAAATGCCCACACACTTTGATTCTTTCATGTGTATTAAGTCCTGAGGAAGTATTGACTGTGATGTCGTCTGTTTATTACAAGAGGTGGTGGCATGAGGAAAAGGAGATCAAGGATGAGAAAAACTAAGCAAAAGTCTTACACACCTGGCCTGGGCCAAAACACACTTTTGAAATAGTAGCTTTTACTTTTTGCTGAATAGATGGTTTCCGCCTCTGTGGCCCTGTCTACGGGCTTAGGCCTAAGAGCACAGTTTCGGGGACAGGATTTTCCAATTGTAAGACTATTAAGGAGGTTTACGGGCTATACAGGGCGTGCTCTTGAAGGGAACCGAGGCCGTTCTTGTTGGGCCCACCCAGCCACGCCCTTGCATCCCGTTAATGAGATGCATCCACCAAGATGTGACAGTCAAGAGGCCGCTCACTAGAGCCCCATGCCATGTCCCACTAGAGCCCCATGCCATGTCCGTAATCCCTCAAACTGCAATCTACACAGAAATCTCCTACTCAGAAGCAGCCTTCTTTGCCATTTCTCCATTGCTGAGGTATCTCTGACGAAAACAGAGCTCTTCGAGAGATGACTGAGCTCCTGGTCCTATGAAAAACAAAACGCTTTTGAAAGACATCTTCGCTACTCAAAACGTACAGATATAAAGAATACATATTTGCTTTTGTGTATTTCTGATGGGCTCTTCCAACCAGCTCCATCAGGAGACGATCATATAGAGTCAGGGTACTTTTGTCAAAACCAAGAAATGAACGCATGACCTGACAGTACGCAACTAGAATGACGACGGGTTCATCTCCTCTGCAATGGGGTGCAAGGCAGAGACTGAGGCTGAGTTGGGGCTCACCTTCCGGTCCGTTTCTGTATCTTCATCTTGATAATCGTCGCATGGGCTGGAGCTGGCTGCAAAGGTGGGTCCCTGAGAATAGTACTGAGAACTTCGGCAGCCATCTCGCCTCAGCTTGTCACATTCTGCAGGGGAGACAGGCAGGGAGGGTGAGAAATTGTTAGAAGGCAGAACTTCCCGAGTTCACTTTATTTAACTTTTCCAGTAATAAATATTATCCTAAGAAAACAGAATTTCAAAATAAGGATATAAGTGAGTAAGGATTATTAAGGCACTAAATATTACTTTAATGCATCTTCAGAGTACACCACAGCACTATACGGTAAACACTTGTCGGCAACGCTGTTCGAGGAAATTAAAGGCTAACGTAATTAAAACTCATGTTCAGGATGCCAGGCAAGGAGTCGGTGAACTCAGAATTTTACCCCAGGGCCTTAGTTACTGTTCTATAATTGTTGTCACAGAACTACTGATTATATTTTAACAGCTTTTCAAAACCCAAAACACAAGCGATACCCAAGCCTTGTTGGCTTCTAGGACTTAGGAGAGGTGATGGGAGAGATCCTATGATGATGGTGGTCTCCCTTACTTTACAGGGAGACAGGGTGGTGGGGCACAGGAAGGAGACGGGAGGGGGAAGAAAGAGGTGAGAGCCCAGGACACTGGAAAAGAAACACACAGCTCTGCAGATGCCAAAATCACTCGGCCTGCAATTTCATTTTGATATCAATTGTCTTGTGGGGCATTTCATGGGAAGCTGCCTGCTAGCCTGAGATATCGGCCACGCCACAGGAGTTCCTGGCAGCAGCATGGTCTCTATGCCCTGACTGGGCCCACAGGCTGGGTTCTCCAAGGGAAACCACTGCAGGGAGGACTCCCAGCCTCTGGGCTAGTGGGTGGGGAACACAGTGGAGGCTTCTCAAAGCACCAGGACCTTTTCTGTAGCTGCCCAGACTCAGACTCAGACTCAGTAAAGGAGCAACTTCCGGGCAAGAGGAGCTGTGATGTGGTTCTCTTAAACCCAACTTTCTAGAGCAGCAGCAGCAAAGAAACCAAGAAAACAATGTGCTGTTCTAAAAGTTTTCTCTTTGCAGAGCTTTTTAAAACCATTCCCTAACGGCACAGCACCAAACTTATGCCTTTCCACAGCTCCTGGGTAACACAGGACCTACGATAGATAGAGAAGGGCAGTCACTCTGTGAGAGATAAAAGCATGAGGCTTTTGTTGTTGTTTTCAGAAAATAAAAGTCCTCATTCTTTATCACGGTGGCGTGGATAGAGGAAGTTTCTAATTCAGAACCGTAAATCAGAATTAAAAAAAACAAAACAAAACAAAAAAAACATGACATGACAATAGTCATGGAGGTCTCTGAAAATGTCAAGGTAAGTGGAAAATGAACATCATGAGATAGCTAAGTAAGAGTCAGTCAGAGTCAGTCAGCTATGGGCTGGCAGCCATTCATACAACATCTGAAGAGCAATCTTCAAGTGCCTGAAACTTCCAAGAACCAAAGGATTTTTGAAATTACATTTACATATGCATTTATTTATCATGTATGTGTAAATGTAACTTCACTCATACAATCTAGCCCCGTAGACAGAGAAATATTTTAACTGTTCCCCATCAGTTATCACTGTTTCTAAGACAAATACAAATGATGTATATCCTCATTTCACTGAGATTATGTTAAAGTAAACATGAAGAGTGGTTTCCAAATGGGATTCTCTGAAGATTAATGATTCTTAAATATTGGATTTGATTTTCTTTTTAATACCTACCTCATACGAAAATTAAGAGCACAATTCAATAGTTTTACATACCATATTTTAGCACAACCCAGTGTGTTCGGTACTTAACTTTTGCTACTAAATTCACTCGCCTATAGCCCTAGAAATAAGCTGTCCCAACCCTGTCTGTAACGGAGTCTTCTAAAGGCTGAAACAAACCTTGCAAGATAACCACTCATTACTACCTATGCTACTAACCAATCAATACAGACTTTCAAAAGCTTGACAAATAAGGGAAAATAAAGATAGAAGCCAAAGCCTTTAAACTAAATGCTCTTGTTTACAATCTCCTAACCATGTGAAGAGTGGGAATGGTGACAAGCGCCTGCAATCCCAGCACTCGAGAGGGTGGAAGTGAGAACAAACGGCCAAGGCCAGCCTGGGCTAACACTGATAAGTCATGCCAAAAAAAAAAAAAAGGAAAAGAAGAGGGAGGAGGAGGAGGAAGAAGAAGAGGAAGAAGAGGAGGAGGAAGAGGAAAAAGAAGAAAGAAAAGAAATAAGAGGGGGAGGAGAAAGATGAGGAAGAGGGGGAAGAAGGAGGAGGAAGAGGAGAAAGGAAGAAAACTTTAATTTTTGTTTATGTATTGATAATATTTGAAGCATAATTTTCTTCTCTAGGAAGTATGGACTCTTGGACTAGCCCATTTCTAAGAGTGATATTACTTCTCATTCTTTGGAGAAATGGCTAATAATATTAAGCACAGCCAAAATGATTGGCACACGTTAAATCTTAAGAGCTCAAATCCTTCAGAGCAGCCACCCATTCATGAAACATCACGAAAGGTTAATGACTCTGAGTTCTGTACTTCCAGTGTGTGGTACTGGAGTCTCCCAGTGTGAATGACAGTGCGTGTTTTTCCTATCATGACATTCACGGCAGAAAAATGCATACATTGCGGTCTAACAAACACTCACAGAACAAACGCAACAGGGTACTGCACCTGAGACTAACAGAGATAGCATGAGCTTAGGAATTGGCAGGTGGCCTTTTTTTTTTCCTCTTATCCAATTTCTAAAATGAAGTAAAGTGACAAAATTCCACTGTCACTTATTCCAACCCTAGGGGACATTTAGGGGAGTCTCCTTTATCAACTTGCAGTAGATCTTGGCTTCTAAAACCAGGGTTTTATTCATTAAAATGAGGTGTACTGGGTGCAGGAGCCAAGAGTGGAGCAAAGCACTATGAATAGACAAAGGCTCTTCCACTTCAGCGAGAGGCAAGCTAACTGCAACACAGTGCGTAACTGACAGTCAGGTTACACCGGCAACTCCAAGACAGAATCGAGATCCTAAATGGAACAGCAGGCCCACGTTCAGCACAGGCTCTTGGAATAGAAATGGAGGTAAAAGCTGAGCTATTGTTCCAGAAGGCCTGCCTAGATAAGGCTCACTGCTCGTGGAGGCCTCTGCTTTCCCAACTATGGAATTCCCCTCCTTTCCTTTCGCAAAGGAAAATAAGTTCTTCAGCATAAAGAACCAGCATAAGTATTTCCAGGGAGCCACACTTTTAGCAGGGAAGAGTAAGGTCAAAAACGAGAGAGCCATCTCATGAATTCAACTCACAAGTGGCGGGGCTGGAGAGATGGCTCAGCGGGTAAGAGCACTGACTCTTCTTCCGAAGGTCCTGAGTTCAAGTCCCAGCAACCACATGGTGGCTCACAACCAACTGTAATGACATCTGACGCCCTCCACTGGTGTGTCTGAAGACAGCTACAATGTACTTACATATAAATAATAAATAAATATTAAAAGAAGAAGAAGAAGAAGAAGAAGAAGAAGAAGAAGAAGAAGAAGAAGAAGAAGAAGTACTAGTAGTAGTAGTAGAAGTGGCGACAGAATCGACCGCAAGGAGGCGACAACCTGACATTGGATCCCTGGCATAAGTATAAAAAGAGCACACACCTAAAATTCTAGTACTGAAGAAGCACAGAGGAGGGTCCTCAGTGCTTGCTGGTCGCCTATTCTGGCCAGTCCGTGAGCTCCAGCATCAGTGGAAGTCTGTCTCCAACATAAGGGACAGGGAAGGAGGAGGGGCATGCTCAATGGGGGGGGAGGGGAGAGAGAGAGAGAGAGAGAGAGAGAGAGAGAGAGAGACCCTGCATTTCTTTTTTTTTTAAATAATTCTTTTCTTTTTTTTTTAAAATTAAGATTTTTTTTTTTAAGATTTATTTATTTTGTATATGTAAGTGCACTGTAGCTGTCTTCAGACACTCCAGAAGAGGGAGTCAGATCTTGTTATGGATGGTTATGAGCCACCATGTGGTTGCTGGGATTTGAACTCCGGACCTTCGGAAGAGCAGTCGGGTGCTCTTACCC
>NC_034610.1:42087927-42105447 GCF_900095145.1 Mus pahari | reverse complement strand
GCTCTTAACCACTGAGCCATCTCTCCAGCCCTCAAGAGCTATTTTCAAAGTTCATTTTTCTCTGGGCACGCTTGTGGAATTTCTTCTTTCTGAGGTTACTGCTTCTAAATTTACTTGCGCAGTCACTATGGACTAGAATATATATACAGCAACTACAAATAGTCCCAGATTCTCGGTGGCTTAACACAACAATTTCAAACTCTCAGAGGCAGAGGGTAGTACTCCCTTCACACGGCCAAGGCTAGCTATAGGTCTGATCTGCATGACCACTTAAAGTCAAGGCAGAAGGAGGTCCACCTCACTGGGTGCTTGGAGTGAGAATCTCACATTGGCTCTTCTGCGCAGAACTTACGGCAGCTCTATCCACTCCGGTGTTGGATGAAACAAGTCAGACAACGAGATATCTTCAAGGAAGACGGGAAATGTCGTCCTGCCTCTGGCAGAACAACTCAGAAGGTTCTACCAAGTGGAAGAACGGCACTGCGTCTAGTCTCCAGATTCTTGTTACTTTCTCTCTCAGCATTAGTACCTCAGTCCTTCTAACGGAAGCAGAGACTCTGACAAGCAAGTTGCCACTTCAGTTAAAACTAACCCTTCTGGTTCTGATGGGCGACTGATGGGTATCAAGAGCAAGCACCAGGGCAGGCAAGCAGCTGCTTGGTACCCAGACAGATTCCCCGCATAGCTTACTATATGTGAGATCTAGACAGCGGTATGTGGATCTCTTAGGAACTCAAGACTCCAAGCTGTCCAAATTGCTTTCCAGTCCTCGGTCGGCTTGGGCACTGTGCTAGACTCTGGGGTACGGTAACTTCCCCATAGCCTCCATAAGCAGGTATGCAAAACAATGCCCACCCCACATACCCACTGCTGTTAGAATTCACACATAACCATCACCAGTCGGATTCATTGCTAAAAGTCGGGAAGTAACTGCATAACTAGATTTGCTTAGCTGTAACGTTATTAACATTCTGTTTTGTTTTGTTTTTTAAACCCATTTTAGCTACATTTTTACCAAAACATTATTACAAAGCTGTGAGCACCTCTTTCCCTAAGAATACAAGACACTCTTAGTGGGATCCTTTCACTAAGTGTCAGTAGCTGGGACCTTTCTAACAACCCTCAGGCAAAAACAAAATCAGTTAAAACTAATTTAACTCCCAGATGTATAAGGAGATTAAAGGTCTAATTAATTTTACTTGACATAGGCTTCATGATTAAAAGTGTTTTTTTCTCTAGAAGAGTATCAGCCAGGTACTCAGCAAATAATTGTAACTTATCACAGCAAAGAAAAAGATGGAGGCTCTCTAGTCTAAAAGTATGATTTATATGTTGAACTGTGTCCGCTCAAAAACTAGAGACGTCTTCAGCCCAGTTGCCCATATCCTTCCTTAGAAACGAAATCCTTCCAGATAGATAGATACAGGTTAAAATGAAGTTGTTGAGAGTGGGGTGTAGTGAATATGACTCATGTCCTTCCAGGAAGAGATCACAGGAAGGCCCTCTGAAGACACGAGGGGAAGCAGCCACACGAAGCTAGAAGCAAGAGTCCAGAGCAAGCAAGGGCCACCAAACTGGAAGAGGCAAGGACATTTTCCCAGAGAAGATGGAGGGAACATGTCTTTACCATCAATAGTTTTGTTTTGAACTTTCCATCTCTAGACCTATGAGATAAAACTTTTTTTTTTTTGCTGTTATTTTAAGCTACCCAGTTTTATAATACATTGCCATGACAGCCCTGAAGTATTAACATGGGATAGGCCAGAGGACACAAGACAAGGAAGATATTAACAGAGAGATCTTCCCAGAAGTCTGTGTTGGGAGGTAGGTTCTTGACAGTAACTCTAGTCCATCAAACAAAGAGACACTTGGGTAAGAACAGCATAACAGGTACCTACTTGTCTACGCAATAACCGAAACCCTGGCAAGGGAATATCTGCTCATCTGAAGAATCCATCTCCAGGTCCTTCGGATAGGAAAGGGAAGATGGGACAACTCACAGAAGTCACAACAGTAACAACCGTGTATCAGTTACACCCACTTTGAGGACTCCCTGTGTCCCTGCTCTGAGAGATTGGGAGTAGAATGCTCACACATGAAAAGTTAAAGGGGCAAAAATGTAGCATGCTGTGCTGCGTGTGGTGGAGCCACCATTAGAACCCAGGCGTTCTGGTCTCAGAGCTCATCTTCTCTCCCGGGAGTAACATCATGCATGGCTGCGTTGCTTAGGATAGGAGATTACATCACCTCTGCTATGGTTAAAATGCTCCCACCAAACTCATGCTGCCACTTAACTGTCATGTGACGGCTCCGGGGCAGGCAACTGGAAGAAATGCATGGGTGCTTTATGCATGAGGGCTTTACTGTCCTAGAGTAATGCCATTATGCTGGAGAGAAAATATAGTAGCAGGTACTTCCCTACTCTCTCTCTCTGTCTCTCTCTCTGTCTCTCTGTCTCTCTCTCTCTCTCTGCTTTTGGATCACTTACCCTAGCAAGATGCCTCTTATTAGATCTTGGATTTCCCAACCTTCAGAATCACAAGTAAAATGTCATCTGCCCCTCTGAGACTGACCTCCAATCCTCAGTCGCACAAAGCCCTCTCTCTTGGCTACAGACACACATACACACACACACACACACACACACACACACACACACACACGCGCGCGCGCGCGCATGCACTCATGCATCCACCACTTCACTACCTCTGTGCTGTCGTAAACTTGTCAGTATTACAGTGGTGACTCTGTACCCTCAGCAGTCATTTCTCATGGCAGGCACCTTCTATTCTCAGGTCACCTTAATCACCTCTGTGTCCACTAATATGCATTTTCCCTTCTAGGCTTTAGGGTCTTTAAACAAAGAAGCCACACCTCATGCATTCATAGGTCCAACGGCACCTCACAAGGTAGAAAATCCACTATGCCCTTTTGAATGAAGGATAAGTAAAAGTTTATGGACCCACAAGAGAAACTATTGCCAAAGAAGCAAATCGTAGCTTCAGGAAGTCACCAGCCCCCAAGACAGTTTTCTTTCCCCTTAGGTATGATTACTTCAGGGCCCAGCATCCCTCCTCCAAGTGCATATTAATTCAGCAAACAGTTCTTAAGCATCTACGACCTGCCGAGCACTGTCACAGGCAGAGACTTCCACAGTGAACAGAAAAGACCCTCATCCACAGAGCCTATGTTATGACATGTGCACAGACAACAAGTAAAAACTGTAAATTATTATAGTAAGGTCCTAAGTAGAAAAGGCAGTAAGGGAAGAGGGGCCGATGGGCAGATGGTATACAGGAAGTACAGGCTTTGGGAAGTGTGACATCCAAGGAACGAAGTTGGCTTCTACTTCCAGGAGACAGAACTGGAGGTGACCGTGGTTAAGACTAAGGGACGAAGAGCTAGAGGATGGAGGTTAGCCTTGGCAGGACAGAGGGACAGCCGGTGCAGGGCCCTGTGAGTTACCATCAGAACGCTGCCTTCTAACCCCAGACACAGGAGGAGCCTTTGGTAGCTCAGAACACAGATGCAGCGTGACTGCACTCGCCATCTCCACCTTATCCCCGCCAGCGCCAGCCTTAAAGCACTGGGATGCTTTCAGACTACGCAGATACACCAAGTCCAAATAGACCAGGGGTAGAGTCTGAATGAAAAGAAGTCACCAGTGAGACCAGTGACAGCATCTGTCATTTTATCTCCAACGTCTATACCTCGTAAGTGACTTCTTTGTCATATAATCTGTGAGCTGAGGCTGCAAGGTGGTGGTGGTGGGGGGGAGGGATGTAGCTGTGTCAACATTCTATAAAGTTGACTGTGGAGAGCTACAATATTATCTTGGGCTATTTCTGGTGTTCTAATTAGCTGTATCACCCACCTCTACATGGAACCTAAGAGCCCAATGTCACAATTCAGGACGACTTTTTGGAACGGGCAGAGAGTCCTCTCACTTCTGCACACCCAAGGCTAAGGATGTTACCAGAGAGCATCTGAGGTGAGAAGGGGTTTCCCCAATTTGCATCACTCACCTACCAATGTATTTGGGGGTGGGGGGAGGGGGGAATACCAAGTCTCAACCGTAATCATCAAAACCTCCACGGCACTGTTATCACATTGAAGCATGGCTCTTGTGGTATTTGTATCCAGGCCGTGGTCATTTGGACCGGCTACAGAATGAACTCTCTTACTCCTTCAAGGTGAGAGCTGCACTTGTCTGCGTTTCCAAATCCCATGAAAGAAGGTCTGCGACGTATTGAAATGCTTTCTTAGAGTCATGAGAGATGGCTCCACGGTTAAGAGCAGTGGCTACTCTCCCAGAGACCCGAATTTGATTCTGAGAGCCCAGGCGGCAGCTCACAACCGTCTGAAACTCCAGTTCTGGGGAGGCTGATGCCCTCTTCAAGCCTCCTCGGGCACCAGGTAGGCAAGTGGTGTACAGATAGGCACGCAGCAGGACATCCACACACGTGCAGTAAAATAAGTTTAAAACGTTTCCAAAGGTTAATGTTTCCTGAAGCTCTGACAATGATTTGGAAACGGCCTGGAAATAAGTTGTTAACTTCAATAGCTAGCGAATGCCTTGGACTTCGGCCTGAAGATGCAGCTCAGTAGTAGAGCACTGTGTATTCACAGAACATAGGTTCAATCTTTAGCCTGAAATAAAAACCTACAACCTACCTCACACAAGATGCTGGGTGTTCTAGGGAAAAGGAGGAAACAGAAACTGGATGCATACTGAGAATAAAATGGGACTGTTTTTCTATTCTCCAAGAAGAGAATACAGTAATATAAGTAAGTGGTTCTAAAACAATGCCCCCCCCCACACACAAAGTTACTAGCTCACTAAACTGTGTGAGAAGACAGTTGGATAATGAAAGAATAATTTGCGATCAAAAAGCCAAATGGACCCAGCAAGTTTTCTACCTCATCTGCTGTCAGGCGGGGAGAGTAGAGACAGTGCATGAGTATGTATTCCTTGGGAAAGGTGGGAGGTGCTAGGGTCAGAGCAGAATCCAGGATGCCACAACAGCATGGGGTTCCGACATGCCATATTTTAACATCTGACTATGGTTTATCTTGAATAGTATTAAATCTTTCAGAATTCTCTTACTAGAACTCAAGGTCACAAGACTTTGGGAGGACTCCAGTTCCGTCGTTAATTATAAGGATGGTGGCCATAATGTGCTGCTCAGTGAGGTGCCCTACCAGGAGCGGGCAGCTAAAGCACTCATTGTTTTCAGATGGCTGATTTTTAAAGCCAATACTCCTGATGACATTAAAAACAAAAAGAAAATCAGAAAGTCCTTTGCTGTCATGACTTGATTTGTGTTTAAAATAATTGTGTGTGAGTTAGAGGAAAAGTGCGTATTTGATCTGTTTCCTCAATCAGGAAAACTCAGGTGCAACACTGCTAATAATCCACATTTCCATAGTCCTAGCCTAGTTATTTTTCATTAGATTAAGAACAGCAGGGTCTAGGGCCAGAGAGATAGCACATCTTCATCTCCGTCCAGGGATCTGAGAACCAGGCATTTAGGTCTAGAATACAATCAATTCCAGCCCAATACTGTGCCAGGTATGGTGTGGCCAATAGAATTTAGTTTTGCACTTATAAGGAAGCACATAGGAGAAACTGATTGTACTTAAACATTATGCTTTGTAAGTATGCAAAAATGTTTCCTTAGTGAAAATCAATCCAAAATACAGTTTTTAATTTGACCTGTCCTTTCATTAATTTATTGGGCTTGACAAGATTGGAAAAGGGAAAGAAATCAAACTGATTTCATGTGCCACTTACAGATAACAAATTTGCTAAAATATATTTGGATTTTCCAAAAATTCCTTAAAGCAGTTAATGTCAATTTATTTAAAATTGTCTTCAAGCACCAACAAACTTGAAGATAATTAAAAGCCCACTGAATTGCCAACACTTTTCAAGTGACTCACTCATTTAATTTAATATAAATCTTGTTCATAAGTATTTTTCTAGATAACATGACAGAATTTTTTTGTTTGTTTGTTTTTGTTTTTGTTTTTGAAGACAGGGTTTCTCTGTATAGCCCTGGCTGACCTGGAACTCACTCTGTAGACCAGGCTGGCCTCAAACTCAGAAATCCAGCTGCCTCTGCCTCCCAAGTGCTGGGATTAAAGGCGTTCGCCACCACCGCCCGGCGACAGAAATTTTAAATGCTAAGAATTCAAATAAACATACCCTTTAGGTTTACTGCTGGGCTAATGGTCAGTCTTTCCCTCACTTTCAATTAAGAGTTGGTATGCAGGTTGTACAGGGATACTTAGCAATGATATCAAAGCACATTTCTTCACTCTAAGGATTCAAATCAGAGCTATCTTGCAATACATGTATAGTCAACACAGAGACCAGTCCTCATCAGTCATCACTTCAATAATACTCAACAACCAAAGCAACAGAAAAGAACAAAGGGGGAAAGTATGGCTTAGGGAAGGACTTCTGGCCCAGCCATTCCAGAGTTCTAAACGTGTCTAATCCGGATGCATACGAAGACAGAGTAAGACCTGCTTGACTTTGGGTGAAGAAAGTCAGGCCAATCTGAGAGAAGGGTACTCTGGCCCAAGTGTCAAGGTAGGGGGAGACTCCTGACAGGAATGAATCTGACATTATCTAAAGAGGGGAGTGGAATGTCCCCCCCCCCGTGTGTGTGTGTGTGTGTGTGTGTGTGAGAGAGAGAGAGAGAGAGAGAGAGAGAGAGAGAGAGAGAGAGAGAGAGAGAGAGGAGAGAGAGAGAACACGAGAACACGAGAACACATTTAGATGTAGGCTCACGTGCACACGGAAGTTGAAAGTTAAAAAGTATCTTCCTCAATCACTTCTCCATCTTAAAATTTTGAGGCATAAAAGCTCTCATTAAACCAGCTTGGCCAGACTGGCTACCTGGCAAGAGGGTCCTTCTGCCTCTGCCTCCCTAACACTGTGATCACAGCCATGTACCCAAGTCCGACTTCCCACCCGTGCACTTGGATCATCGCTCTTGTATGACAGGTCATCTCTACCACCCCTTGATTAGTAAACCTCTGAATGTTCTTCTACACCTGAGGGCACGTTAACTGAAGGGAAAACAGAGTAAGTCGTCTGAGACACAAGTCAGGGAGACAAGAAAGTCCAGTTTCTCAAGTCACTTCTGCAGGGTGGTGGGTTTTATTCCAACCTTCAAGGTACTTATAACTCAGCTGTTTAAGTAAGGTCACCTAACTTGGACAATAGTTCTCCAGACTAAGGTGCCTCTGTACCCCCAGGGGGGCTCATTAAGGCATAGTCAGCTCTGCTCCCAAAGCTCTTTAGGTCAAGGTCAGAGTCCAAGAACTTTCATTTCTAACAAGCCCCCAGGTGATGTTCAGGCTACTAGCCCATGGCCACCGTATGAGAACATGGCTCAGAGGCAGGTAACTGTTTACAAAATTAAAGGTGGCTGTTACACTTAGGTGAGGAAAAAAAAAAAAAGGTCTTCTCTATTTGGAGGAGGTATGAAGCTGGGACCCCCAAAGAGGACAATAAAATTTTTATAGCTGGAGACATACTGTGTGTGTATTTCTATGTAGGAAATTATTTTAAGGGGGAAGGGTAGCAATATTGCCTGTGCATAAAATACACACACACACACACACACACACACACACACACACACACAGAATTTTTAAAGGTCCCAAAAGGAGAGAAATGAGCTTACATCATTGAGTAATTTAGCAAGAAGACAGGACAAAGATGAATTCGGGCTGACAAGTTACAGATCAGTATGAGAAGATGAACAATGTATCTCATATTTACTTATATTTCCTGTTTTGTTTCCCAAAAATGTTAAGATGTCCTTCAAAGGTGTGATAGTCTTAACCTGGATTTGAACATCCCAGTTCAACTCCAAACACAGGGGCAGCCTCCTGAAGGCTTTTACCATGCCTTACCTGGAAACTGTTCACCCCTGTTCCCCTATCTACAAACTTTCAACTCAGAGCTTAATGGAGCCATTTAGCAACAATGAGTCAGATTATATGACTCTTAAGTTTCAATTTCTCCAGTGGCTTCCCATGTTCTAAATGGAAATGTCAAAGTCTTCCTAAGATGTCTAAGCCCTGAGTGAACTCAGCTGTAGGTATGTAGCAAGTACTGAGCAAGTTATAAAGATTTCCTGTATTCTCCTGGCAGTGAACCCTTAAAAGGATAACGGATGGAACTAGAGGTGTTCATCTCATCCCATTGCTCATTACACATTCTCCTTGGTCAGACTTCCTACCCTAGTTTACCTGAGGTATATGTCCTGTGTGTCTAGCTGGTAGTCTGTGGATCAGCAGTGTCTCAGGACACTGTACATTTCAGGGGTGGTAAGGGCACCGGTTGGGAGAAGGAGCAATATGGAATTTAATAACCTTCGAGTAAGTTGGCCCTTTCAAAGCTTATAGTCATAGAAGAGTAGAGCAAGAATAGATGGGATGAGGTGATGACACTCAGTGCTTGGTCAGGTCATCTAACAAGAGGAATGGAGTCTCAGAATTTCAGTTAGACTGTTACGGTTTGTAAACAAAATGTCCCCAAAGACTTATATGGTAAAGGACTAGTCCCCAGACAGGGCTCTGAAGTGGGGCTTTAGGAAAATGACAGGCTCATGGGGGCTCTGCCTTAACCAAAGGAGGATAACCCACTGATGGGTTCATCATTGAATGGACTATTTTGATGGTAGAAATTGTGAAATACAGGGTCTGACTGGACTCCTCCAGGTCACTAGAGATGGCCTTCTTGAGGTTACAGCTTCTTGCCTAGCCTTTTTCTTTCTCTCTGTTTCTCTCAACTGTGAGGTGAGCAGCCCGCTCCAAATGCCCTGTCACCAAAATGCTCCGGCTTACGATTGGCCTAGGGGGGAAAAAATGCAGTTATCCCACCAAGAACTGAGCCCTCTGAAGTGCTGGGCTAAAATATATCTTCTCCTTCCTAAGTCTTTACATCATGCAATGTGTCACTCACGGTGATAAAAAACCAGCACGCCAACCACCCAGACGCTAAGATTTCGGCTGGCTGCATCATGGGTAAATCCCAGAAGCCTCTGGCCAGCCAGATCAGACGGATGTCCAAGGGAAAAACCACCCTTCCAGACAAAACATCAGTCAAGTTTAAGAGGAGAATACAGCTGGGGAAGAGAGAATGACAGACTGCCACATGATAGATGGTTCTTTTCTGCTACAGGAAACAAGCCAAAACATATTTCTACTTAATTCTACACAACTTCTCATTTCAGTTTATACAGTGTATTCAACAAAATACAGACTAAGAGAGAGGTCCCAGAGGGAGAACACACTGCTTGCTGGTCATCATTCCACAGTCAAATGAAAGTCAGCTTGATGACTCCTGTGCTAACACACACTGTTAATCCTGTGTGCCGGGACCAATATCACCCTCCCTGACATTAACCACCACAGGCAACTTCAGACATACAAATAATTTTATACACATGCATACTTATATATGTATGTATGTATGTATGTATGCATGCATACATAAATATCCTTACGCAATTTTAAATTCAGATATATGAGAAAATACATGGCAGTAAAGCTTTAGAAAGCTTTAAAGCCATTTTTATTAATATCTCTCTATAGAGTTAATGAGGCAGGCAAGGGACTTTAGTAAGAAAATACCAATACCTAAGCCACTAGATTAATTCTCCGCATTTTTTTGAACACACCATCACGGGCATTACTATTAAAATGTCATTTACCATCGCAGGAAGCCAATTTTTACAGCCTCTTCTCTTCGAATCTCCAAATTAATTTAAGAAGGCTTCCAGAATGGAATCTGGTTGAAATGAGGGTGGGAAGCTGCTGGCTGGAGCCCATGATGAGTGTGAGCGGAGTGTGTGAAAGCCAGGAGTCCTAGCCAAGCACAACCAGAAAAACCACGGTGCAGGCCATCTCCTTTCACGTTCATTTCATGTTAGAAGCGGGACAGCTATCTCAGTGGCTGAGGACCAGCGGCAGAGGACTCAATATCAAGTAGCCCACAGGGATTCTCTGGCAACCCCAGACACTGGGGCTGTATGGGGAACCAGGGCAGACCTTATCTAGGGACCTTCAATGTAGCATTTTTCTGCCACACTGACAGCAGCCACTCAGGTTTCTTTATCAGGGGTGAACGCAGAATTGCTGAGACAGCAGACTGGCTGTGGACAAAGACAAAACAAAGAGCCTTTGTTTAAACAATCCATGGTGCTTTTGTTCAGACCCGGATCACCTGAAGGTCTGTACTTAGCAGTCCCTCTCCTGTAGGTTAGTAACCATTAAAAATGGGGGAAGGGAGCCCTCTTTACTACTGAAAGCAATGATGGCTTACATTCCCCAGCACCTGACTTCTCTCTCACAGGTTCCACCAAGGAAAGCACCTGTCAGGGTCACTGTGTATGAAGTAGTCACTACAAGACATCAAGTCCAACGGGCGGCATTAAGCAGCGTACTCTGTCCACGATTTCCACTCTGTTAGCCCCATATTTCTGTCTTTGCTCCTCTGTATTTCTTAATAAGGGATTTAAGCCCTTATTTCAAGTCAAACATTTTTCCCTAAAGATAAAAATTCCACGTTTAATGAGTGCCAAACACACTAAAAAAGAGGAGTGGCTTCAATTGTACATTATCGTGTCTTTTAAAAAGTCAACGTACATCAGGGAGAGGGTGGTGAACACCTTTAATCCCAGCACTCGGGAGGCAGAGGCAGGAGGATTTCTGAGTTCGAGGCCAGCCTGGTCTACACAGAGTGAGTTCCAGGACAGCCAGGGCTACATAGAGAAACCCTGTCTTGAAAAACCAAAAAAAAAAAAAAAATTCAACCTAACTCAACGTACAAGCACTGAACACAGATGAGCAGCTGAAGTCATCTTTCTCACCAAACGACTAATTAACACAGTGGAGCCACATTTCTACCAAGCCTCCAGCACCTCTCTTTTAAGGGAACCCCACGGTATCTGGTTCCACCACAAACCACCATTCTCCAATTCCCTAGGAAGACATAGGTCACACCTCTGGAGCTGTATCTCGGTCCCAAATCCACGGCCTTTCAACTGCTTCTTTCAAAGGTGACCAATGGCTTCCAAGTAACTCATAACTCTTCTGCCCAGGAGCACCAGGATGGCCGCCCCATCCCCCATCCCCCCACCCCCTACCCCGACCCCGTGACTTCCTCCTTCCACAGTTGCTCTCTTGTACCTTTTATGGCTGCAGCCCTTTAAAAATATAAAATAATTTATGCTTGCCGGGCTAACTGAAATCCAGCCCCCAGTCTCCTTCATCCCACTCTTGCTACCACAACCTTGCAGTTGTTGGCTCTGACTCTGCTCCCTGAAGTTGAAGATGACCAAGGCAGATGGAAGAGTATTTCTAGTCTTATATGCTGGACTGTGGGCTGAGGATACCCAGGACAAAGTCCTGTTACTAAAGCTCTTGGTTTAGGGGGTGAATGCACGTGGAAGCACAATTACTCTACTGTTTTAAACTTGTTTGCTGTTCTGCAGGAACGTGTGGAAGGGCAGAGAAGGGCCACTGGGAAGTCTGGAAGAGCTCTGTGGAGATTTAGATACCCATGGGACTATCAAAGAGGTGCAGTGGAAAATGGTCAGGTAAGAGAGGTCATGGATCAGAAGGGCAAAGATCGGATCGGAAGGCACAGTTGGGGGTGGGGCAAACTAGCATTCTAGTTCCCCATAAAAATGATAAGGTAAAGACATACAATACAAGAGGGCGAACGGGTGATTTGGTACAGGGACACAGACAGCTGGGGTCACTTCACACAGGTTGTGGTATTAAAGGTTTGAACAGGAGCTAGAAAATAATTTCAAATGAAGCAGAGATATGATTAAGCTTATGTTTCAAAGCCTACGCCCAAGGGTAGGGTGAGGCTTGGTAATGCCACCCTCAACATCGGACCAGTTATTCCTACCGTCTTATCTCTCCGCCTGGCTTAAGCTGCTGGAAGAAAACAAGTTACTCATCCTTGGCTCTATTACAGTATTCAGCCCAGTGACTCACTTGCAATACTTGGCCTAGAAAAGAAATTTATGAGAACAGGGACTTGATTTTTAGACAATTTGTCAGAACTTGGGCGCAGCAGTTGGTATGCCTCTGCGACAATAAGCTGCACATTTATCACACTTACAGAGTCAAGCCCATCAGAATTTTGGAGCTCGGAGAAAAAAACCAGAGAGAGAAACCCTAAGCTGTTTTCCGGAAGCCAAGAACAACAGTGAGATAAGATTCCCAGGATGGCCTTGCTGTGGACTAACAACTCTGAGATCAGAACCTTAGTCTTCCATCTCAGTTTCTGGAGTATGTATTGAACAGAGCGAGGCTTTAATCCATTGTGGTCCCTGTGCCTGAGGTAAATAGAAGAGCAGATTCTCATCCCTTTGTTCTGGGGGGGGGGGGACACTTAATATTTTATGGCCACCTCTGCCCCAATTTTATACCCATTTTTGTTTAAACTAGAAAAATGGGAGCCAGGCATGGTGGTGCGTGCTTCAAATCCCAGTGCTCAGGAAGCCGAGGCAGGATGTTCACTATGACTTTGAGACTAGTCTGAACTGCATAGTGAGTTCACAACCAGGCTAGACTGTAAAGACCCTATCTCAACAAAACAAAACAAAACAAAACAAAACCACCCAGAACACGATTTTGAACAATTTGTAAATAAATTACTTGCTCATAGAATTTAACATGTTTCTTCTTTAGCTAGCAATACTGTCTTCTTCTTTTTTTTTTTAATCTCAATGTTCTTCAGGAAGTCAGAGGCTAGGCAGAGTACCAAGTGCAAGTGATAAATCATTTACCTATTATTTCCAAACCTTTATAATTTTCCCTTGTAACATATTCTTTATGTATTTTAAGTCTTTCCAGGTATTAGAGCCTAATATAACCTCAGAAACAAACACCAAGTGGCATGAAGATGCGCCAGCCACACCTGACACCACACAGTGCTTCTTTGTCCCTCTTGCACTCATTTGAATGCTAATGAAATCTGTTGAGTGAAAAAGAAGATTCCAGAACAACTGTGAAGCTACCTTGGGCAACAATGAGCTCATCGGAATCTCCTCAATGAACTGCCTCAAGAAACCAAACCTGCCTTGGACATTGACCTCCCAGGGTGAGCCCTGTCCCTGTGAAGTTGACAGCAGCTATACAAGTCTCCTCGATATGCCCAGGGGACTGAGATCACACTAGGCCCGCAGAGTGGACATCCCTCACCTTCTCAGGGCTTTGGTCTGTCTGTCTACAGAATGTGAGAGGGCTGAGATGGCACCAGAGCGATGGGCACCTACCAGATCTCTACTGTAGGTGTTATTCAGAGTCTGCTGGAAAATGGGGAGGACATGAACCACAGCGACATGACAATAGCTGTCAATGTCACCTTACATCTCTCCTCTTCCTCCTCCTCCCTCAGTGCATGATGGGAGCAAAGCGTTCAAGGATCGTACCAACTAAGCCATGGCTGTCATTTCAGAAAAGGAACCATGTTTTACTCACTTATACCTGTGTATCATTACACTAAATTCAAATGCACCCCTCCTTCTACAAACACCTCTTCCACAATGAGGGGCAGGTATTTTGAGATTCCTGTTACAGGGTCTCCAGGACACGAATCTATTGCCCAAGACACAAGATATATTTGTGAGGTCTCAGAGACCCAAGTGCCCAAAGAAGATGGATGCAACAGTCAGTCTGTTGCATCAGATCCAGAGAAAAGACTGGATTCAGAAACTTGGCTGAATCTCCTCAGAAACCTGGTCCACAGAAAGCTATCCTACACTGGACTTTAAACATACACTCCTCTCTAAGCTTCTGAGACAAGTAGTCTCTTTATAGCATCATAGATCCCCAGCTCTGTCCTTTCATATGTAATGAATGTATCTCTGCCGTTAGAAGAGCATGGGCCAAATTGAATACTCTTCCCTGTCTTTGCACTTCCGAATCTAGAGCCAAGGAGCAAGCTGACCTGCTAAAATGCATTTCTCAGCAAGGAACTTTGACTACAAGAACATTCCTGATACCAACAGCAGATGCTCTGTGAACTAATTCAGGCAGCAGTGTACACAGATACAGTGACTAAACGGTCTGTTAAACATACTGTGAGAAACTGTATTTATATCTCCCAAGTTGAGCTTTTTGGAAACTTGAACATGATGCCTTTATTTCAGTCTTTAATATGCTCATTATTGTCAAATGAAGTCTGAAAGCTGTAGAGAAACAAACAAGGACCCTCTCTTGGAGCCAATCCCTGGCTTCTAATTCCTTCTTCCGGCTCAATTGAGATTCTTTCTAGAAAGCTAAAGGCCGTGTAGATAAAACGTGGCTATCAAGAGGGTATCTTTCATCAAAGCTGTCTCCAGTAAAGTCACAAAGGTTCATGTACTTACAGAGTTGTCTTAGTTAGGGTTTCTGTGGTTGGGAAGAGACACCATAACCAAGGCAACTCTTATAAAGGCAACGATTTGGGGCTGGTGAGATGGCTCAGCGGGTAAGAGCACCGACTGCTCTTCCAAAGGTCCTGAGTTCAAATCCCAGCAACCATATGGTGGCTCACAACCATCCGTAACAAGATCTGATGCCCTCTTCTGGAGTGTCTGAAGTCAGCTACAGTGTACATACATATAATAAATAAATAAATCTTTTAAAAAAAATAAATAAATAAAGGCAATGATTTAACTGGGGCTAGATTATAGGTTCAGAGGTTTAGTCCATTATAATCATGACAGGGAGCATGGCAGTGTCCAGGTAGGCATGGTGCTGGAGGAGCAGCTAAGAGTTCTACATCTTGATCTGCAGGCAGTCAGGAGAAGTCTGGCTTCCAGAAATCTAAGAGAAGGGTCTCAAAGCCCACTCCCACAGTGATACACTTCCTCCAACAAGACCACACCTCCTAATAGTGCCACTCCCTGGGCCAAGCATGTGGGTGTGTGCGTGCATGCGTCTGTCTATCTATCTATCTATCTATCTATCTATCTATCTATCTATCTATCTATCTATCTTCAAACCGACACAGGAGGTAAAATCTTCTGGGAGTTCAGTACAGTGCTAAGTGAATTCTTCATGGATAATAGAATCTATCTTCAAACTTCTCTATTCTCTGTAACAACAAGGGGCTGGAAAGATGGTCCTATGGTTCTAATCCCAGTACTCATATAATTACTTAAATCCAACCATAACTCCAGCTCCAGGGAATTTAACACCCTATCTTGGCCTCCATAGGCACCAAGCTTGCATGTGATCCATAGACATACATGTAGGCAAAACACTGATACATATAAAAATAAGAAAATCATAAAAAAAAAGAGGAATCCAAGAAACAAGCCAAACAAACATCAAAATACTGTTTTAAAGTCTAGGTAAGGTATAACTTCAAGGGTAGGAAATCATAACCTGAATCACTGGTAACAAGGGAAAAAAAACCAACATTTGATCTAAAACTGTGTCCACTCTGTTACATCAAGTGGATACAAAGTGGTCTAGAGACTGACAATGGATACAATGCGGTCTAGAGACTAACAAGGGATACAAAGAGGTCTAGAGACCCACAATAGATACAAATAATCTTTGCTACATTTTGAGCACTGAAACTGCACAGGGGATCCAGATGTGCCATGCGCCATGTTAGACATCTCCAAAGACCAGCCTCCCTGCAGTGTGGAAGTGAAGGACCAGCTAGGAGATTGATGGAGAACTGGAGAACAGGCCTCCTGGTACGTTTTTCAAGATTCCCTCTGCACCTGCACCTGCTCCACCCCACCTACAAAGCTGCCTGAATAGTTAGGATATCAAAGTGAGCCCCTTAAACTGGAGAGCGGTTCACTCTAAATCTCCAAAACCAGATGCTGTCTAAATAAAGAAGTGAACAGACAAGCCAGCAAACCAATAAGTACCAAACCCAGCAAGTACCAAACCCAGTAAGTACCAAACCCAGTAAGTACCAACCCAGTAAGTACCAACCCAGTAAGTACCAACCCAGTAAGTACCAACCCAGTAAGTACCAACCCAGTAAGTACCAAACCCAGTAAGTACCAAACCGGTAAGTACCAAACCCAGTAAGTACCAAACCCAGTAAGTACCAACCCAGTAAGTACCAACCCAGTAAGTACCAAACCGGTAAGTACCAAACTCAGTAAGTACCAAACCCAGTAAGTACCAACCCAGTAAGTACCAAACCGGTAAGTACCAAACCCAGTAAGTACCAACCCAGTAAGTACCAAACCAAACTGCTGCTCAAAGAGCAATCAAGTGTCTCAATCACCTGCCTCTGGACATTAGCTTAAACCTAACTTCTGCATAGCACAGTTTCTCATAAATGTGAGCCTTCCTCAGTCACAGGACTGACCACTGAGCACTTCCAGGTTCCTTTAAGAAGTACATTTTGGGTGTTCATTAGGACTCACTGTACCATTGCCATATGTACTTTGTAATCCCTAAAACTAGGCAAGCCCAGAAAGGGAGAAAATAATTCACAAGAGTACTTGAGTGATAACAAGTCAGCACTCACATACATGTTTAGCAAAAATGAAATGTCAGAACGTCTTTAAAATTAAAGACAAGGTCGCAGAGATGTTAGAGGGAGAACGAAATAGATTGCACACTACAGAGAATTATACTTTTCTATATTTCTGAGCAAGGAAAAAAAAATGTTCTGGTAGAATTAACTTAAACTGATAGCTCATACAAGGCCAAGTTTCCAAAATATACATACACGGAGATATTCAGTGTGTCCATACTATGTGCCCACGCTCTGATGTCTTCATTTCCACAGATGGCATAAGTGGAGATACCCAGGGTGTCCATACTGTGTGCCCACGCTCTGATACCCTCACTAGTGTTTCCCCGCTACTCTGAACCTTCACTGGTGTGGAGACAATGGACACCCTCCTTTTGTTTCTCTCAGTTTGCTAAGATGATGTGGGGGAAGAGGGACACAAGATTCTGAGTGGGTCAAAAGTGATCAAAAGTAAATACAGAAAAGAACTGAGTTGCTCGTTATCATTTCGTCCTATTCAGCGATGGTTCACAAAGCCATACTTAAAACCTCAGAAAAAAAAAAAAAAAAAGCTTAAAATCCAGACTTTAAAAGATGTAGTCCAAGAATTTTCCAAGGTTATAAATTTTGTGAATAGAACATCTCTCTTATGAAAAACTGTTGTGGGCTTTTAAAAAAAAAAAAAAAAAAACAGGGCTGGTGAGATGGCTCAGTGGTTAAGAGCACTGACTGCTCTTCCAGAGGTCATGAGTTCAAATCCCAGCAACCACAAGGCAGCTCACAACCATCCGTAATGAGGAACAGGGATCTAGAGCAAGATGGAGAAAGGGAAGGGGAAAAAAGAAAAGCAAGCAAGCAAACAAACAAAAAACCAAACAACTAACTGGAATTATCTTTTCAAAATAAAAATTTCAAGTTTTGGGCTGGTGAGATGGCTCAGTGTGTAAGAGCACCCGACTGCTCTTCCAAAGGTCCAGAGTTCAAATCCCAGCAACCACATG
>NC_034610.1:42066312-42087916 GCF_900095145.1 Mus pahari | reverse complement strand
GGGAGGCAGAGGCAGGAGGATTTCTGAGTTCGAGGCCAGCCTGGTCTACACAGAGTGAGTTCCAGGACAGCCAGGGCTACATAGAGAAACCCTGTCTTGAAAAACCAAAAAAAAAAAAAAAATTCAACCTAACTCAACGTACAAGCACTGAACACAGATGAGCAGCTGAAGTCATCTTTCTCACCAAACGACTAATTAACACAGTGGAGCCACATTTCTACCAAGCCTCCAGCACCTCTCTTTTAAGGGAACCCCACGGTATCTGGTTCCACCACAAACCACCATTCTCCAATTCCCTAGGAAGACATAGGTCACACCTCTGGAGCTGTATCTCGGTCCCAAATCCACGGCCTTTCAACTGCTTCTTTCAAAGGTGACCAATGGCTTCCAAGTAACTCATAACTCTTCTGCCCAGGAGCACCAGGATGGCCGCCCCATCCCCCATCCCCCCACCCCCTACCCCGACCCCGTGACTTCCTCCTTCCACAGTTGCTCTCTTGTACCTTTTATGGCTGCAGCCCTTTAAAAATATAAAATAATTTATGCTTGCCGGGCTAACTGAAATCCAGCCCCCAGTCTCCTTCATCCCACTCTTGCTACCACAACCTTGCAGTTGTTGGCTCTGACTCTGCTCCCTGAAGTTGAAGATGACCAAGGCAGATGGAAGAGTATTTCTAGTCTTATATGCTGGACTGTGGGCTGAGGATACCCAGGACAAAGTCCTGTTACTAAAGCTCTTGGTTTAGGGGGTGAATGCACGTGGAAGCACAATTACTCTACTGTTTTAAACTTGTTTGCTGTTCTGCAGGAACGTGTGGAAGGGCAGAGAAGGGCCACTGGGAAGTCTGGAAGAGCTCTGTGGAGATTTAGATACCCATGGGACTATCAAAGAGGTGCAGTGGAAAATGGTCAGGTAAGAGAGGTCATGGATCAGAAGGGCAAAGATCGGATCGGAAGGCACAGTTGGGGGTGGGGCAAACTAGCATTCTAGTTCCCCATAAAAATGATAAGGTAAAGACATACAATACAAGAGGGCGAACGGGTGATTTGGTACAGGGACACAGACAGCTGGGGTCACTTCACACAGGTTGTGGTATTAAAGGTTTGAACAGGAGCTAGAAAATAATTTCAAATGAAGCAGAGATATGATTAAGCTTATGTTTCAAAGCCTACGCCCAAGGGTAGGGTGAGGCTTGGTAATGCCACCCTCAACATCGGACCAGTTATTCCTACCGTCTTATCTCTCCGCCTGGCTTAAGCTGCTGGAAGAAAACAAGTTACTCATCCTTGGCTCTATTACAGTATTCAGCCCAGTGACTCACTTGCAATACTTGGCCTAGAAAAGAAATTTATGAGAACAGGGACTTGATTTTTAGACAATTTGTCAGAACTTGGGCGCAGCAGTTGGTATGCCTCTGCGACAATAAGCTGCACATTTATCACACTTACAGAGTCAAGCCCATCAGAATTTTGGAGCTCGGAGAAAAAAACCAGAGAGAGAAACCCTAAGCTGTTTTCCGGAAGCCAAGAACAACAGTGAGATAAGATTCCCAGGATGGCCTTGCTGTGGACTAACAACTCTGAGATCAGAACCTTAGTCTTCCATCTCAGTTTCTGGAGTATGTATTGAACAGAGCGAGGCTTTAATCCATTGTGGTCCCTGTGCCTGAGGTAAATAGAAGAGCAGATTCTCATCCCTTTGTTCTGGGGGGGGGGGGACACTTAATATTTTATGGCCACCTCTGCCCCAATTTTATACCCATTTTTGTTTAAACTAGAAAAATGGGAGCCAGGCATGGTGGTGCGTGCTTCAAATCCCAGTGCTCAGGAAGCCGAGGCAGGATGTTCACTATGACTTTGAGACTAGTCTGAACTGCATAGTGAGTTCACAACCAGGCTAGACTGTAAAGACCCTATCTCAACAAAACAAAACAAAACAAAACAAAACCACCCAGAACACGATTTTGAACAATTTGTAAATAAATTACTTGCTCATAGAATTTAACATGTTTCTTCTTTAGCTAGCAATACTGTCTTCTTCTTTTTTTTTTTAATCTCAATGTTCTTCAGGAAGTCAGAGGCTAGGCAGAGTACCAAGTGCAAGTGATAAATCATTTACCTATTATTTCCAAACCTTTATAATTTTCCCTTGTAACATATTCTTTATGTATTTTAAGTCTTTCCAGGTATTAGAGCCTAATATAACCTCAGAAACAAACACCAAGTGGCATGAAGATGCGCCAGCCACACCTGACACCACACAGTGCTTCTTTGTCCCTCTTGCACTCATTTGAATGCTAATGAAATCTGTTGAGTGAAAAAGAAGATTCCAGAACAACTGTGAAGCTACCTTGGGCAACAATGAGCTCATCGGAATCTCCTCAATGAACTGCCTCAAGAAAC
The DNA here is from genome assembly GCF_900095145.1 of Mus pahari. NCBI lineage: Eukaryota > Metazoa > Chordata > Mammalia > Rodentia > Muridae > Mus > Mus pahari. Next base: position 42,085,513 of record NC_034610.1, on the reverse strand, counting down.
CAAACCTGCCTTGGACATTGACCTCCCAGGGTGAGCCCTGTCCCTGTGAAGTTGACAGCAGCTATACAAGTCTCCTCGATATGCCCAGGGGACTGAGATCACACTAGGCCCGCAGAGTGGACATCCCTCACCTTCTCAGGGCTTTGGTCTGTCTGTCTACAGAATGTGAGAGGGCTGAGATGGCACCAGAGCGATGGGCACCTACCAGATCTCTACTGTAGGTGTTATTCAGAGTCTGCTGGAAAATGGGGAGGACATGAACCACAGCGACATGACAATAGCTGTCAATGTCACCTTACATCTCTCCTCTTCCTCCTCCTCCCTCAGTGCATGATGGGAGCAAAGCGTTCAAGGATCGTACCAACTAAGCCATGGCTGTCATTTCAGAAAAGGAACCATGTTTTACTCACTTATACCTGTGTATCATTACACTAAATTCAAATGCACCCCTCCTTCTACAAACACCTCTTCCACAATGAGGGGCAGGTATTTTGAGATTCCTGTTACAGGGTCTCCAGGACACGAATCTATTGCCCAAGACACAAGATATATTTGTGAGGTCTCAGAGACCCAAGTGCCCAAAGAAGATGGATGCAACAGTCAGTCTGTTGCATCAGATCCAGAGAAAAGACTGGATTCAGAAACTTGGCTGAATCTCCTCAGAAACCTGGTCCACAGAAAGCTATCCTACACTGGACTTTAAACATACACTCCTCTCTAAGCTTCTGAGACAAGTAGTCTCTTTATAGCATCATAGATCCCCAGCTCTGTCCTTTCATATGTAATGAATGTATCTCTGCCGTTAGAAGAGCATGGGCCAAATTGAATACTCTTCCCTGTCTTTGCACTTCCGAATCTAGAGCCAAGGAGCAAGCTGACCTGCTAAAATGCATTTCTCAGCAAGGAACTTTGACTACAAGAACATTCCTGATACCAACAGCAGATGCTCTGTGAACTAATTCAGGCAGCAGTGTACACAGATACAGTGACTAAACGGTCTGTTAAACATACTGTGAGAAACTGTATTTATATCTCCCAAGTTGAGCTTTTTGGAAACTTGAACATGATGCCTTTATTTCAGTCTTTAATATGCTCATTATTGTCAAATGAAGTCTGAAAGCTGTAGAGAAACAAACAAGGACCCTCTCTTGGAGCCAATCCCTGGCTTCTAATTCCTTCTTCCGGCTCAATTGAGATTCTTTCTAGAAAGCTAAAGGCCGTGTAGATAAAACGTGGCTATCAAGAGGGTATCTTTCATCAAAGCTGTCTCCAGTAAAGTCACAAAGGTTCATGTACTTACAGAGTTGTCTTAGTTAGGGTTTCTGTGGTTGGGAAGAGACACCATAACCAAGGCAACTCTTATAAAGGCAACGATTTGGGGCTGGTGAGATGGCTCAGCGGGTAAGAGCACCGACTGCTCTTCCAAAGGTCCTGAGTTCAAATCCCAGCAACCATATGGTGGCTCACAACCATCCGTAACAAGATCTGATGCCCTCTTCTGGAGTGTCTGAAGTCAGCTACAGTGTACATACATATAATAAATAAATAAATCTTTTAAAAAAAATAAATAAATAAAGGCAATGATTTAACTGGGGCTAGATTATAGGTTCAGAGGTTTAGTCCATTATAATCATGACAGGGAGCATGGCAGTGTCCAGGTAGGCATGGTGCTGGAGGAGCAGCTAAGAGTTCTACATCTTGATCTGCAGGCAGTCAGGAGAAGTCTGGCTTCCAGAAATCTAAGAGAAGGGTCTCAAAGCCCACTCCCACAGTGATACACTTCCTCCAACAAGACCACACCTCCTAATAGTGCCACTCCCTGGGCCAAGCATGTGGGTGTGTGCGTGCATGCGTCTGTCTATCTATCTATCTATCTATCTATCTATCTATCTATCTATCTATCTATCTATCTTCAAACCGACACAGGAGGTAAAATCTTCTGGGAGTTCAGTACAGTGCTAAGTGAATTCTTCATGGATAATAGAATCTATCTTCAAACTTCTCTATTCTCTGTAACAACAAGGGGCTGGAAAGATGGTCCTATGGTTCTAATCCCAGTACTCATATAATTACTTAAATCCAACCATAACTCCAGCTCCAGGGAATTTAACACCCTATCTTGGCCTCCATAGGCACCAAGCTTGCATGTGATCCATAGACATACATGTAGGCAAAACACTGATACATATAAAAATAAGAAAATCATAAAAAAAAAGAGGAATCCAAGAAACAAGCCAAACAAACATCAAAATACTGTTTTAAAGTCTAGGTAAGGTATAACTTCAAGGGTAGGAAATCATAACCTGAATCACTGGTAACAAGGGAAAAAAAACCAACATTTGATCTAAAACTGTGTCCACTCTGTTACATCAAGTGGATACAAAGTGGTCTAGAGACTGACAATGGATACAATGCGGTCTAGAGACTAACAAGGGATACAAAGAGGTCTAGAGACCCACAATAGATACAAATAATCTTTGCTACATTTTGAGCACTGAAACTGCACAGGGGATCCAGATGTGCCATGCGCCATGTTAGACATCTCCAAAGACCAGCCTCCCTGCAGTGTGGAAGTGAAGGACCAGCTAGGAGATTGATGGAGAACTGGAGAACAGGCCTCCTGGTACGTTTTTCAAGATTCCCTCTGCACCTGCACCTGCTCCACCCCACCTACAAAGCTGCCTGAATAGTTAGGATATCAAAGTGAGCCCCTTAAACTGGAGAGCGGTTCACTCTAAATCTCCAAAACCAGATGCTGTCTAAATAAAGAAGTGAACAGACAAGCCAGCAAACCAATAAGTACCAAACCCAGCAAGTACCAAACCCAGTAAGTACCAAACCCAGTAAGTACCAACCCAGTAAGTACCAACCCAGTAAGTACCAACCCAGTAAGTACCAACCCAGTAAGTACCAACCCAGTAAGTACCAAACCCAGTAAGTACCAAACCGGTAAGTACCAAACCCAGTAAGTACCAAACCCAGTAAGTACCAACCCAGTAAGTACCAACCCAGTAAGTACCAAACCGGTAAGTACCAAACTCAGTAAGTACCAAACCCAGTAAGTACCAACCCAGTAAGTACCAAACCGGTAAGTACCAAACCCAGTAAGTACCAACCCAGTAAGTACCAAACCAAACTGCTGCTCAAAGAGCAATCAAGTGTCTCAATCACCTGCCTCTGGACATTAGCTTAAACCTAACTTCTGCATAGCACAGTTTCTCATAAATGTGAGCCTTCCTCAGTCACAGGACTGACCACTGAGCACTTCCAGGTTCCTTTAAGAAGTACATTTTGGGTGTTCATTAGGACTCACTGTACCATTGCCATATGTACTTTGTAATCCCTAAAACTAGGCAAGCCCAGAAAGGGAGAAAATAATTCACAAGAGTACTTGAGTGATAACAAGTCAGCACTCACATACATGTTTAGCAAAAATGAAATGTCAGAACGTCTTTAAAATTAAAGACAAGGTCGCAGAGATGTTAGAGGGAGAACGAAATAGATTGCACACTACAGAGAATTATACTTTTCTATATTTCTGAGCAAGGAAAAAAAAATGTTCTGGTAGAATTAACTTAAACTGATAGCTCATACAAGGCCAAGTTTCCAAAATATACATACACGGAGATATTCAGTGTGTCCATACTATGTGCCCACGCTCTGATGTCTTCATTTCCACAGATGGCATAAGTGGAGATACCCAGGGTGTCCATACTGTGTGCCCACGCTCTGATACCCTCACTAGTGTTTCCCCGCTACTCTGAACCTTCACTGGTGTGGAGACAATGGACACCCTCCTTTTGTTTCTCTCAGTTTGCTAAGATGATGTGGGGGAAGAGGGACACAAGATTCTGAGTGGGTCAAAAGTGATCAAAAGTAAATACAGAAAAGAACTGAGTTGCTCGTTATCATTTCGTCCTATTCAGCGATGGTTCACAAAGCCATACTTAAAACCTCAGAAAAAAAAAAAAAAAAAGCTTAAAATCCAGACTTTAAAAGATGTAGTCCAAGAATTTTCCAAGGTTATAAATTTTGTGAATAGAACATCTCTCTTATGAAAAACTGTTGTGGGCTTTTAAAAAAAAAAAAAAAAAAACAGGGCTGGTGAGATGGCTCAGTGGTTAAGAGCACTGACTGCTCTTCCAGAGGTCATGAGTTCAAATCCCAGCAACCACAAGGCAGCTCACAACCATCCGTAATGAGGAACAGGGATCTAGAGCAAGATGGAGAAAGGGAAGGGGAAAAAAGAAAAGCAAGCAAGCAAACAAACAAAAAACCAAACAACTAACTGGAATTATCTTTTCAAAATAAAAATTTCAAGTTTTGGGCTGGTGAGATGGCTCAGTGTGTAAGAGCACCCGACTGCTCTTCCAAAGGTCCAGAGTTCAAATCCCAGCAACCACATGATGGCTCATAACCATCCGTAACGAGATCTGACGCCCTCTTCTGGAGTGTCTGAAGACAGCTACAGTGTACTTACATATAATAAATAAATAAATCTTTAAAAAAAAAAAAAATTTCAAGTTTTGGCAACACTTGGGGTGATGGTTATCTCCTGTGTGGCACTGAAAAACCCATTGACAGATGCTCAGTTCTCTAAGTGAAGGAAAGCCCTGACGTGGGGCTTGAAAATACATGAACTTGAGAGTGAGGCATAGTTTCCTGGAGAGTAATCAAAAAGCTGGCGGGCCTGAATATTCAGACTCAGGCATACCATGGCGGCCAAACTCTCTGCAAGCCAGCCCATGCAGTGCTCGGCTGCTCAGGAGCTGGGCAGAGCAATCCCGGCAAAGCACTGCCTAAAGGATTTGTCCTGGGAGTCCTGCCACGGTCTCATTAATTATCTGGCGGAGGAAGGTAAGCTATATAAAGTAGAGATGCTGCTTGCTGAAACTGACTAAAGATGAACCACTGGGGCCTGAAGGAGTCTCCACTAAGGTTGGATTTAAGTACACTAAGCAATCAGTAGAATGAAGGTGATTAAGATCAAAGTATAACTCCAAGGCCATGCAAATGAGCAAAACTGACACTGTTCTCATTTAAGCTTGTAGTCATTGAACATGTAAGTTATTCTGGCTTAATGAAAAAAAGAACCTGATAGTATCCTAAGTTTTAGAGTCCAAAATAAGATATTCTAAGACACATGAGAAAAGCAATGCATTAGGAAAATTAAGGGGAAAAGAAAGTGGGCAAGATGGTTTGGCAGGGAAAGGGGCTTGCCATTAAACCTAAGGATCTGAGTTTGATCCCCAGGACCCATATGGGGAAAGGGAAGAATTGCTTCTATACGCTAGCAGGTTGCCCTTTGACCAACACACATTTGCCATGGTACATATATATACATAGACAGACGACAGATAGATAGATAGATAGTCAGATGATCTATCACATAGACATAAAAAATAATTCAAGGAAGAAAAAAACAGCAATAATTTTATGACAAATCTACTGCTTGTCTGCCAGTCTCTGAGCAAAAATTTTTTTTTTTTTTTTTTTTTTTCATTCCCAAAGAGTAGTTTTGGGCACATCTCTTGAGTGTTTTTGTGGTGTGATTTGTACGACAGAGTACAAATTCCAGGATAGTCAGGATTTTGCCTTCATATTCTACACTTGTTTCAGAACAATAGACTCCCAATAAACTGTTATTAAAGTCAGTTTAATAGAGTGGTGAGTTCCACAGCCTAAGGGGATCCAAGTTTAAGTCCTGGCTGTTACAACCAACTTTGAGTTGGGAGACAGGTTTACCTTTGTGAATTATTGCTTCATCTAGGTGCACGGTGAACATTAGAATAACTATGAAGATTAAATGAAATAAGACACTCAGTGAGATGAAACTAGTTCTCAGCATTGTAATAACACAGCGGTTCTCAACCTGTGCATCATGACTGCAGAAAAATACACATTTCGGATGGTCTTAGGAACTGAGACAGGGCTTAGTAGCAAAATTATCGTTATAAAGTAGCAATGAAAATAAAGTTATGGTTGGGGGTTCTGACCTGAGAACATTGAAAGTATGTATTTACTGATGGTTGTGACCTATAGGTTGAGAACATTTAATAGGCATGCATTGGTATCATTGTGCTAAAACATTAACAAACAAATCCCTTAGCAAATGACTGATACTTAAGTAATTCTTATAAAGCCAGAGGTTTCTCAACTGCTTTCTCCTTGGATCAATGACAGAACTCTTCAAGATTCAAATTTCCTACAACTGGGTAATAGAAATCTGGTGCTCTGCACTCGGGAGGCAGAGGCAGGCAGATTTCCGAGTTCGAGGCCAGCCTGGTCTACAAAGTGAGTTCCAGGACAGCCAGGGCTATACAGAGAAATTAAGTGTGAAAAAAAAAAAAAAAAAAAAAAAAAAAAAAAAAGACTGAAAGTCTACGTCTAATAAAGGCCTTTCAAACAGAACTTGGAAGAGTTTTCCAGCAGCAGAATTGCACTGCAGGAAATTGTTCAGGTCCCCCAGACAGAGCAAGAGGCTGCCAGATGCAGCTGTGGCTCTGCCCAAAGGAACAAGGACAAACCACCCCTCCCCCTAAAAAACCACGGGATTTAAGCAACAGTTTATATCTTTTTCAAAGATAATTGACTGCTTAAATCAAAATGTTATGTTGTATTGTGCGGTTTGAAGCATGCATATGTAAGAAGTATAACAATAAAAGCCAAAAGGTCAGGAGGGGAAGGGAGTTCATATTGTACGAAGATTCTTGTATGCAAAATGGGGAGGGGAACAGTGATAAGATGTCTGTCTGTCTGTCTGTATTGTGTATGTATGTGGTCTGGAGAGATGGTACAGTGCTAAAGAGTGCTTGCTGCTCTTATGAAGGATCCAATTTTGTGTCCAGAAATCAAACTGGGCAGCTTATAGCTGCCTATAACTCTAGCCCCAGGAGATCTGGCGCCCTCTTGTGGCCTCCTTGAGCACCTGCATTCACAGGCATGTACACATACACACAATTAGATGTATACACATAGATACACACATGTAGATGCACACACATTGATGCACACATGTAGATAACAGAAATGAAAAATAAAAACTCTTATTTTTTTTTAAAGATTGGGTACCTTTAATCCTAGCACTCTGGGTAGGCAGATCTCCATGAGTTCAGTGTAAACCCTGTCTAGAAAAACAGAAAACAAGAAATATTTCAAGAAGGACGGTCAGTTCTCTAGTATTTTGTGGCTTGTTTTTGAGGCAGGGTCTTATAGCCCAGGCTGGCTTCAAACTCAGTATGTGGGTGACTCTGAACTTCAGTGCTGGGGTCACAGGCAGTCACCATGCCATCCTGTCTGCTGGCTATCAAACCCCTGGGTTTGTGCATGCAAGGCAAGCACTCTACCTACCGGGCCACACCCCAGCCTCAGTTCTTCACAACTTTAAAAGTAATTACACTTAATAACAGAACTTCAAAATATATGAGGCAGAAACTACAAAAAATTAAGAGGCTGGAACTACAAATACAAATATAGCAATCATAATAATTGGCTGTGTCGATATTCCTTAATTACATATATCAAAAATAAGTTAGGCTCTGGAAGACTTGAGCCACAGCATCGCCTTGACCCCCATGATCTCATGGACTATTTTGTCCAACAGGAGCGGAAACATACACAGTTTTGAGAATCCCAGAGAACAGTTACCAAAATAGGCCATAATCTTTCCATAAGGCAAGTCTCAGTAAATTTAAAAAGATTTAAGTAATAATAAAAAAAATGTTTTCTCACCACAATGGAATTAAATTAGAAGCTAATAATAGAGATCCCTGGAAAATTCCCAAATATTTGGGAACTTTGCTTCTAAATAACGCATGGGTCAAAGGAGAATACAAAGAGAAATTCAAACATATTTTGAGTAGGCTAGAAACTCAGCGTGAAAGTTTGTCACCCAGTCAAGGTCAGGGATGTTTCTGTTTTAGTCTCATTTCTGTTGCTGTGGTAAAAGCACTCTGATTAAATAAATTAAAAAAAAAAAAAACAAAAACAATTTAGGAGCCAGGCGTGGTGGTGCACGCCTTTAATCCCAGCACTCNGGAGGNAGAGGCAGGCAGATTTCNGAGTTCGAGGCCAGCCTGGTCTACANAGTGAGTTCCAGGACAGCCAGGGCTANACAGAGAAACCCTGTCTCGAAAAAAACCAAAAAAAGAAAGAAAGAAAGAAAGAAAGAAAGAAAGAAAGAAAGAAAGAAAGAAAGAAAGAAAGAAAGAAAGAAAGAAAGAAATCTGGTGCTCAGATTCATTAAATTTCAAGTTAACCACAAATACTTCTTCGATACATTTATGTCCCAAATGTCACATGACAAACAAGAGAGTTCTGATAGGAATGGTGCACTGTAGGGTAAGTACTTTGGTGTGCTGTTTTATTACAAAGTCTCTCCAAGTCTTTCCAAGTGAACCTTGTCCTTCAGAAGAATCCCCCGGCCTCCCACTTTATTGTCTCTGCAAAGATGAAAACCTTTCACTACTCATTTGCTGATTTCAACATCAACAGTTTGTTAGAGTCGTATAATCTCTGTAGAAATGCATGCCTTGGGCTGGAGAGATGGCTCAGCGGTTAAGAGCACTGACTGCTCTTCTGAAGTCCTGAGTTCAAATCCCAGCAACCACATGGTGGCTCACAATCATCCATAATGAGATCTGATGCCCTCTTCTGGTGTGTCTGAAAACAGCTACAGTGCACTTACATATAATAAATAAATCTTTAAAAAAAAAAAAAAAGAAGAAGAAGAAAGAAACGCATGCCTCTAGTATGTCCCAGCAGCCACTGCCAACAGAAGAAGCCCTGCAGGGCATTATCCAATTCTGATGCCTTAATTAGCATCAAGTCAAAGTTTACATATAGAAGCACCCCCTGCCCCGCCTTCTAACAGTGACCAAACTGAACAAACCGTTTAAAAGCACCAGCTTGAGCAAATTTGCTTTCAATACCTACAACAGCTTTAAAAGGCAGCGGCAAGATCCCATGTCAGCACAAGTTTATTTGGATTGGATTAATACTGGTGGTTGGAACACGCAGAGGGGATTCTAAGCGTCACTGGGTTCTTTGAAGGCAGATGTGCAAGCCAGTTTAAAAGGCAGGGTCTTACAAGGAGCGGAAGCTTCTTGGCATACGTAAAGCTGTATTTATGGAGACATTCAGTGTCCACACCTCCTCTTTTACAGCGATTAAACTGATGCTATCCGTTCCTACCCATTAGCCATCCCAGTCCAGCCATCCAGAGAGAAGGCTGTCTTACCCCTTAGCACTGATTTGAGGTTGAGCTTGGCTTGGCGGTGCAGGTCCTCAACACAGGGGGGTCTTGTGGTGGGAAGGAACACATTCTCCTGCTGATGCCACGGTGCCGTGTAGTGGACAGTCCATCGACTCTCCTCGTCCAAGTTGGAAACCGCTACAGAGAAAAGGAACAGATTCACATGTCAGTTGTTGACTCTGAATCTATGACAGTAAGGTAAGGTCTCAGTCGCCAAGCATGGCGGCTCATGCCTTTAATCCCCACCATTGCGAGGCTGGGACACGAGGGTTGCTAAAAGTTTGACACCAGCCTGAGTTACATACTGGGTTCCAGGTCAGCCTGGAAGACACTGAGTGAGACCCTGTTTCAAAAACAACAAGAGGAAGATAAGGCTGTGGTGTTTAACACACCACTGGGCAAGAATCTGCCAAGAACAAAGGAGCAACCTCTCGAGAGACTCCATCTCAGGCCTCAGGGGTCCGTTTATCCACTGAGCTACATCTATCTGTAGAGAAAAATCGAAAACGGTCCAACCACCACACAACACGTTCATAGCATGTTTGCTCAGCTTCCCGCGTCCCAAAAATCATAGCTCCTCTTCCTGTTTCTGTTTTAGAAGAATGAGGGACAAACTTGACGGAGACCTCTCGTTCCTCTTTATCCACACACGACAAACTCACATTTACCAACTGTACAAGAAGAAAACAAACTCCCCCACCACGAGGTTGGAACCAAATATTTCTCTTTCGAATAACTAAAAACAAATAAACAAACAAACAAAACCACCACTGCTACAAGTGTAAATAAAAACTTTAAAACCTAGTATGTTCTGTATAGCCATCTGTGCTATACAGTTCTCTCATTTATGCTTTCATGGGATACTTTTGTATTAAATGTTTTTAAAATGTTTAATGCAGTCGACTTTAACACAAACCAATTTACTTGACATTTTTCAACGAAAAACAGTCCAAAACCTTGCTGGGGCAGAAACTCGCAGAGACACTGAGCCTAAGATGAATTTCTGAGATAATTTTCTTACACTCCACTGGGGCTTGGGATGTCTTTGGTATGTATTTCCCATCAACACTGACATCCTAGAGTATGAGTGGATTTCCGGAAGCTGGCAGCATCCACACACATTCATCAGCAATGCTCCAATACTTTCTATATGTCTGCCACACGCTTACGCACAGGAGAGACTAGATGTAAGGAAAAGCAAGCCTTTGAACTGGGCATGGACCTGGGTGGCAAACCTAACTCATGGAGAGCCCGGAAATGCTATCTATGATCATGAGTCAGAGGTAGGTCTACCCTGACTGTGCTCTGTAACAGACAGCTGCCCAGCACGGCAGAGTGTAGACCTGGGAACTCGATGATGAAACGCCATCTCAAAAGAACATGAAAATAAAAGTAAGTGAACTAATGACTCTGTTTGAACATACTTAAAATTAACTAAACACACCCTATAATGCAGTAATTAAGACTACTACTATAGAACCCAAGTAGACTAAGGTTGTTCATAAGATAACAATAAATAAAGCAAGGCTGTGGCCCAGACAATGAATTCTTAAGGAGCCCCCAGAACTATTTCCATGGAAGAGTAGTGCCTTCTTTTTGACTGGCCCCCCATACACCTAAAACCCACCCTTCTGACAATTTTTCCTGCAGTTACCGCATGTTAAAGGCTTATGGATCTGAAAAGACGAGAGCTACCTTCTCCATAAGTTGCTAAATGGTAATCAACATTGAGAACCAGACATAAAGTTATAAACAGAAATGCTGTTTTCTGCTTATAATGTTTGACAAAGATTGGTCTATAAACCAGGCCCCTGCTATTTTACATGTTGAACAAGAATTCTGCAAGGTTCATACCACCACCAGCCTTGATACAGAAACTCCCAAAGCATGGTCTTTACTCTGCTGTCTGGTTCAGAGAGTAACGTAGCTCCACGCGGCCAGAGGTCCCCTGAAGTACACACAGAATTCACGACAATGTTTTTTTCACTAATGTCTATTTATTAGAGTTTTAATTGCCTTGGATGGAAAAAGGGAAATTTCCCTCTTTGCTCATTACAAATCAAATCTAAGTGATGGTGTCTGAGGCCCCCGTAATTGTACCATCAGCCCCAGGGCACAGCTACTAACTGGCTCCTCTGAAAGAGCTGCTGTCTCTTCCCGCTGTACCTGCCTCCTGCCAGGGCAGATTTGTATCAGTCCATCCACAGACAGGCTTCGAGCTAGAGAGATGCGGAATGTGAACCAGAGTGTTGTTCTTTGTTGTAGTCTCCGAGACCCTCCCTGCACATTTATCCAGATAAAAGGACAACACAAAGCCACACGGAAATAAGCTAATAGAAAAAAATAAATCCATGTCACTGTAAAATTACATTTTCACGGGCATGAAGAAGCACCTAGATTAACGTAATTTAAACTGACAAGAAGTACACAACGAAGCCACAACACAAAAGCTCACTGCTTTATGACAGTCATCCGTCTAGACAGTTCTGAAATCCATAACACAGAATACCAGGGGGCTTTAGAGGATCGTCCCCAGCAGAACTATGTGACCCAGTACACAATGGCTCGAACCTCATCCGCTCATCCAGCCGAACACTCAGAAATCACGCAGTGGTATATCAAGGCAGAGTCAACACAAAGACTTTCCCCTTCCTTAAAGGACTTATTTAGGAAGTATAAAAAAAAAAAATTAATAAAGACATGTAAAACCCCAAACAAATAAATAAGACAGACCAAGGGAAAATAGTACTGCCCGAGGTGATTCAATGACCTGGTATACTATAGAGATTAATTTAAGGCTATTGAGCTCTTTCACTGTGATTTCAGCAGACACACACACACACACACACACACACACACACACACACACACACACATCCCAGAACTACTTACTTTTTTTCTTAAAAAGTTTAAAGAAAGATTTAATCTTTGCATTTATGAAGACCACCATTTCCTCTCTGCAGCACCTACATAGGCTCAGAATTAGAAGTCACTTCTAAACAAAAGCTGGGTCCCCTGGGTCGGTGGCAAACTGCGCCCCACTACTCCAGAGAGCACCTTTCTTCCTCAGGTGGCAGTTCTTCGACATCTGACTGCCAAAGCTGCTGTAACTCTGAGGTCAAGTTTATAGTCAGGTGGTTACAAACCATTAGCAATCCTTGAACCAGAAAAACTCCCACTGAAACCTAATCTGAAAGGCTGGGAGCAGCCTGCGACAACAGGCGGAAAGAGAGAGCCAATCACGATCCTCATTTGCATGAGCGCTGCGTCAAGCGCTCTGCCTGGGTGCCCATTCATTTCATTTCCGCCTCATACATCTGAAGTTTCTCCTGTCTGGAGTCCACAAACAGACAAATAGCAGATTTTGCTTTCTAGAAGTCACATCATGACGAAAGAAATGTGTGCCCTGTTTTCACGAGGCTACTGTATACGTCCAGATTTTTTTTTTCCCCCTTTTAAACAGGAGCCAGTAAATCTGAGTGTAATCCCACTCTGGGTGTTAGGGATGTGAACTGATACAGGGGAAAGGAACCGATCTTTGTTTCCCAGCCACGCCCCCAGGCTCTGCCTCCTACACCAAGGGAACTTTCATGAGCAGCAGAGCTTTAGAACAGAATCCCCCGGGGAGCTTTGAGAGATGGCTTCGTAGCATTTTTATGCAAATGAGGGTGCCCTGTCTTCTCACCCTCAGCTAGTTACTGCACTCAGCATCGGGTCTTGGGAAGTGTGATCTCATTTGCATCTAGCTGACACAACTCTTAAAAAAACAAACAAAACCCTTTAACTTCCTCACTCCAAAGGAGAAATTAGATACATTACAGGAATTACTTTAATCTCTTTTAGATGCAGTAATTACCTAACGGCCTGGTTCTAACAATTCCATCCCAGCTTTACTGGGTAGTAGTTTTAAATAAGCATTACTTGGATTACTCTTTAGCTCAATGTCACCAATGGGAAATCAAGGCACTAATTAGAAAAATACAATCCCAGAGGAAAGAGATACACGTGGAAAAACTGAAGAAAACATCAGGAACCAAAGGGGTAGGCAGGAAAAGTGTCCCACAACTCACCCCATTCCACACAGAACAGTCTGTGAAGCAATTTAAAGGACCTCTTAGTTCATAGCTTGGGGCCAGACTTGTAACTGAACGGAAAATGTAATAATCCTCTAATTCAAAACATTTACTTTATAACGAAGGCTCTGAGTCAAAGAATAGCAGTTTAGATATGTGGCTTCCCTTGGGGAAAGCTTGGTGATGCTGGCCCCTCAAACTTCCTCATCCTTTTAACCATACTTTTTGGGTAACAAAAGCAAGCAAACAGCAACCAGAGAAACTAGCAGTAGAGTTATCACACACAGAGGAGTTCTGATGGGTGCTCTTTAGTCTTCTGCATGGCTTTGCTTAAAAGTCATCAAAGTGTTACATGGCAAATGAGTAACAGCCAAGACTGCAATTCAAATTATATGGCTGTCTTAAATTGAGAGCAAAGTCCCCCCTCAGACATATCAGTGACTGTGACCTTGCTCTGTGTGCTAGAGACAGGTAGAGTTCCAGAAAGAAGCAATCCTATTCGCCGCCTACCAATGTCTGAGGTTCCATGTCACCACAACAACTCTCCAAAAGAAAGTAGAGCCTGTTCAAGAGAGCAAACACCTTGAATACACTCAATCCTGTACAACACACACCTTTCTGTGTACACAGTAATGGACCGCAAACACGGATATACTCGATAAATAGGCTAAGTATCAATCACCTATTAAATGCTCCCTCAGGCTTACGTTATTTGACAAGAAACTTCTTAACAATGAGGCAGATCAGAGAGTAGAAGTTCAATGGGTATAAGAAAGGTTTGACAAAAGTAGAAGAGAAGAGGTGGGAAGAGAGGTGGGTGGGTCTTGATGGATTTTAAACAAGTCAGGGCGGTCCTTGCTGAAGGGTGAGGTTTGAGGACAGACTTAAAGGAGAAGATTCCATAAAACAGAACTCGGCGATAAATCCCACTGGCTCTCCTTTTCAAAACAGAGGGCTGTTCCTCACGTCTCCAATGCCCCCCCATACCCCCACCCCCCCACCCCCAAGTAGTTAACAGAATGTTCTTTCCCTTCTTAGAAAATGAATTGTAACAAGAGTCAAGCATGGAGCAAAATACTTCCTTCTCCCGTCAGACCGTCTGGTGATAAATAGCCACAGTTGAGGAAGCCCACAGAAGACAGGCTTCAGGCCCCAGATCCAGGGGCACTTCATCTTCTATGTATGTACTAAGTTCATGTCTTCAGGTGACAAGCCAGATAAATTATCATGTTTATTAACGGTTACACACCGTTATATCTTGGCACTATACGTTTTATTAACTTTTATTCATTGCAAAGTCGTCCCCAGTCTAACCCCCATCTCGCACTTGACATCATAAGGATCAGCCCAGGAGCTGAGACAGATGCCTAACCACACAGTCTGGATGCCTTTCTGCCGTGATTTATTTAAGCAAATACCTAGTATTTTGAAGTTGCTTTGTTTATACATTCAACATAGGCTTCTATGGTACTTCCTATTCCAGTTGTAGACAACTATACTAACAGCTGCAGAAGCAAAACATCTGTAATGTCCTAGACTCTGGAAACTTGACAGAATAGCACAATAATGGAGACCCACAGTTCTGCAACCACCAACTTCCCGTCCCAAGACGTCCATGCCATACTTTGGTCAGCTGGACAGGGGAGGTAAGGATGGCATTTTCATCCAGGTTACTATCAGAACTTAAAACATTATGGTTGGTCAATTCCATGGAATATTTCTTGGTATATGGTAGTAAGCATTTGTGTTGATTAAATCTGCAAATAAAATCCAGAAATGGCTAAGTATCCATATGCTGAATAAAGAATTATGCTTATTTTTAAAACTGTACTGTGTATGTGGTATTTGTGAGTGTGCAGTGTGTTTGTGCATATGTGTGCATTGCATGCATGGATGAAGATGAAAGGGCAACTTGCAGCAGTTGGTTTTCTCCTTCTGCCATAGGGAGCCAGGGATTGAACTCAGATCATCGGGCTTGGTGGCAAGCACCTTTAGCTGCTGAGTCATCTTGCCAGTCCAAGAGGAACGCTCTAGTGAAGAAGAATCGGCTTTGCTGACACCATAACTATCTGCCTCTAGCCTCAGAGTTAAACTGTCAGCTCCTCAAATGACTGCTCTAACTGCCCACAGAGCTTTCGTCTCTATCACCTTCACGTGGAAATCCTCAGAGCTTCTCAGGAGAGAGAGCTGCCTTGGCCGGTAAAGTGTCTGCTGCACAAGCATGAAGACCTGAGTTCGAGCCCCTGGCACCCCTGTGAAAAGGCAAGTGTAACAGTGAATACCTGTACTCTCAACCCTGGGGGAGCGGAGACAGAAGGATCCTTAAGGTCTGCAGAGCAGCCAGGCTAGCTCCTGGTTCAGTGGGTCTTCCCTACTTCAGAAAACGTAAGGCGAAAAGTGATTGAAGAACAAACACGTTAGCCTGTGGCCTCCACAGG
The DNA here is from genome assembly GCF_900095145.1 of Mus pahari. Classification (NCBI taxonomy): domain Eukaryota; kingdom Metazoa; phylum Chordata; class Mammalia; order Rodentia; family Muridae; genus Mus; species Mus pahari. Next base: position 42,069,749 of record NC_034610.1, on the reverse strand, counting down.
AACATATACACGCAAAGGGAAAAATAAGTAAATGAATTTAAATTTTTTAAAAAAAAACCCTATGCCTCAATATTGGTTAAATAATCCTGGTAGAACTTTGATGGCCTAGTACTTAAAGCATTGAACCCCAATAATCAAATTGACTTATTCTGATACACAGCTTTGGAATTCTATTTCTATCACTGTGCTATGAAATTTGTATCCAACTTTTCTCCTTATACTTTTTCCATTAATGAGATCTTCTTAGTAGTAAGTGTCATATTTAAAGGTTTTTTTCTTAGCCAGGAGTAGTACCACACATCTTCAATCCCAGCAGTCTGGAGGCAGAGTCAGGTAGATCCCTGAGAGTGGCAGGCCAGCCTTGTCTAAGCTGGACTTCAGGACAGCCAGGGCTACCCAGAGAAATCTTGCCTCGAAAACCCAAAATAAATAAATAAAAACAATAAAATTTTCTCTTTTTTCGTCTAGGCCAGCTATGCAGGAGTCAGAACGACGGCTTGAACTTATGAGTTCAAGTTCAGAACTGCCTGGGCAATATAGTGAGAGCATCTTTATTAACAACAAATGTTCTTTGGCACATCATGCTCTCACGTCCCCTGGTAGGTATATCCAACATATCAGAAAGCACATTAACTATGACAGTGGCCTATGTCCAATCTTTACAGTTTTCTGCTGAACACCCACTCATCCCCTTGTATGTCCAGGGTAAAAGTGTATCACCCATGGCCACAGAGGTGCACATGCCTACAATTCCAGCGCGGGTCCGGTCGAAGCGAGCATCACTGAATTCAAGGCCATCCTAGGCTACCCATGGAAACTCATCTCAAAAGCAATCGTCTAGAGATAGAGCTCGGTAGTCAAGTATGTGTGTGGGAGGCTCACAAGGTCCTAGATTCTACTGCCTCCTTAAAAAAAAAAAAAAAAAAAGCAACAGGCCTTCTTAGGAGGTTCACAGTCCAGTGGGGAAGACACACCCTAAAAGATAAAAATGGTAGTAAAAATGAGTAAGACCAGAGAAGAGAACTGGAAATTCCTAGTGGAAATGGTGAAGGACCTCTCATTTATTTGGAAGAGGAACAAGTCGCTGGGATGCTACAGAAGGGAGTCTCAGTGAGGACATAAAGGGAGGGACTCTGGTTAAGACTCAGGTCTGCATAGCACACAGTAGGAAGACTCTTGGGACACACCCACACTGTTTGTCACCAGGAGGCAGGCAGTGGTTAAAGAAAGACATGGGACGCCTAGCTGTGTCACCCTCTATGCTACAAAGTGAGGGTGTGCTCACTCCGAGCGAACTTTCTGCACAGGGCTTCCCTCCCTCCGCCTTGGTTCAACAGCGGAATACACTGTGAACATCTGAGCATCTCAAGCGTTAAGTGGTCCCCAACTCTGCAGCTCCTACAGGGCATCATCATCAGAGAGCTCCTGCCATGAGTGGGAGACAGGTCACAGTCAAAACAGAGGTGTGTATGGGAGTGTTTTCCAGACATCCCCGCAGGTGGCGCAGAGGGCGGGTGTAAAAGCACAGGCTCAATTCTCAGTTCAGAGTTGGACACCCAGATCTCTCTCAAGGCACGTGCCCGTGTTTGAACTCTGAAACGCTTCTGCTTCACAGCATCAAGAACACTACGCTTTAAGAGTCACAGACACATAAAATATGGACAAACAGCCAGGGGTTGGCTTTTTAGAAGAAGCCAGGCCGCCTGGGTTCTTTCTGCCTTAAGCTTCAGGCAGAGACTCCCTCCCCCAACTCTTCACTAGCCGCCCATGTCACTGGACCGGCTGGTTCTGTGTCAACTCAACACAGGCTGGAGGTATCACAGAGAAAGGAGCTTCAGTTGGGGAAATGGCTCCACCAGATCCAGCTGTAAGGCATTTTCTCAATTAGTGATCAAGGGGGAAGGTCCCTTGTGGGTGGTGCCATCCCTGGGCTGGTAGTCTTGGGTTCTATAAGAGAGCAGGCTGAGCAAGCCAGAGGAAGCAAGCCAGTTAAGAACATTCCTCCATGGCCTCTGCATCAGCTCCTGCTTCCTGACCTGCTTGAGTTCCAGTCCTGACTTCCTTGGTGATGAACAGCAGTGTGGAAGTGTAAGCCGAATAAACCCTTTCCTCCCCAACTTGCTTCTTGGTCATGATGTTTGTGCAGGAATAGAAACCCTGACTAAGACAATCACCATCCACCCTTTCATCTTTAGCACAATGGGGTCATTTTGAGGGTCAAAACAACAACAACAAAATAACAAAGCAAAACATCAAAAAGCAAGCAAGCAAACAAACAACTGTCTGCTGAAAGGAAGAGCTAAACAGCAAAGGCATGGAAGCTTCCAGAACCCTGCCACACAGTCTACAGCCCCTTCTCATCCCCATTTTCATAAAATTTCAGGCTTCTTGGTACATTAAGAACAGTGGAACATTACAAGCTTTTTCAATCTCTGAACATTCATTCTGATAAACAATATTGATTTTTAAAAGGGGCCATTTTCAAATGTTATACACAAGAGTTACATGAAGACATGAGGTTAGCCTATATAACATTTTATACATATATTTTACACACATATATGCTATATTGTAATATATCATCAGTATACTATATGTATATTATATACATACATTTATTATACACACAATGAAATCTTCATCAATTGAAAATAAAATATATAATTACCAAAGAGTGCTGTGTTTGACTAGGTTGGAAATAGAAAGAATGGAAGACTTAAAAAAAAAAATCATACTTAACATACATTTAAGGTCAGAGCTCTGTAGTACACGATAAATATAACATATCTCAGGGAACTTCAGCTCCTCAAATAGAAAATTCCTCAGCCCAACCTCATCTATAAGTAGTATGTTTACTGGTTGCTAACCTTAAGGCTATTTTATAAAAATCAAGTTTAACATCTAAATTAGAACAACAGAGGGCTGGAGAAATAGCTCAGCAGGTAGGAGAGCTGGATTTGATTCTAAGCACCCAGAAGGCGGCTCACAACTGTCTGTAACTCCATTTCCAGGGGCTCTACCATAGTCTTCTAGCCTCCTCGGGCACTGCATGCACATAGTGCACATATGTACATGCATATAAAATGTAAAATCCTTAAAAACTTCATCTATTATGGTTTTGAGGCTCATTGGGCAAACTGAAAAACATCATACAGTATAACCCTATTAGGTTAATTAAATGTGCATACTTGACAAGAGATTGCAGAAAATACTAAAAATTAACATAATTTATGAGAGAGAGAGAGAGAGAGAGAGAGAGAGAGAGAGAGAGAGAGAGAGAGAGAGAGACTGTTCCCAGAAAGAAGAAATCATGCAATGAAACTTCATGCAGAATTATTTTAACTGTTCCACTAATGTTATTTCACAAAGCACATTTAAATTCATCAATACCCCAGAACTTCACAGACACAATGAGATAATCTTCGGTTTCCAAATTA
>NC_034610.1:42031312-42061312 GCF_900095145.1 Mus pahari | reverse complement strand
ACAAACAAAGATATCTGCAAAGAAAATGAATAAAATCTCTCCAGCACTACATAAAGCCTCCTAAAAGTGTCAGATGAACTCAGTTTTTATCAGCAGGTCTGAGATATCTATCTCTCTGAATGCAGCAAGCCACAGAAATTACTCCATGATAAAAACACAAAGTCCTGGGCTGGCTTGATCCTCAGCGTTAAACTAAAATGAGATATTTTCTAAACTGCCACAGTCGATTTTCATGCACGGAGTCGACCTAGCCGTATTTTCCAGCTACCAATGTGCTTTTAAAATACTTACGCTTTCCCACCCTTGCAACATGTTATACACAATCACCTGTAATCTGACTGACATTTAATTATTTCAGCTGGAGAGAGACATACTCACCAAGGGCACCCCACTGGATAGCGGAATCAGCCACAGACTCCAGACGGTATACTGCATTCATCATTAGAATAAATTCCCAGGGGTTTTATACAAAGCACACTTCATCAAAATGCTCCACGCTAATACCGTGTGCTCCACTTCTTCCTTGGGTAACCCCGTGTCAGCTACAAACCCAACTCCTTAACGGGATACCTCTGCATTCTGAACTTTCAGCTTCACTGAGATTGCATTTCACACACACACAGACACACACACACACACACACAGACACACACACCAACAAGAAAAAAAAAAAAAAAAAAAAAAAAAAGAAGCCCCTTCATTTTGCAGCTGCTGAACACTACAAATAGCTTCTTGTATAATTGGACTTAGAATGCACCCCAAACCAGACATGCTGAATGGCAACCTGAATGCTTCATTCATAGAGAACTCCGATGTGTAGAATGTGCTAAAAACATCCCGGTGGTGAAGGGGATCATTAGGAAGTCTTGGGGCAGAAGGTTGCTTTTCAGCAGCCCTGCAAATTCTTCTCAGGTCTATGCAAATGGAGAGGGGGGGGTGGTTTCAGAAGATTCCCAGAGTGATCAAAGGAGGACTAGCAGATTTCCTTCCACTCTGACTAGATGGAAGTATCCCTGACCATGACCTCTAATCTCCACAACAAATGTGTATTCCTTAGAGGACTCACTGGCCCTGAATCCGGTTCACATTGCAAATCAATTATCCATCCCTGAGCGCAAACATTTTTAAGCAGCTTTAGTTTATTCCCAAAGCGCTCTGCACAGGGCAGACCTGCCATTTACATTTCCTAGAGGGCCAGAGTCAAAGCCTCACCATTCACTTTGCAGGGCGCCACCCTTTGGTGCCAGGCCAAACGGACAGGATGTGGAGATGCGGAACTATGACAGCGATGTGTGGGGTCAGGGGGAGCCTGGAGAATTTAAAAGGAATATATGTGTGTTAGGATATATTTTTTTAACCTGTATGAGCTGTCCTTTAAGAAATAGCTTGCAATAGGGACCAGGACTAGAAAATGAAAATGCTTAACTTCTAAGATGGTTGGGCTTCTTCCTCACTGCCCTGACCTGAAACAAAAACCTGGGAGCTTAAGCTGGACTGTGAACAGATCTGACAAACTCAAGACCAGACCAGGCTGTGTTTAGCCCAAAACTTGTGTACCTATCAGTCTCCTTGCCTGTCTTGGCTCAAATTGACCAACCCTAAGTGGGAGTAGGAAGAGCCCCTCAAAGACCCTGAAACCCCCCCCCCGGCCTTCAAGGAGAGCCCAGGCTTCTGCTTCCCTAGCCCTGCTTGTGTTTCCCAGTGTGTTTTCTATGGGCTTGCTGTTTGTGTGTGAGCGGTTTGCTCGCCCTAATAGAAGCCTTTGCTTACTGGCAATCGCATGAGCACAGAAGATGGCGACCTAGGGCAGAGAATTCCATGAGGAAGTGCAATGAGGGATGCTGTGGGAAAATGCTGGTGGAACAAACCATGGAGGACTTCCCCACCCCCCAGCCTCCTGCTTTCTTCCCATTATCCTTTGGGGGCTCTGATTAGCTTGTCATTTCTTCAGGCAATAAACGTCTCCCGACCTTTGAACTCTGTTCGGCCCCTTTCAATGACATTGTCTCATACAACTATGACTTGTCTTCGTTTCGTGGTCTGTTCAGTGACTGAATCTCCCAGGTACAAGTGACCTTGACCATTACCATAGAGGGTGCATGACTCTTCGGGGTGTAGAGGAATGCCATCGTATCTAATACTCATAGGCATGCAACTAATATCAGTCCATTAAATTAATAAATTCCTACGTGAAAAGAAACAAGGGGTTAAGAACTCTTGTTAAGACCTCTTACAGAGGACCTTGGCTTGATTCTCAGCACCACACGACAGCTCACAACCTTCTGTGAGGTCGGCTCTAGAGGACTCAACACCATCTTCTAGCACCCATAGGAGGACTCTCTTCTAGCACCCATGGGCCCTTTGCACACACAGTATACTTATGTACATGTAGGCAAGACACTCTTACACATGAAATAAAAAAATAGACAAATCTTTAAAAAGGGGAACAAAACTTAAACATAACAGCTCTACAGGATTCATTCTTGTGGCACTAAAAAATAAATAAATAAATAAATAAATAAATAAATAAATAACATTAAAGTGCCTGTGGGTTCTCGAATCAATAAAAAGCTTTTAACCCGAGAGAAAAGTCACTACAAGGAAATCATCCAATTCATTTGCAGACTTGCAATTAATTAAACCTTCATCCCACCACGGCCCTAGGCTCTGCAGATACTAAGATGAAGACAAACTCTTAGAAAACCTCTCCTTGCCTTGTCGTGACCACGTCTGGAGTGGACTCTCCATTCCTCTGTCATATATATATATATATATATATATATATATATATATATATATATATATATATATATATATATGCTATCACGATTCTCTTCTGTCCCACTACTAAGACTGTGCTTCTGGGAGACAGGAACTACATCTGTGCTGGCTTTGGAAATTCTTCTTAAAGAATCCAATTGAATGATATGGGCAATGAGTGTGGGGTGATGAGCTGTGCAGCACAGACAGCCTGGTCCCCGATCGAGCCCAGGCCTTGAACCCCGGTGATGCGGTAGGTGGTGACATCCGGCAGCTGTTTGGCCACATGCCCTGGGCCCTGGGCCCCTGGCTCCTGTTGCAGCTACAGTCTCCCACTGCCCCCTGCAGAGAGGTCGGTGGCCATCAGTCATGTAGGCTGTCCAGTCTCCACCCCCACAGTTACCTGGCAACAGCCAGGTTGGCTCAGCCCACTGTAAAAGGGGCAGCTTGCCTGCCCCAGTCTCTTACTCCAGCTCCTGCTTCCTGTTTGCTTCTCTCTTGCCCTCTTGCTCCCCCTCTCTCCTCATTCTTTCTCCTCCCCATGGCCATGGTCAGCCTCTACTTCTCCTTCTCTCTGCTTTTCTACAATAAACGTCTTAAAGCCATGGACTACCTCTTATCAGGATCCACCATGCTGGAGCAATGGAACAGGCCTTCCCCGAACGAGCCATGTGTCTACCTTCCGCACAGGAGGCCTCCCCGTGCCCCAGCTACGACACTGCCAGCCAAGCTAAGCCAAGCTGTCCGGGCAGGTCTAGGACTCTCCTCCCCATGGGAACCCAGTTGGAGCTCCCACCTCCTGTCCTTTTCCCTTCAGCCCCAGGCCAGAGCCTGCCCGAGGGTCCTCCTGCTCCATTCTCAGCTCTTCCTAGACATCCTGCAGTATCTGCGGTGTCCAAGACTGAGAGCCTGACGTCCCTGGCCTCGGCTCGGTCCAGGGACCCCAGAACCGGCTCTTCCGCAGCACCCAGCAGCGTCTGTGGTGCCCCAGAGTCTGAGCCTGACTCTGGCAGATCCTCCGGGGCCTCAGACTGCTCCTTTCTATCCCCGGAACGGGGTCCTACGGTTTCTCACATCCTGATGCCTGTCCGGCAGCGCAGAGGGGGTGCATGCCATCAAACGCACCTTGCCAAGCCCTGGGTAGGACTTAGGACTTCGGTTTTAACCCACAATGAGTAATCTCTTCCTTAGCCCAGAAGAGTCCCACCGGCTAGAAGATGACAAATAAAATAAAGTGGTAAGTAGGCACAAATTACAGAGTTCATGCCTAGAATGGTAGTCATACAGAAGAAGTAAACTCGAGGCAAACTTGATGGAACAGGTGGTCCATGAGCTAGACTATGACGAGGGAGAGTTTGCTAGAAGGAGCATCTCTATACAAGACAGAAGCACAGGCATAAAGAAGACATCATGTGGCTGGCGAGTTGGGAATATGGAGATATTAATATACAATGGTGCACAGTCCCTGTCACAACACCTCTCCCAGTCCCAGGCACACTGCTTTTCACTGATGCTCTGGCACATATGTATCAGTGCCGAGCCTAGTAGTCACACAGTAGGTGCTCGTTGTGAACTGGATGATTTCCACCGTTGAAGTAACTGAAGTGCCTGGCACTTATTTGGCTGGTAGGGCATTCAGTTGAAGCAATGTGATCGTGGGTTCAAAAACTGGTCGCTGGCTTTGCTGGGAGTGAGGGCCAGTTCCCTGGGTCAGCCTGTTCTAAGAGAGTCATTCCTGAAGGTTAGGCTTGGGCCTGATTTCCCAGCGCCTTCTGCTCATCTCCTAAGTTCCATATATCCAGGTAACACGCCCTTCTGCTTAGAACTCAGTCTGCGTGTGAACCTGGTCGGAGCACCCGGTGCCAGAGGGGTGACGATGTGGGGCTTGCAGAGACGCCTTGTGAGAGACCATGAACAGAGGTGATCGTGAACATGAACTCTTTCTGCTAGGCTTCACTTGGCTGGAAAGAGTTAAACACCAGGGGGTTTGTATAAGAGAGAGAGATCTATGTACTGAAAAAAAAAAAAAAAATGACAGGCCTGGGGATCTAGCTCCATTGGCAGAATGCTTGTCTGGCATGCATGGAGCCCAGGCTAGATCCCCAGGACTGCATAAGCCAAGAGTCACTGCCTGCCTGTTGTCCCAGCCCTTGGGAGATAAAGGTAGGAGGAACATTAGTTCAAGGCCAGCCTGGGCTACACAGATATCCTATCTCAAAGAGGGTAGGAGAGCTGGCAAGATGACTCTTTGGTTAGCGGCACTTGCCAGGCAAGTCTTACAACCCAAGTTCAGTCCTCAGAAACCATGAAAAGGTGAAAGGGGGGAACCAACTCCCCAGAGTTGTCCTCGGGCCTTATGAACCCCTCCCCCAACCCTACCCCTGACACACACATGTGCGCGCGCGCACACACACACACACTCTCTCTCTTTTTTAAAAAAGGTTTCAGGTATGGGTGAAAATAACTTTGAAAAACAACAGAACAAATGTAAACTAATGACGAAAAAGAAATAGAGCAAAATGACTCCCTTTGGGGGTGGGGGTTATAGAAACGGCATTCATGACCAAAGTCACTGCCATAAAGGGTTTCTCTGCGATCATTTTTAAAGTGCTCATTTCCCACCAACCTTAATCATATACAACTATGAAGAATTAACAAGTTTTCCAATAAAGAACACACACACAAATCAAAGCCGTATCTTTATTCTGGGAAGAACTATCAGACCAGACTTTTAAAAGTAGTTATGAAAACAAAGCCAGAGCACATACAGGCAGACAACAGAATACACTCTGATGCTATAGGGAAGGAAAAATACAAAATGCACACATGCATGTGCACGCACATACACAAACTATAAAGAATATCCGCTGTCTTGCCAAATCTCTGGACAATGAATTTACCTTCTACCCAGCCAGGACTGCTATGGCAAAATGCAGCTGCTGCCACCTGCTGGTCAGCACTGATGGCATGCAAGACTGACTACCACATCCAGACTGGCACACCAGGGCTGTTCCAGTTGCCAGTAGAGCCAAACAAATGGCTATGCTACTGCCTAACACTCCTCAGTACGGCTTCCAAATTCAGAATGTGAGCCTACTGGAAGAGCCTTGCTTGCAGACCTCATATGGAACTGCAGGGAAGTCTGGAAGGCAGGCCAGCCTGGTAGGATAGGAAATGAGTTAAGGCTGTGACAGTCCCCACTGCAGGCCAAGGAGCATTAGGGGCAACTATTGACATGCTCCCAAATCGGCTTGGATGCGGAGGTGCCCCACCCATCAAGTTTAATGTAAACCCAGTAGTAGTTACTTACACTGAACTTCCTGAATTAGAAGCTAAGCAAATTAGAGCAAACTTTTGCTCAGATTCCATCAGTGGTCCAACAAGTATCCACCCAGCTGTGTTCACCACCCCAAACACTAAGCTCATCAACTCAACAAGGTCCAGGTATCTTCTCTTGGATGGCATTTCTAGAGAACTGAAAAGAGAACCACAAGATCAACTTTAACGGGGTTCTCCAAACTCATCAATATGTTTAAAAGGCAACAAAGTAAAAGATACAAATTTCATAGAAACATCTGTACCCTACAGCGTCAACTCCTGCAGCCACCCTACTTAACTGAAACTGAGGGCGGCTAACACACACTACAGTGTTTGCTCTTGATCCTCTCTACTCCTCTGTGTGTGCTTATGGAAAGGCGAGGGGCAACCAAGCACTCGCACAGGAGAGAGGGAGGGAGGGGGGAGAGAGAGAGAGAGAGAGAGAGAGAGAGAGAGAGAGAGAGAGAGAGAGAGAGAGAAAGATTCTTCCCCCACATCATCTTCTTATCTTTCCCCAATCTGTCCCCTGCTTTCCTGTCTTTGGTTCTGGTTGCTCACGTCATCATTAGGGTTGATGGTTATTTGACTGAGTAGCCTCCCCACTAGGGAATATCTCTCCCTCCTCCACATGCAACCTTCTACTATCTATAGCTCCTCTGGAGGGGTGGAGCTGGAGAGAAGACCCTTCACTGACACAGCAACTCTAACAGTCACAGATCCAAAAATACTAAGAAAGGAAAACACTCCATGGCTAAGTATCTATTAAGTGAACATATTTCTTTTCAGAGTACCACAGCATAAGCAAGTCTCTCCAAGGAAGGCTGAAATTTGCTTTACCATATAGTAACAGTATCAACAGCAACAGTGTTTTTTCCAAAGCATAACTTACTGGTAACTTAATACAAAGTGAATCTTGTAAAGAAAAAAAAAATCTGCAGTATAGTTTTTCATTGGATAAGGTAAGGTCTTGTTTGTTTGTTTAAATTTTATTATTAAGTTAGCCATAGTGGCATACCTGTAATCCCAACACCCAGAGGGCAGGAGGATCAGAACTGTGGGCCAGCCTGGGCTACAAAGCATACTACAGAGGCCAGCCTGAACAACAACACCCACTCCCTTCAGCCCCACCACTTCCATCACAAAACTTAAGTCAAAGCCCAAGTTAGATGGAGGTCGACTCCGGCAGAGCGTTGCCCTAGCATGGCCCCGTTAGAGGCTCAGCACCACAGAGGAAAACAACCCAAATTGCAAATCAAACGCAATTTTTCCATGTGTCATCACTCAAAAATATTGATTTCCTCAGAAACATCCAAATACCATAATGAAACATTAAATAGTCATACTCCTAATTTTTGTTTGTAATCAGAGAAATAGCATCTTAGATGAAGAGAGTGATATTTGTAGCCACCCCAGTTCCTGAAGGCTAGAAAGACACATTTGCACAAACAAAGCAGGCTCACCCAGAGCTCAGCAGGGGAGCGCAGGGGTGAAGGCTGGGGAGTCAGCAGTGTCTACAGCCTGCAGGCTGAGCCTAGTCCATTGCCCTTTAAGACCCTTTACACTGGGTGTTGCCCTTTAAGACCCTTTACGCTGGGCGTGGTGGCACAAGCCTTTAATCCCAGCACTTGGGAGGCAAAGGCAGGCGGATTTCGGAGTTTGAGGCCAGCCTGGTCTACAGAGTGAGTTCCAGGACAGCCAGGGCTACACAAAGAAACCCTGTCACGAAAAACCAAAAAAAAAAAAAAGGCCCTTTACACCAGTGAGGGGCTCTAGCAAGGAGTTAAAAGAATCAGAACATTTGCAATGATGGTCCTTTGAGTCCCCTCTATTTTTACACTAAGGTGCAGAGGATTAGCAAAAGTTTGCTTTACTACCCAATTATCTATTAATTACTATTATTAATTATTTGAAAAGCTGGGAATCATACCCAGGGCTTTTGTACCCTAGGCCAGTGTTCTCCCACTGAGCTACACTCCAGCCCTGACACATTCTCTTAGAAGGAAAGAAAACAGAAACAACAAATACTTCCAGGGCTATCCTTTAAAAAGTCAGCAGGAAAACCAGCCAATCAGAAATTTTATTACCTTTCAATTTTTTTTTTCACACTTCATTTTTCCAGGCCCTTAAATGTTTTCTGGAACGTGGAGGACACTCTAAGTGTTTTTATCATAAACCTGGACATTCAGTGTAAATTACTGCCCCAAATTCAGTTATCTTCTACATTAAGTCTAATGATAAAGAATCATGACAATCACATAACAAAGCTTAATAGTTGATTTTAAGTGAAGAAAATAAATGAAATGGCAGTCTATAGAATCTTGGCATACAAAGAACACTGAATAAACAAGCAATACCCTTAAGAACTAATCAATAAACGTCCGGTTAGATACAGCTTTCCGAAAGCCAGGGCTGCAGACAGGATTAATCCTAGCACTGCATTTGAAGAACTTTAGTAAGCCATCTGTTCTCTCTGGGCTGGGAAACATGACAGTAGGGATTCTGAAACCTGCTTTCCAAGGTCGTATTTTATCTGTCCTGCCTGTGTCTTAGGTCTGGTGAATGGAGGCCACTTGCACTTCTCAAGTACTTCAGTTCTGAAGCGATTGCATAATGCATGAACTTTACCTTGACCACTGAGTAAGGAGAAGTTCATATATGGATGGAGTAAGAAGCTATTGCCATAAAGCCAACAAGAGATGGGCTGCTGGAAATGGAACAAACGGGCAGGTCTCAGAGAGATGCAGGGCAAGATATAACTGTACACTAAAAACAAGAAAGATAACTCATGAGCAGAATTCTGTGATGAAAGTGACAAGGTGGGAGACTGTTGTCACTGGAGAGGAAAGAAATCAAAATAGCTAGACAGGCAAGGGGAAGACTCCCATGAGCACTGGAGTCTGCACCCGTAAGACAGGCCACAGAGGGTACAGAAAACTGACACCTGCCACGAGTTCCCAGAGGAGCATCAGGTGCCCAGACTTCCACCCTAAACCCAGACTTGGGCACACTAAAAAGAACAAGTAAAAATTAGGGAGACCAGATTGTAGACTTCTTTTCTTGCCAGGTGAATGCGTCAACTCTTGCTTTATGTAGCCCACACTGGCTGAGAACTTGTTATGCAGTTCAGATTAGCCTAGAAAATGGGAGATTACAGACCAGATGCCCCTGCCTGCCTGCCTGCCTGCCTGCCTTTCTGTATTCTGATACATCCAGGCTTCCATGAGCTTTACATCCATCTTGCTTTGACCTCCTGAGAACTAGGATGCCGGGTACACAGCACCATAACCATCCAGGTGACATTTTTAGTAAGAAATTCTGCCCTAAAGATAAGGAGGAAAGTGATGAGGGACTGAGAGATACCCTAAGTCAAGCAGTTAAGTGTAGAGTAGAGTAATTTCATGTTAATTTTTGTGATTTCTTGATGGGCTATGCTGATGGGAAATGGTCAGGTCTACAGTGGCAGATTATCTGAGGATTTCAGGTTGGGAAAACCCAAACCCTAGGCAATGGGGTTGGTGCTGCTGTAGGTCTAGCCTGAGGCCAAGTGGCAAGACTGCTTCCTGTTCTAAGAAGCAGAGTACTCTATGTGAAACAAAACAAAAACGGCAGCTAGAAGTGAAGAGCCCTTGCTCTGAGCTGAGTAAGCGCCGTGCACCTTGCGTGCATTGCCTCCATTACCTCGCTGAGATACCACCCTATCCTGGAGCTGTTGACTCTCCTTAGTCCCATGTTTTAAGATCAAGAAATGGAGAGTGCAAGAAGCTAAGCCACTTTTCAAGCTGACCAACTTGAACCAGACCAAGATTCTGGAGGCCGTTCCTCACTGTTCACTAGACAGAAAAGATACTTCCCTAAGTAAACAGAGCCCCACTTGGACAAAGCAGAAGCAACGGAAGCTTACATCCAACCTAAACGCTAAGCACACGTTTTACTGGGTACAGAGAAGTGCGCAAGCTTTGTCCACATCGCCATAGATCACCACGGAGTGGGTGTTCACAGACCACCACCGGGCTCCCACTGTCGCTTTGACTCATCCAGAACTGCCCCATCATCCAGATTGAACCAGTAATATTTTCCTTTCTGGTTTTGGAGCTTTGTAACTGGAATCACACTCTTCTTTGACTGTGAAATTCAGCTACGCAGTTGCGGGAGATAGCACATTTATTCTTACCACTGCATGATGCATATGAATATAGTATGGAGTGGAACAGAATGGTATGGCATGCTATTAACTTCCGGTTTTATTATTAATGGATGTTTGGGTTTGTCCAAGGTGTTTGAAAAAAGTGCAACTATGAACATTCTCATGCCCAGTTCGTGGCATGCACAGGTTTGCCCTCCGGTGGGGTCTGCACCTGGTGGAGGAATGTGCTGGGTCAGAAGGTGAGCACACAGCCGGCTTTCAGAGAGATTGCCATATGACTTTCCAAAGAGGAAATACCACTAGAGTGATTTAGACGGTTTTTGTCCTTATCAGATGGACACACAAGCAAAAAAATAAATTTAAATTAAATATACCATGGGGCTGAGAGACAGCTCACAGTTAAAAGTGCTTATAGCTCTTCCAGAAAACACAAGTTTTCTAGCACCGACACTGGGCAGCTCACAACCACCTGTAACTCCAGCTCCAGAAATCCAGCACCTTCTTCTGTCCTCCACGGCTAACTGCACAGTGAGGCATACACTCACAAAGACACACACGCATAATCTTTTAATTAAATGGATTATAAAAAGTATCAGGAATCCATCCACAGATATCAGAAATAGGCTTAAAAGGGGCTTAATAATCATCTGAATATTTTCAAAGCCTTGTGTAATCAATGCTGAGGGAGAAAAAAAAAAGGCTGGAAGAAAGGGTCTCAAAAAGAGTGTGTATAAAGTAGTAACTGGGCTGAATACAAGCTCTGGGGAACTTGGGGTGAGCAAAGGAATTTCCAGTCCTCACACTGCTCAGTGAAACCGAGACAGAGCTTCCAGGCCTCTGGGCCTTGGGCTTTTCACCTCCACATTCACCTTGGTGATGGCAAGGTTGTACTAATAAACTCCAAGCTCTATTTTAGGCACTATATTGTGTGGTGCAGATAAGAGACTATTTCTGGCCTCTGAGAGACAGAAAGGACTCACTCTAACAAGTTCACTATAGAACTCACCCAAAAGCTAAAGTGCGAGAACAGGGTATGTACTTTGCTGCAAAATACAAAACCAATAGTACAAAAAAAGAAAGGAAGATTATCTGGCCATATACACCAGGACACACAGGGAAGCTTTAACATCGGCACAGGACTGGATAAAGAAACTTTCACGGGGAAGGACTTGAAAATATTTGGCTATGATTATAATCGTGAAAATGAAGATGTAATACACTCTAAAGTTATTGTATTAAGACATGCTTTCCCACATCTCCTCTCAATCTTCTCTTTCACTAGGGTCATTCCCCTCTACTCTCTCAAGTAAGTAAGGCAAGTTATCAGTGAGGCTGACATTTCCCCAATAACTGGGATTCTTTATGTTTTTCCCCCAAGATGAAACCTTATGTTTTCCAGCCCTCTGTTATTGTTTGAAACTGCACTTCGAGCCACCTGCCATTAGTTTTAAAATGAAACTTTCTACCACCATTTCTAAGCGCTTTTGTACTTAAGTATGTCCTTTTCCTCTATTTTTTAACTCTATAGAATAACGAATTTTAAAATAAACTGACACGTGGTTGTATGTCAAGCAAAGCCCCAACCTGGGGCCCCGGATACATCTCTGATATTCTTGTTAGCTTTTAAAATTCCACTGGCATCTCTCCTGCTGCTTGATACTTGAAGATAGGCTTTAAAGGGACTACACCCTGTCATGTGTCTAACATTAGCTTCTTTGTCTTTGCTTTGTAGTGTTTAAACAAGAAAGCAAGTCGAGCCAGCTGTATAAGCAACATGGAAAGCCCTGGGGAGGCTCTTCAGCCGCCCCTCCTTAACCTGTTGACACAGACGGTTAAGACGGGGGGGGGGGGGGGGAGGGAGGCTGGGGGACTGCACGCTGGATTCTGCACCAATAAGGGCTTCTTTTGTAGTTCTGTATTTTGGAAACTGCATGAAGACACAGAAGGAAGAAACCATCAGGGGACGCCAGAGCTCAGAGGGCAGATCTCTGGTAGTTGGAGTACCGCTTGGAACTGGGCAGGCTCAGAACTGGGTTCTGAGTATCTAACCCAGGGAAGGCAAAAGGGAAAGGGGAGAGGTTCTTTTTATTTAAAATCTAAAAAAATGACAAAAGAGGCTGGCAGCAGCCTCACTGACATCCGTGACTAGGGGCTGAAGTCATAGCTGAAGATAACTGGCAAGTCAGGGGGGCAGGATTACCTTGTCCTGCCATTTGCGGGGACATTTACATATGAACGGTCAAGAGAAAGGGGTGCCCACTCTGGCCCATGCCAATCCACTTAGGAAACAGAAAACCCAAGATGAAAAGAGCCTCTTTGGCACTGCAGTGTGACAAATACCGTCAGATGTGCAGGGGCCATATAGCACTTAACACGCATACAACAGCAAGAAAAACAGTGGTTAACAAGGACTGTGTGTGACTAAGCTCCAGACATGCCTACTGCATTGCCCCATTGAAAGTTCCTAAGGCTCTCAGGGGCTAGGGACCACCCATTTAAGAGATAAAAGGAGCTGGACTTGCCCACTGCCGTGTACCTCTGCTGACAGAGCCGAAGTTATTAGCGATCAGAAATCCCACTCCTGCCCCTCCCCCAACCCCCGCCTGTACCTCTCCTACACGGGCTGTGTTCCAGTGGATATTTTCAAATCTAGTAGAAACTAGTGAATTATACACACGAGACTCGGATGTGATAATTATGCAGAGAAAACAAGCTATTTTGACATAATTATAAGGCTGTATAAGTAAACATAATTCCAGATGATTACATGATAAGCCCTAAATACCAAGACTTTATAGCTTACATTACTTTTTAAATATATCCCTGATACTCAGAGAGTCATTCTAGTAACAGAGAAATAAAGGAGGGTGGCAGACTAGAAGAACGGATATGCCGGTTTCTATTCAGAGGGAAGAGATAGAATGGTCTTGGGGTGGGGGTGCGGGGGTGGCATTCAAAGCAGGTCTGTGTTATCAAGAGTGCTGAACAGGAAAGAACCAGAAAGACAGACACCAGGCAATGTGGCCGTCACATCGAAAGGCGCACAGGGGCTTCTCTGGGGGAGAAATAATTCTGCTAAGAGAGAGGTGCCTTGGGGGAGGTGGGAAGATGCATACCCTGCCTAAATGACAAACTGATGTGCAGGAGCTGAAGCTAAGTGGTGGGGCACATGCTTGGCACATACTAGGTCCTGGGTTCGAGCTCAGCCACACACACACACACACACACACACACACACACTATATCGCTCTATAATAAGCTCATTTCAAAAGTGAGGATTAGTTGTCTAATTTGTTACAAGCAAGGAAAAAAAAAAAAACCAACCATGTATGTTTTCATAACCCTGGTGTAGTCCCAACCTGTCTTAAATGTCACTTGTTATTCAAATGGTTTTCTGGGGTTTTCAGGGGAGTCATTCCTGATTGTGCCCTTTAAAATGTGTGCAGGAGTCACCTGATTTCTACAAAGGTGCGAACGTGAGTGGGAGTTATGAATTATGTTTACGTCTAGCTGCCATCGCCATCTGACACAGACAGAGCTGTTCTTTGCCCTGATACTAAGTTGACTGTTTCAGGACTGCCAAAGACTTGGCCTATCCTGTTTATAACAATTTAAATGAATGGCTTTGAATGCTACAGTAAGAAAGTTCTGTTAATGTTTCTGAACGGGGGTAAAAAATCAAATGTGTGTCTGAATGACAAGAGATTAGTATGTTTTAAGCATTTGAGGTCTGAAAGGGGGCCCCTTGACAAAAAAGCCTGGCTCTCAGAGCGCAACATAAGAAAAACAGTGCTGCATCTCAAACATGCTCCAACAAATCGTTTGGAGATATTGAGAATGAGCCTTTGATATAAAACAATCACCAGTCCTTTGATTTATTATTGTTGACTTTCCTGAACAAAGTCAGCAAATAATAGCAAACGATGTCTTTGGTTTTCATGGAAACCCACAGAGGTCCAAGACACACTCTTGCCTTGATATTTCAAAAGTTATGGAAAGATCTTTGATCATCCATAAATAAGGGCCTCACACAGGTGTCAGGATGGGCATTCAATTTATTGTCTGTCAGAGATTCAATATTAAGGCTTTGCGGAAGTCAGATCTTCCTAACAGAAGGGTTCGAGGAAAGACAATCCCTTCCCTGAACTCATTTATAGTTCATTTGATGTTTTCATTTTCTGTTGCCTCTAAAACAGGCCATTCGCAATCAGTGCTGTCTTTATGAAAGCCACATACTCTAATACCAAATTACCATGAGTTTGGCACCTTGAAATAATATCCCTTTGTCATCCACATTCCAGTAAGGTGGTGATCCACCGGCTCGGTTGGGATTGTGGGTAGTCTTACAGGCCTATAGCAAGGAGTGACCTGAGAGCCAGGAAAAAGGAGCTATCCCACTGGTATTCAGGTCAGTACCAGACCCCTCCTCTTGACTTCCTAGAGCCCAACTCCTTCGAACACCAGCACACTGACTCTTTCTCAGACTCAGTCTCTCAATGTTCCCCTATGTCATCAGCTGGAAGTAACTCTCCTTTTTAAATGATTCTGTGACTACACCAGGTTGGCCTGGATAGTCCAGGCTAATCACTCACTTGTAAAGTTGTTCTTACATCTGCAAAGCCTCTCTTCACCATACAGTATACCATGTTAACAAGGCACGATACCAAGAGACAAAGATTATGGAGGCCAAAAACATTACCCATTACAACAGGCAGAGGAATAAAAAATGTTCAGTTACTTATATTCATCAATGTAAGAGAACGCATACAGATCATCTGATTTAACAAACCAATTACATGGAAATGGAATCAAAGTCTGTCTCCTCCCAAATTCCCATGTTGCAACCTTAATCCCTAAAGTGACCACAACTTAAGGCAGTGCTGACTTGCACAATGGGGGAGGCGTGGATTCTATCTACAAGCAAGGCAGCATAAGCAGGAAATAGAAGAGAAGGTTCCTAGTCTCCAGTCACATTCTACGCATCTTATCTCTTTTTATATCCCATGAAAATCATTGCAGCGGCTAGGCAGGACAGTTATCTCTATTTAGTAGAAGAGAGATACAGCTCTGAGTGGTTAAGTAACTTCTTCGACATCAGTAAATGCTAAGCTAGACCCATGATCAGAAGCATTCTGATTCTTAGGTTAAAGGTCTTCTGCATCACATGAGAAGGTCTTATAATCTCAGAGACGCGCTTAGGCTCGTTTTTAATGTTTGAAGGGAGATATAGTAATACACACACACACACACACACACACACACACACACACACACACACAAAGAGAGAGAGAGAGAGAGAGAGAGAGAGAGAGAGAGAGAGAGAGAAGGCTTTCCTATGTACCCCAGGGTGGCCTTGAATTCATAATCTTCCTCTGCCTCTGAGTACTAGATTATAGAAGTATACCACCACGGCAAATGAAAACCCTTTCATGACTAAGTAAGATCTCAACTGGGCACTGAAATAATCGATCTAGTTTTAAGACAAAAGCTGTAAACAGAACCTACATCAGAGGCCCGATGTTCCTATAATTTTTGATGTCCACAGGAAAGGGAAATGAACTAAGCACCCAGGCACTTAATAGATATGAAAAGAACACCTCTTGGTGCTCTCTGAGATGGGCCCTGCATAATAAGCAGCTCATTTGCTTGGTACCCAATGCAGACAGAGATGGCCACAGCCAGGTTGTAGATGCTTTTATAGAGGAAAACAGAACAAATAATACAATGAAAAAAACAAAAGGATATGCCTAGAGTGGAGCCCTACAAAAGTATCCAGGAGATCTAAAAACACAGAACAAGGGACAAAAGACCTAGTGAAATAAGGCTACAATAACATTTCAAATAGAAATTACATGTAAATATTTCATATTTAAGTGATTATTTCATGAGAAAATTACCCCATATTTCTATTAACTGTTTCCCCAACTCTGATCTATTGCCTCTTCATTAAACAGGCACTTCACAGACCAAGGGCAGACCTGGGTCATGTCTCTCCATCGCCACAAAGCCCAGGCTTCTTTGCTCAAACACCAGGATTCCTAGAAACCCATTAATCTATTTTCCCTTGACTCTCTTACCAGCTCTTCTTCCTGTAACTATGACTCCAGTAACCAGTGATTAATATGTTCCTCTCTCTTCCTCCCTCCCTCTCTACTTCCTTCCCTCCAGGTTCTCCTGCAGCCAAAGCTGGTCTTAGACTCCCAACATAGCCAAGGATGACAAAACTCTTTATCCTCCACCTCTTCCCTGGGATGACACTAGATTTTTCTACTGGGTTGTTCTAGAAAGTAAGACTCACAAAACAACAACAACAACAACAACAAAAGATCCAGAAAAAAATGACAGTGCTTCTTGATTTACTCCCTGCTTCTGGTACTTTTAGACCTGTTGAGAATAGCAAGGCTGCTTTTATATTTTACTCTATTTTCAAAAGAAATTACGTTCATTGAAAGCAATGGTTAATATCCTTTAAATATGCCATTCCTTTAATGGGCAAGTATCCATAGAGACTTTTCTTGGTTCAGTTGATGAGCTAAGCCTTGGAGGGACCTACTGACCCCCTGCTGGGGAAAACGAAGTCTCTCAGCACCTCTACACAACATAAAGTAGTCTCAGTCCTTGTCTTAGTCAGGGTTTCTATTCCTGCACAGACATCATGACCAAGAAACAAGTTGGGGAGGAAAGGGTTTATTCAGCTTACACTTCCACATTGCTGTTCATCACCAAAGGATGTCAGGACTGGAACTCAAGCAGGTCAGGAAGCAGGAGCTGATGCAGAGGCCATGGAGAGACGTTCTTTACTGGCTTGCCTTCCCTGGCTCTCTTATAAATCCAAGACTACCAGCCCAGAGATGGCACCACCCACAAGGGGTCCTCCCTGCTTGATCACTAATTGAGAAAATGCATTACAACTGGATCTGGTGGAGGCATTTCCCCAACTGAAGCTCCTTTCTCTGTGATAACTCCAGCCTGTGTCAAGTTGACACAAAACTAGCCAGTACAGGCCCAAAGAACACATGAACCCTACTCCATGAGCCAAGGTGGAGCCTGCCCTCCATCTAAATGCTGCTAGTGAAGAAAAAGTCATCAGGTCCTGTCCTGCCCATGAGAGGACATTTGTCATCTGAACACAAACCTACCTGAACCCTATGGCCATGCATAAACCTATCTGAGCTGTTAAGCATTTTAAAAAGTTTGCTTTCTAATTTAGATACACACACACACACACACACACACACACACACACACACACCTATTATTTGTCCTAACTGGATCACCATCAATAAAATCACTAGAATTAAATTTTCAAGATTCCAACAGGAACTCTATTAAACTAAGTTAATAAAGCCCAAAGGGAAAATCTCTGTAGCTGCGTTTAGCATTTAGTCTGTTACTCCCAACGACAGAATGGGATGGAATGGAGTGATTTTTTTTTTTTTTTTTTTTTTTTTTTGTCCTCTCACATTTTAGGAAAATATGAAGTCACTTTAAAGACATACCTTCCACGAGCACCAGACAAGAACATGGCTCACTGGGGACTGCAGTTCTGGCAGTGAACCCTTTTTCTTTTCTTCCGTACTGTAGGATCAGATGCAGACAAGTTCTGAAGTAGAAAGCACTGTAGTCCACCTATGACTTAGCTTTGGTCTGTGACGGGCACTGTTAAAATAGAGAACTGGCCAACAGAAGCCTTTCCAATGAGGGAAGAGAGGTCACTGCACGGAGAAGTTGGCTGGCTGGCTGCACAGGAAGCTTCACAGAGGAGTGGAGACTACAGATACAAACTTTGGGGCCACACAAAAATACTGGATTATCTACACACAGGACTCTCTGTCCTGACTAGAAAATCCTTAACTTGACACACCAAGCACCACTCCCCTCCCACAATGACTCTTGTTTCTCTGCAGAGCATCCATACGGTCTAGCCCACTCAGAATCCTTGACTTGAGGCCCAAGTCAAGGTAGCTGGGTATTCATCAGGAGGCACCGAACTTAAAAGTCACTTTCCAAAACTGAAAGGGGAAGAAATTAAAGAAAAGGATCTCATCAAATGAGCAGGCTGGAGAATTCTGGGCACAGTACATACCAAAGGGACCCCATCTGTCTTAGGGGCCTCCAGCTCCTCCCAGCTAATGGAAACCTTACCTTTTTTTTTCAAATATCAGTTCAACACTGGATCCATTCTACAGTTTCATGGAGACAAGTGAGCTCTAGGGAACAACTATGACACCCTAACCTCAGGAAGACTGGCATCCTAAGTCAGAAAAGGAGAAAAAGGCCGATAGTATTTGCCACAGCAACACCATCATCTCGAGCAGCAGGAGAGACAACAGGCTTAGCATCACAGGCGTGGGAAAGATAACACAAAACTGTCATGAGAGGGACTGGCCTTGCAAACTCAATCCTAAAACCAACGACAAATATCAAACTGACATTTTATATTTGACTCGCTGGAAGTTATCAAAAGTTACTCATTGGTATCCAACCCTTACAGAATGTATAAATGCTGTGATTTCAGACAGACACACACTAAAGCCATCTCTTCATGTATGTGACAGGTTTTGGTCCCAAGATGCTCAGGATCAAAAGCAGCTCAGATTTGATTTGATTTGATTTGATTTTTACTTTTGAAGGCCAGGGCTGGTGGCATAGTTAAGAAATGAGACATTCTAAGCAAAAAACTCAGCTGTTCATGTACACCTGTACATTCGTGGCCTAAAAGTAACAGTATAGGATTTTGAGTGCCACCAGTGTTTTTGACTGTAACCAAACCAATGATGACATGTGTGGAATTTTCCACTGTTTTGGATCTATAAGCATGCGGTTTTCTGTTGAGGATGTTCAACCTACTGTTTTAAACATACATTGTGATTTGCTAACATGAAAGCTCACTTGCCATTTTCCTCAAATGCAAGGCAGGCTAGCAGTTATCAACAGAAATAATACAGAAAATAACCCCCAGGTCAAAAAGAGCTCATTAGCAGTCCCTCAGCACAGCACTCAGCCTATATAGGT
Organism: Mus pahari; assembly: GCF_900095145.1. Taxonomy (NCBI): domain Eukaryota; kingdom Metazoa; phylum Chordata; class Mammalia; order Rodentia; family Muridae; genus Mus; species Mus pahari. The sequence continues at coordinate 42,042,075 of NC_034610.1, read as the reverse complement.
AAGACTTAAACTATCCACCCGCACATTCCTCTCATCTGGCTGTGGAGAGATTTTGTAAAAAAAAAAAAAAAGAAAAAAAAAAGCACTTTTTTTATAAAAGGCACCATCTGAGCATTCCAAAGCTCGCTTTAAATTTTTATCAAGTATTTGTTCTGCCAGGAAACAGTTCCAAAAATGAAAGGTTTTGTTTCAGTTGCTGTGGCAGCAAACACTTCCTTTGGAGCAGGGAGAGAACCAGTAGGAGACTCTTCCAGCTTACATGAACTTCAGAGTATTGTTCTACTTTAACACCCCTCTCTCTGCCAGGATATTCAACTTGTGAGACTTTGGCTTCATCTGGATGTATTTATACAACTCAGAGTCCAGAAAACTTCGTAAAGGCTGCTCTAAATGTGCTGCAATGGGCACAGCAGATCTGCACACCATGCCACAAAACAGCCTTCACTTTCACAAGTCCAAAGTGGCTCTAATCCTCTGCTTAGAATGGCTGGGTCAAGCTTAAATAGAACTATCGTGTACTTTATACAAAAATGCCCGGTTTCTATATAAACTATTATTGCATCGCCAGTGTTATATTAGATTGACAGTGGCTTAGGAACTTATCCCTCAAAGAACTAAAGTTATCTGATAAAGGACAGACTTGAGATTTCCTGATGCTCCTTCACTAATGGAGGTTAGTCATTTTAACATATCTGGGTCATGACTAGCAAGGAGCCCTTTTTAAAACTCTTCCTTGACTTTGCTCCACGGTCAGTCTTGGTGAAAGAAGAACCCCCAAGCTCTGGTATGAGCAAGTGCACCTCTAGGATGGACAAGAACACAGTCAGAAGTCTTAAGGCCTAAAGAGATACAGGCCAGGGGGTGGGGCCAGCGCATCGGACACGGACACAAGTCAGAGGCTTTCCTGAAGAAGGTGTGGACGCTATTTGGCACATGGTGATCGGTCATCAATATCAGTAAATTAGCATTCATACCCAACACCTTATCAAAGCGTTTGTGTTAAACTTGATGGATTTCACGGGTTTCAGGAATGACAAAACGTTCTGGATAATAAATCTAGATCCATAAAAGTGAGCTCTCCTGGGATAATATTGGGCTTTTATGCATGAAAATATTGAATATTCTGCTACTCTACTACATACCCAGAAAGGATGGACCAGAACGTCTTTTGTCCAGTTAAAATGAGACAAGGGTCTGCTCGAAGGAGAAGAAAATGTAGCATGGCTTTGGGAGGAAGGATGCAATGTCACTGTCCCTGGGTCTTAGGTATGTTTTTACAGTCTCCATTTTCTTCTGCCATGCCTTCACCTGTAACCAGCACCTGCTGGCTCCCTTTTCTAATTTTCCAAAAGTGACAGGATGGCAGAAAAGTCACTACTCTCTGCTTCTAATGTAATCCAGCCTCCCTAGCCATCTCCTCCCTTCCTGGGCGGTGCCAGTCTGGCTCCCAGGAGGCTCCTCTGCACCCTGTACCCCTCTGCACCCTGTACCATCTCTCTCTCTCAAGATGACGCCTCAGGTCTCAATTCCTCCTGCTCCCACTTGTCCTCCAAATAACTGCCTGTCACAACTTTACTGTTTGGGCCTGGATCCTTCAGGCTGGCCTGGAACTCACTATGTAACTCAGAGCCCTCTCAGAATCTAAAACTCTCCTGGCTCCACCTCCCCGGTGCCAAGATTATAGGCTTGAGCTGCCACACCAAGATTTGTTTGTTATAACTTTGGTTTGAATGTTTAAGTGGCAGCAAAGGAAGCTGGCACTAGACTGCTGCTCAGTGGGATGAAACAGTAAGGGACCCACGGCCTCTTCCCATCACAAAAGATCGCTTTCCTGAGGTTTCCAAAGCTCTGCCTTGCAGTTTTTGTCACTGGAACAAGTATGGAGTCTTTGGGGAAATGACTGTCTGTGTAAATATAAACTCAGGTCCATGACATCACAGTTCACCACTCCTAATAGCTCACTGTGTGCTGTTCAGGTCTTTTCCACAGAAAGTAATCAAAAGAAAGTTTGGCCACTGACACCAGCAAAGAAAGGAAAACAATCACAAGTTAAAAGAGAGATATGGATATAGCTCCCTTGTCTGCCTAGCATTTACAAGGCTCTAGGTTCTATACCCAGGATGGCAAAAATTGAATGGGTATGACAGCACCCATCTATAATTCCATCACAAAGGAAGTGGAATTAGGAGTTAATTCAGGGTCCTCCTACTCTACACAGTGAGGAAGGCAAAGCCCATCTTTGCCAAGGCTTTCAGTAACTAAAGTCGCTTGCTTTGGTTCCTCCAAAGATCCCTAGCTTTGTCTTTGCACAAGGCAGGAACTACAAAAGACAGATCTCAAGCCTTGTGCACTTGGTGCAGCAAAGCCAGCAACTGCCCTTTCAGCCCTATGGGTAGCACTTCCCAGATCATCCCACTGCGCGTTCTGCTCAGTGAGGGGACCAGGCCTGCCCTTTAACCGTCACATTTACAGATATGGCTCTACCTGCTTCTCTCCAGTTTTAGAAATGTGACAGCAGGGCTGGAGAGATGTTGGCTCAGCAGTTACGAGCACTGACTGCTCTTCCAGAGGTCCTGAATTCAACTCCCAGCAACCACATGGTGGCTCACAACCATCTGTAATGGGATCTGATGCCCTCTTCTGGTGTGTCTGAAGAGAGACAGTATACTCATGTAAATAAGTAAATTTTTAAAAAAATGTTAAAAAAAAAAAAGAAATGTGAAATCATATGCGAGTATTTATTAAAAGTGTTAATTTAAATTACAGATGTGAAGAATTCCCCTTGGTAGACATAGATTACTACTGGCTGCTAATCCCAGGCAGTTTTTAAACCAGTGAAAGAATGAGAGGCACTTTAAGAGAGATGGTCTAAAGCATCCAGAGATACTGCTAGTTTATATACCACCCAAATTCTGAATGTGTGACAGTAAAATGCCCAGAATACCAGTTGTTTAGCTTCCCCTGCCTTCAAATGATGCTAAGAATCAGTGAAGAAGACAACAGGCGCTTTGCTTAATGCCTGCTTGATGGTTCATTACTGGAGTGAAGAAAGGGCAGGGCTGGGCATAGTACTCACCTAAAATCCCAGTGCTCAGGAGGAGGCAGGGCAGGAGGAATGTGAGTTTAAGGCCATCACAGTGAGACTGTCTCAAACAAAGGGGTGGGGGGTGGGGGTAGCGAGGGACCTTGCAAAGCAAATGGCTGCTTGCTAGCACACTTGAAAAATGCACTTGTTCCAGCACAGAAAAAAAAAAAAACAAACCAACAAATCTGTTTCTGATTCCTGACATTGGTTTCTAAATGCTGCCAAGAAAAGAATCTAAGGAATTCTTCTGCATACGCAACATACACAAGACAACTGGTAATGGGGCCTGTGCCTCATCCCAGGGAGTGTGTCTAGGAAAGAATAGGCGCCGTTTCCAACCAGGGCTGCCCTCGAAGGAGTAGCAGCACATGCCTGAAATGGCTCAGGACGGTTCTCTTGCTCCCTAACACAACACTCTGCTATTATTAGACAACCAGAGGCTTTCCTAAATCCGTAACTCGTGAAGCAGAAAAGAGGACAGGCAAGACTCTACCATGTGGAGCATGCAGGCAGCTGGGACACGCCCAACTGCACAGAGCTCAGAACTTTCCCACTCCATCAAACTTGAAAGACACACGAATGCTGAGAAGAAAAGAAGCCAGCCCTGCATCAGTACCTGCTTTAAAATCCGTGTTTAAAAAAGAAATTAAGAACCAGGGGGGAAAGCAAATATAAAATTCAACCCCTTCAGCCCCACAGTATACCTTAAATACGGAATTGATTTTCAGGACAGTCTGCATTTGTCTTTCCCAAATCAACATCCTTTTTTAACATATTGAATTACTTTAGTAACTCCAGAATAACATAAACAAGAGGACTGTGAACGGTGAACCATCCAAGGGCCTGAGCTATCTAATGCAATTGTTTAAAGTTGGCTCACACAGAGCTGACTGCAGAGAACTTAAGTTCAGTTTTGTTTTTCCCTTCTCAACAGGATAAAAGGTTCATGAAGGACAGAATCGTGCAATGGATCTAAAGAGACAACTTTTTTATTTTGCATGGCAGACTTGAGTAGATTCCCAATCCATCTATGTACAAACTGGCCTTAAACGTGCATTGTCAGATTTCAGAAGCATCCTCCAAGCGGCGGTGTTGGGCAGCCACAGCAAACCACTAGCATATCTCTGATAAAGCATTCTCAGTTGGCAGAGTTTATGCACGATCTGTTCTGCTTGCTGGCTTCTATGGTGCCCTCTCAGAATTCATGTCCACCAGAACTTCAAGGCAGGACTTACCTGGAAATAGGTTCTTGCAGGTATATTCAGTGAAAATGAGGCTAGACAAGAGATTAGAGTGGGCCCTAATTAACTGACTGACATCCACACAACACAAAAACCACCGAGTACCATACAGAGAAGGTCTCTTGGAAACAAGCAGGATCTGGTGGAATATGGTTACAACAAATGGAATATTCAAGTCCCCCAGTCAAGAAAAGACTCTCTCCTAGAATCATGTTATATGCTTCACTGGGAAAGAGCTCACATTCAGCCCAGAAAGGGGACTGATGACAAACCAAAGAAATAATTGTACCCAAGTCTAACTCGATGGACCAGTTACTGGGACTCTAAACTAGCTGTATCACTGAAAAGTCCATTCCAGCATGGGTGACAGTTCACAAAAAGCTACATCCTTAGTTAGAGCCTTCTGCCCAGCTTGCTTTGTAGGCTATTCCACCTAAGAGTCTCCTCTTCCCCAATAATAGCTACACACGTGCACACGCGTGCATACACATACACACACACACACACACACACGTGCACACACATATACATGTGTATATGTGCGCATGCGCACACATATGCACGTGCACGCACACATGCGCGTACACACACGCGCGTGCGCACACACGCATACGCACACCCACACGTGCACGCACGCACACGCATGCACCCACACGCACACACACCTCGCAGGCTTGCTTAATGCGCAGGCACATACACACACAACCTTGAGGAGAGGCCTTCAGAACCTTGTAATTGTGTGTGTGTGTGTGTGTGTGTGTGTGTGTGTGTGTGTTTATGATGAAAGAGCTTACTTATGTTTATGTGGGTATGTACAGAGCTTAAGTGGAGGTCAAAGGACAGCCTTAGTTTCTAGTTTGCTCTTCTCACCATTCTTGAGACAAGTTTCTCTCATTGTTGCTACATGGGACAGGCTAGCTTGCCTGTAAACTTGCAGGGATTCTCCTGTTTTCATCCCCCACCCCCACCCCCACCCCCACCATGCCATTGAAGGGCTGGGATTATAGACTTGCTGTATGGCATTTACAAGGGTTCCGGGAATCCAAACCCAGGACCTCGAATTTGCAAGGCAAGCATTTTACCAACTGAGCCATCCCCTCTCCCCTGCCAAATCTCACCCTTTTCTAAGCCCTGAAAGTTCCCTTAGCTTCCTGAGAATTCTGATCCCCCTTCTCTTCTCTCCCTCAGAGAATGTTTCAGATGGGTAGAGGCGCTTATGTGCCAAGACAATATAATATACCTTGATTTCATATGTCGGGCTAATGAATTAATTAATACAGGTGTTTTCTGCTGCCAGCACTACAAGGACAAGACTTTGCTAAAGTCCAAGAAGCAAGTGAGTGATATTGTAGTGACATCACATTGCGCGTGACGGAATGCTTATGAGACATCAGTCTGTGGTGGATTCGAATATTTTTAAAACATCTGCCCCACGTGGGAAAAGCAGTTAAAGATAATATTTATAAAGATGAAAGTTAGTGTACCATATTTAATAAATTTCTGTTTTTTAACCATCTTAGAGATAACTGGTATCCCTTGTGATTTGGGTGGTAAATATTTAATTCTGGTTTTTGAAGACAGTCATCTGTGACAATACGCTTATGTGATAAACACCGGTAGCTTGTTATTACTTATATTGTTCCGTCAGCTAGAAACTCCCCTTTTGGACCTTGATGGATCATTGACCGGATTATACAGGTACGTTAGTTCTGCTGTGCATCTGTCTACCACGGGGGCCTTGGCAGAACTTCCCCAGGGACTAGGAGCTCAGATGCTTCTCAGACAAATCAATTTGGGTGGGGTGGATATACTGAGATACTTCAGTGGTGACAGCAAACAGTGACTCACTTTACTAAAGAACCTATCAGTGATACAGAATAACTGTATGCTACTAGTCCGGTAGTAGTGGCAAAGGTAACTTCTTCTATAGACATTTGCTAGCACAAAATTGACAGAAAGCCAAGAAAACATGACTTCAGAAAAAAAAAAAAAAAAAAAACAGCCTCAAGAAAAGGAAAATTGCGTCAATGTGGGAGGGAGGCTATCTGATTAGAATGTTTTCTTTTAGCAATTACGAGAAATACACAGGAACATAATTTAAACAAACAAAAAAAGCAATCAAGTTTCCTTTAAGGTCAATGTTAATCACACTTTCATACTCAATGCCTCAAGCCTACAGCTAGCAATAGAAAGAAACCAATTATTGAAAGCACTGCTCTTTCCAAAGTGAGGCCACCAGCCACCAACAGGTGACCCTTATCTTCCTGCGTTTAATCCTACTTTGCTATGGGTTTACCTCACTAGGGACACAAATGGCTAGCTGCAATGCATTACTGCGCATTGGCGGGCTGTAAATCACGGAAGAGTGTGGATTATCCGTAGTTTGATGCTTAGAGATCCAAAGGGGGGCTTTATTCACTCTGCTCAGGCAAATTATACACACACACACACCACACACACACACACACACACACACACACACACACACACACACTTTAACATCAAAGCACTTAGTTGTCACTGTATGCCATACTCAAGTCTTAAACCTGTCCTAAGTTGACTATGAAATTGAGTCTGTGGTATATTGATCAATTCTCTAATAAAGTAAATTTGCTGTTAGGAGAGAAGAAAAACAAGTTGAGGCTCTAGGCAAGTTCACACCTGCATTCAACTGCAAATCCTTAACTCTGAACTATGTCATGACATCAGCTGCCCTGTGGAGAGTACACCAAGATGGCATGTTCTTTTATCCAATAATATTGTTGACTTCCTACACTTTTTCCCCCCCAAAAGAAAATAAGTTTAAAGGAAGCAATTTCACCAGAGCTCATAATTCTCTTGATCAAAAATTACTTTTTAGGAATATTCAAATTCATTCGGACTAAGTGTCCGGAGAAATCCACTCTTTATTGTGAGAATTAATCAAGGCTGGGCAGTGATAGCACACGCCTTTAATCCTACCACCCAGGAGGCAGAGGCAGGTGGATCTTGGAGTTCAAGGCCAGCCTGGTATATGGAGTATCAGGACAACCACAGAGACACCATGTTTAAATAAATAAATAAATAAATAAATAAATAAATAAATAAATAAATAAATAAAATGTTAGAGAAGAAAAAAATGTGTTCTTTTCATTCTTGTCCCCTCAATTTGGTCAACTCTGCACCTGGTATATCAACAAACATCTCCACCTTAAAGTAGAACGAAGAAGACTCTGGCGAGTTTTAAGGTGGCAAAGTTAAGCTGAACACCACAAAGACAGACACCCCACAACTCACACCCCATTAACAGCCTAAGGACAAAGGAGTGGCCTGCACAGCAAACAAGGCAGGAATACCTTCTCTCACAAGACTGAAAGGCTGTCAAGAGTTTAGCATCACCAGAATTACACACACAGAAAGACATGAGCGTCATAGCCTGCTTCAGCTCCAAGGAAATTCAGCGTAGAGACAATTTCATTTCGACAATCTCACAGAAAAAAAGCACGTTATCACACAACCAAAGTTCTTGAGACCGTGACAAGAGCTGGAAGAAAGACAATCTTCAAGGCCAAAGTAACTGACTAACAAAGAAGATCACACGTTATCCAGGAATCACCACAAATGCTCAGTTGCTCGTTGTGTTCGAATACTGAGGAAGCCATAACTCACATGTGGCCAGAGCAAGACATGCCTTCTACAGTAAAACTGGCTTAATTTCTGAGTTCATGGAACTAAGACTGGAAGCAATGGAATTCCCCCCCTCCACCCTTCTGCTCTATTGTAATTCTGTGCAGGAGTGATTCCTAACATGGGGAAAAAATGTCTCCTCTAGGACTCACAGTACAGCACTAAACAATTCTTACATTATGGAACTTATTTAAAAAAAAAAAAAAAAACAACTCTTTATCTTCAACTTTTAACCACTTTTGTCTATGAGAGAACAATGCATACAAAACGCAATGGAACAGAGAAATCTTTCTGTCTGAAAGAATTCCATCTTTCCAGCAGGAGGTCTTTCTTCCTGCTTGTAACCAAAAAGAAAAAACAAAAAAGAACAATGCCTTTTTTACTTTCATACTTAACTAAACTCCCTCAAATTCTAATTGCAGTGGACCCAACCCTATGGCTCAAATGACGGCTTTCCCAAAGCCCCCTCACCTTTCAGGCAGAACATTCTTCAGCAGGTTCCATGGAGGGGCTGGTGTTCTGGGAGCCGATGTGGCCTGCAGTGCTAGGCACAGCTGTCTCCCACCCACCTCCTCAGCAGCCACCGCCAGAGAGCTTGCTCACTCGCTCGCTCACTCGGGGCAGCCAGCCAGCGCCTGTTACTACAGGAAGCCACTACCCAATCCCAGCTTTCTGGCCCGGCTGCTGACACCCTATCTGTCCGTTATTTCACACCAGGAACCAGCCCGGGATCCTCTAGAAGGAGAGGGAAGCCCAGGGTCAGCAGTCTCTGTTCATCCTGTCCGGTGCAGCCCCCGGACACAGAGAACCCATGCGTCTGTGCGTCTCTCTCGGTGTTTTCCATTGCAGCAGATGTGGCTCTTTATGAGAACAACAGCACAGAAATCCCTGGATGCAGGTTGACTGTTTGCTGCTGGCTACCGCTAACTTTGTCTTCCTTGTTCCTTTTTGGTCGCATGCTCTCCTCTCTGATGTGGAACAATCATATACTAGCTTGTAATTAGCATTAAACATGAGGATACTAAACTCTCCACGTAGTTGAATACACACAAATCAGTGAATATGTATGAAACATTGATACACCAAATAGCAAATCCCGTGTACAGGTTCACTACCATTATTAGCCTACGAATGCTATGGATAAATGCATTAGTACAGAGATGTGAACTATGTCACACTTCTATGACATTGCCGCTTTTTCAGTTGACGAAATGAAGTCAGTATTAGTGCAAGTTTCTAACCATTGTGGCACAACTCAGTCATTTAATCTCTTCACTTACAAAGTCTCCATCATAGGTTCGAAAAGAAAAGAAAAGAAAAGAAAAGAAAAGAAAAGAAAAGAAAAGAAAAGAAAAGAAAAGAAAAGAGAAAAGAAACTGTCTATATTAGCTGACCCCAGAGGACTTCACCTGAACCCTGAGTGGCCCTTGGGGTCCTTCCCCACATACACTGACTGCAGGAAGTGACCATTGTTCACAGGCCCAGCTGCTGCTGGCGGGTCTTCCTCTGGACACCACAGGATGCAGGAAACTGACTCACAAACCCAGTCTGTCTGCGGACTGGATGCCAGTTGCAGCCCTCGCTGCACGGTACAGATGTTCTATGCTTCTTTGCTTCCAGCACCTGACTCAGCATAAGCAAGCTGAATTCCTCCTCACTTTTCCGTGTCACTTCACTACTTCCCATGACCTGAAGGAAATAGAAAATGAGGTCTCTGGCCGGAAGAAGTTAAGAGGTGAAGAGCCTGGATGTGAAACATTGCCGTTACGCTGGGATGGTAACTCTTAGAGCTACAAGAACCCTCGCGGCCCGGCTAGTTCAGTAAATCACAAGGCAGCCCATTCACCTAAGTAGCCCACAGTATCAAGTTCAAAATCACACTGTGCGCTTTCGCGTCACCCTGTGACCCTTACTTGATGAGCCGGGGTCACTGTCTGTCCCTCCTACCTGCAGGGATGGTTCATGTGATGTATGAATTGCAAATGTACTCCTAAAGTGTTCTTGCAAGTGAGATTCGACATTCTAAATCTACATCTCTAGTTTTACTTTTCATGTCTGGGTGTTCAGCCTGCATGTTAATGCCTGTGCGCTATGCACACGCTATGCCCACAGAGGCCAGAAGAGGGCACTGGATCCAACGGAACTGGAGTTACAGACCCACTGTTAGGGGCCATGTAGGTGCTGGCAACCAAATCATGGTTGAGTAGCATAGATAAGCAGAAGAGGGGGCGATGATACTTCAGTGGTAGAGCACTTGTCTAACGTGCCCTGGGTTGGGTCCCAACACTTGCAAAGGTTGGTGGAAGGGCAGAAAGAGGAGAATTACTAGAATTAGGTCTCAGGCCTCTAAGTAAAGCCAAGCAATAGAAGCACAAAGTAATATGATCAATAATAGGTTCTTGCCTGTTATTATCTAGTTAAGTTGTTCTTGGCTCAGTCTCCAACATCTCATAAACTGGGCATGGTAGGGCTGACAGGAGGACAAGACTTTCAAAGTCATCTTCAGTTACACCGTCAACCTGAAACCAGTTCAGGATACGCGAGACCCTGTCTCGAAGGGGGCAGGGGAAAAGGAGGCAGTGTCATTTTGTGAAGTGGTTAATGGGACCCATTCCAAAAGTCCCCTCTCTCTTGACCGCGTGATGTCATCCCTTACAAAGTGACCTCCTAGCCGGGCGTGGTGGCACACGCCTTTAATCCCAGCACTCAGGAGGCAGAGGCAGGCGAATTTCTGAGTTCGAGGCCAGCCTGGTCTACAGAGTGAGTTCCAG
>NC_034610.1:42019920-42030106 GCF_900095145.1 Mus pahari | reverse complement strand
AAAACACGAAAAGAACACAATGGTCAAACTTTGCAAAAACATTAAGGACCGTGCATTAAAATGATATTGTCTGATGCTACTGATCACAACCATGGGAATGAAAACTAGCTGAGCTATACAGACTCCTATACAGAGAAGCAGGCTGGGAGGATGCACAAACACACAAGTCAGAGCCCTTTGGACAAAACAAAGATCTTCCCTGCCAGCAAGCCAGGGCGGCAACCTCTTTCCTCCCTTGTGGCATTACAACATCCAGCATCATGTTAAAGTTTAATGTTATCTCTGCAGGAGAGAGCAAGCGGTGGCCGTACACACCGCCAGAGTTTTCTTCCCAACCACTCCAGTGATATAGTTCACTTGTATAAAAGAATTTTTATTTCAACGGTGGTGATGGGGGATGAATTTATGTAGTATATAGAATTTTTGAGTCAAAGACAGACAGTGGTGACACTCATGTTTAAATCGCAGCACTCGGGAGGCAGAGAGGCAGGCAGATCTGTGTCTACAGAGTGAGTTCCAGGAGAGTCAGGACTGTTACACAGTGAAACCCTGTCTCAAAAAACAACAATAAAATTAATGAGTCAAGATTGACTCAAAACTCTTACTTCATTTCTGGAAAAAATATGATTAAAAACTATGAAAGAAAATAGGGAAAGCATATACTAGCCTTCTGGCCCTTCTTCTTATCAAAAGTGCTAAAAAGATCTAATGGCCCTCATTGAATCCTGGAAACCACCTAAAAAGCCAGACATCAGCTTGCATCTGTAATTTTGGCTTCCAGAGTCAAACTGGAGTCAGAACCAACCCGGAACCACGCTGCACAACAGCAAGAGGCGGGAAGGGGTTGCCTCAGAAACTAGGGAGGGGATAAAACACTTGTTGCACAAGCATGAGGGCCCTACCTAGTTCGAGCACCCACCACCACCACCGCACACCTGACTTCATCAGCACTCAAACTCTCTCAGAGAGGAACTCAGGCCTTGCCCACACCCCTCAGATGCAAAGAGAGAAGACAGAGTCACAGCATTATAATTTAAATTGGTTAATTTCACTTTTCCCTTAGTTGGTTCATTCATTTCCTCATTCATTCATTCATTCATTCATTCATTTCATTCATTCCTGCTGGGAAATAAAACTGGGTCCTTCTGCACAGTAAGCAGGCTAAAAGTGCTAGGAATTGAACTTAGGTCTTCATGCTGCGAAGTGGACTCCTAGCTCCTCCTGCGTAGTTTAAACTAGTCCATCATTATGACCATCGTCATCTGGCCACCTCATAGACAGAGCAACCTAAGACACTCTTTTTGTCCTCTTCTTCCTCCTCTTCCTCCTCTTCCTCCTCCTCCTGCTCCTCCTCCTCCTCCTCCTAGCAAGATCTCAGCCTGGGTCTCCAGACAAGGGGCCTTGGAGACACTTTGAGAAACATGCTTGGGTCTGAAATGCATGTGGAGGAGGATCACCCTGTTCAGCTTCTCAGCGAACTCAAGTGACACATGACAATTTGCCAATATAATGTACATTGCAGTGATTTAAAAAAAAAAAAAAAAAAAAAAGAACACTTAAAACAAAATCAGCAGCAACAAGAAGGGTCCTTGTGACAATATTCTTGACCGTGGGATTCACGCCTTTAGAAATGATCTGTGGAAGCAATTTAGAAAAGTTTGGAGACAGAAGATGGAGAATACCCAGAATGCCACACAGGCAGTTGCAGTGGGAGCCCTGAAGACCCAAATACCAGTAAATGTGAATGACGGTAGATCATGTTCACAGGGTTCCAGATGCGAACAAGTACTCCGCTGAGAACTGAGCTAAAGGGCCATGCGTGTCACATTCTGACAAAAAAACCATCATGGCTCCACTTTTTTTCTATTTCCTGACACGTTTGTATTGACGTTGGGCTGAATTAAAAATGGCGGACTACTTAATCCAGTGAGGTAAGTCTCAAGACAGGACAACCTTCAGGTTGTGGCGTGGGTACTGCTGGCTACGGTTAGCCAGAATCGCAGTGAGAGTATGAACTTAAAACAGGTCAGAAAGATCTGAAAAGCTTGCAAGTAGGCCAGGAAAAGGAGCAAGTCACAGCGACAGATCAGGAGGACACCGGTGCCGGGAGGGAAGCCGGGTACTCTGGCGTGCGGGGAAGCCAGGTGAGCCACCTGAGGGACTCTGGGAGTCAGCGAAGCCCTACCCACTGTAGGCTCAAGACTAACCAAGAAAGACCTTTAAAAGACTTAGCTTGAGAAGTGCCCCTGCTTCGCCTTGTTGCAAAAGCTATGAGACGGAAGGTTAGAGAAGCAAGGGAGACAGACTCTAGAATGTTCCATCCACGGAGAAAAGCTACAGGATATGAGCAGACTCAGGTCAAGACAGACTTGCTATGGCTTGGATACACACTATCCCCAGCAAAAGGCTTATGTGCAAAATGCCTGTTTCCCAGCTGGTGGGGCTACTGACAAGTGATTAGATCATGAGAACACTAACTTCATCGAAGGGCGAACCCGGTGATGAGTTCATGGCTGAATGTACTCTAGGGAGGTGGGCCGAGCTGCGAGAAGCAGGTCACTGCAGAAGTATGAGGTGCACCTCTCCTCTTTGCACCAGTCCTTCCCTAATTCCTGACTACCATGAGGCGAGCAACTTCCCCTGTGATGCCCTCCCGCCATGGTTCTGCCTTACCAACCAACTCGGAACCAGCTCCTAACCTCTGTAATGGAGACAAAATAAATCCCATTTTACAGCCAAAACCCCGGATGAGTGCTTTCAGCTCTTTTGATTGAAGCTAGGTCATCCTTGACAACTTTCTAGTTGTTTCTCTTTTCTTACTAAATCTGACCTCAATCTGCTTCCATTCCTACTACATCTTTCTAAAAGGACTTTAATCACTGTTTCTCCATTTATGTAATACACACATATATACATACCTCATATATACATACACATACACACACATGGATATACACATATACATATATGTGTGTATATATATATATATATATATATATATATATATATATATATATATATATATGCATACACACAGTACACATACACACAAAGGCCAAATCTCACATTCCTTCATCTAGCAATAAAAGCTCCTCTAGAATTAGACTTGGTTCATTTTGCCAACTCTTTTGGACACACCTATCTATCTTTAAGTGGCTCCTTCAGTAGGCTTGTGTCACAGACCATAGTCTCCTACCCTGGCTATCTTTGAGAACTCTGTCCTCTGCTTTGCGGGGAGTGTACCCCGACTCCCACTCTGGTTCCTCACCTCACTAAAGCCTTATTGGAGCAGCTCCCTCTCTAGAAAGAACCCACCCCCTCTGTGCTCCCGCTCGCCCAGCTACCTGTGTCACAGCTGTGCACCTGGGGTGAGAGCAAAGCCTGCTCCGTCCGGTGCAGTCAACTAGAACACAATAGGTCGGGTAAACGATTACTTGTAACATAACCACATAAAATCCGAGTTACTACAACTACTCTAGAACATCCAAAAACCAAAGAGTTAATGGAAAGACACAAATCCCAGACGAGACACACATGCCCAATAGTATGTAGATTTCTATTTTAAAAATCATATTTAATGTATCTCTTAAAAATTAAATAAATGTGTATAATTTCCCCTACATATACCTATATTAAAATTCAATATGGGAGGAGCCTGGTAGCTCCTACCTTTCATCCCAGCATTTGAGAGAGAGAGGAAGGAGTGTCTCTGTGAGTCTGAGGTCAGCCTGATCTACATAGCAAGATCCTGCTTCAAAAACAAGACAAAACTCATTATTAAAGAAGTCACTGACACTATTACACATGGGCCATGTTGTCATACCATAAACCATAAATCTGTCCAATCAAAAAAGCACCCTCTTGAGGACTCGGTTGATGATGGTTAATAATTTGATTTAATTATAGAATTTTTAGGAACCATTACTTTGGCCATTCTGCATTAATTACATATCTGAAGGGTGACAGTAGTGGGATAGGAGGAAGATAATTCTTCTGGAAGCATGTATCACAAGACTATTAAAGCTGGTATGTCCAGCTGGAGGGCGGATACCGAAAGATGTCACAGTAATGACACACTCAAATCCCACTTCTTAGGAAAGTCACAATGAAATATATAATAGGAGAGACAAACAAAACTGCCAAAGTCTATTTTCTTTTTCTCTCAAAGTTCTGCCCTTGTCACCGTGTCTATGACACACAAATCATATTGTGAAGAATCCAGGTTAAAAGACATAAAAACAACCGCACAGAACAGACACAGCATCCTGGACTCTCAGGCTCTACACATCGTCGATGCGACCCTTGGGAGACTGGCTTCCAAAATACATAGGTAAGTCACAGAACAAAAAATTAAGTCACTGAGGTCATGTGTATCAAGCTTGCCCCAAGCACCAAGCAATCCAAGGAGTTAAAGCTAAAGTTCCAAGAGCAGAAATAGAGCCTACTCTTCCATCTGAGCAGTGACCATCCTAAATTGTTAGAAACCAACCGAAGTCAGAATTAGTCAGGCTCATGTGGCAGCCAACCACGAGAGCCCCCACCCACACCCCGAGTTCCGCCACTACATATGTAAGACAGCTTCAAACCCAGGGAGCATATCCAGCTATCACTGTTCACAATCAAGCAGAAAGATTTAAAACAAATGAAGATACGCTCAGATACTGGTTAGCCGGGTAAACTAAACTAAATAAACTGTCCAGATTCAAGCTGGCCTTTAGCCTCAACCCTTGGGAGGCAGAGGCAGGAGGATCTCTGTGAGTTCAAGGCCAGTCTAGTCTACGAAGCAAGTCCAGGATAGCCAGTACTTGTTACGCAGAGAAACTCTGTCTAAAAACAAACAAACAAACAAACAAATAAACAAACAAGTATAGATTCCTGACAAATTTTTGTCTGGAGAACTAAGAATATTGTTCTAAAACTTAAGTTCCTTAAGACTTGAAAATTCAAGAGAGATTTTTAAGAAAAAAAAAAGTTATATACTTGGAAAACTCCAAGCTCTATACAGATCTACAGACTTCCAGCTGGGCGTGGTTGCTCACTCCTGTAATCTCAATAGTCAGGAGAAGACAGAGACGGGAGGGCTGTAGAAAGGAGGGACCCCGTCTCAAAATGTACAGACTTTCCATTAAAGGGTAGCTTATTTCTGAAAGGCCCACACTGACCAACTTCTGACCTCCTTTAACCTCGGTGGCCACACTCTACGGAAGAACCTCACCATTTCCTTTTCGGCAGCCAAGTCTCCTAAGGAGCTGGGCAGTTTGAAATGGGGGAGCTATTTCGGGACCCATAGGATTTGAAAAAACGATAATAATGATTTGAGGAAACCACTGCAGTTGGCCTCCTCGAGTCTTTCCCCCTGTCCTTAGGAGTTTAAAAATAGGCACGGAATGATTCTTCAAATTGGTAGGGCAATTTTAGGGGTGGAGCTCGTGCAGAAGCCCACGATGATCACAGAGTACCCGGGTCTGCAGAGCACGGGACATCCCACAACACAGCCCGCCTTCATTTTTCATTTCTACTATTCTCTCCCTCCATCCCTCCATCCCTCCATCCCTCCGTCCCTCCATCCTTCCGTCCCTCCGACCCTCCCTCCCTCTCTGACTTAACATCAATAAAGTTAAATTCCCATCCAAGCGACTTACAATTCTGTTATGGGTAAAAGGCAGAGATTCACTTTTCTTCTATTTTTTTTCCATGTATCTACAAATTCAACTATTAAAAAAAAAATCTACAACCAGTCAAGCGGAGAAAACAGTATCTGTCAAACACAGAATGCCACACAGAAGGCCACAGTGTGACTCTGGCTGCTCCTCTAAAGTAACTGTCTCCAGGACCTCTGGTGGGGACAAAAGCTGCTGCTAGGGGGTGCTGTGGGTTCGCTCTCCCACCCTTTCCCTTTTTGCAACAGAATGAATGTGGTTTTTTGTCTTTGAGTGAAGTAAAATTGACACTTGAGACCCTCAAGGGTGGGGTTTCTCTCCCTCTAAGTTGCTTGTCCCTGGCACATCTGCTTAGAAAACCTTCCTCTGGGTGACCCAGAGCAAAGGACAAACTTCTAAAGCTTGCCCGGGGAGGTCAGCAGAGGAGTCCCTTGTTTGACCTCCACAGCCGTCAGGAACATCAAAACTAAAGAAACCGTAGATAGAAAAGAACACATTCTCAAACAGCATTCAAAAAGGGGGAAAGAACAAAAGACGAGGATCCCCTCTAGTCAGACTCACCTGTCTGCTCCTCCTCCATTCTGTCAGCTCTAAGCATGCTGGGAAGGTGCCTCTGATAAAAGCCCATCACATCCCACACTTAGTTATTACACACAGTTATTACACACAGCTCTCTACTAAAACACTCAAATGGAGCCAAGAAAGGACAAAGGACACGCTTATTGCTGCAATCATTTCACTCCACAAATTACTGAAGTGATTTCTCATATTAGAAAGAATTCTTTGAATCTTCATTTCATTGGAAGAGACTTTAAACATGTCATTTTATCTAAGAATTATAACCAAAACAGAGTAAATATATTGGGGATGAGAGATTTTCCTATCAGGAGTGAGACTCCTTGATGAATGAAGTCTCCAATATTTAGAAAACAAGAAAATTGTTATTTTTCTCAGAGCTTCAATTCTTGTGTCACAAAAATTTTAAATTCTGTTGTTAATGAATCTAAATTGCATTTAAACAGTTTTGTGTCTTTCCCATAATAAACCAGAGCACAAATTAAAAATTATATTTAAGCTTTTTTTTTGCAAGTCTCTTACATACAAATGGAAGTATGGATCCAAGATGGGGCTTATATCATTTCCATTAAAAGATTATGTGAGTGCTGCATATTAGGATTATTAGCAGTTCACCTAAGAAAAATAATGAAAATCAACTTTTTCACTCTTAGTACACATAATTTCCATTTGCATTAATGAAGGTCAACTGTTATTTGAAGTTTAGAATCAAAAAGGTTCATTGGACACTGTGATGGTTTCTACATGCTCCGCCCAAGGTGTGGCCATGTGCAAGTAAGTGTGTCACTGTGGGTGTAGACTTTAAGACCCTCATCCTAGCTGCCTGGAAGTCAGTCTTCTGCTAGCAGCCCTCAGATGAAGATGTAGATCTCTCAGCTCCTGCACCATGCCTACCTGGACACTGTCATGCTCCTGCCTTGATGATAATGGACTGAACCTCTGAACCTGTAAGCCAGCTCCAATTAAATGTTGTCCTTCGAAGTGTTGCCTTGATCATGGTGTCTGTTCACAGCAGTAAAAACCTCACTAAGACAGAAGTGTACCTGTCAATAACAGAAAGTTCTCTTTCTTCACCATTTTACTTTTTACAAAAATCAAAAATTTTAAGCTATGAAATAGTAATTTTGGCTAGCCATAGTGGCACTCCCCTGCAATCCCAGCACTTGGGAAGTACAGACATGATCACAAGTTTAAACACACCATAGACTACATGCTGAGTCCTGGTCTCAAAACATTAGGAAGGAACTGGAAGGGAGAAAGAAGGGGAAGGAAATTTGGGGGAGAAATTTCAAATGAATGAATATACTTATATACTTGACTCAATCTCAGATGGAGAGAAGCAAAAGTGGGTGACAGAAGGAAGGAAAACTCAGTGTCGTTGGGGGAGAGTGGTTACCGGTGAGGCCAAAGCTTAGGCTAAATGATGCAGAGGATGGATGGTGAGCCAACCTAGTAACACGGAGGGTTACAGAGGTGTCTAAACCTCTGTGTTTTACAAAAGAGAACTGGGGTGGCCACAGACAGCAATAGGAGCATAGTGATGTGAGCATGCTCACTGGACAACGAGAGCAAGACGCCCGAATTACACTGGCCTCTGACCAGGGTACTCAGGGCGTGCGATCGATCTTATTAGTCTCGAGGTCAATACAGCTGGGATCAAATGGACTGCCCAGACCCTGCCCATAAGGTTACAAATGAGAAACACCAAAGCATACAGCATGGCGAGCCAAATACAGATTTTATTATTATTATTATTATTGGACACAGCAGTGGTGATTCCGTTCCTGTCAAAATAAAGACATTCACAAACCCTGGTGCTCATAGGGACTATGCCAGACGGCGACTCATGATGACTGTTCAAAGACACACCAGTGAGTCCAAACAAACAAACAAACAAACAAAGTGCATCCCTGGATTGCGCAGAGGTGTTGCCAGATCATGGAAAGAAGGCGGAACTAAACCACAAGAAGTAGATTCGGATCCCTTCTGTATCATTTCTGTCATTTCTGCCTGGCTGGCGGTAAACCGGTCATTTAATCTTCTAGGACCTGCCTTCTCACCTCAGAAGGAGATAATGCCTCCTGGCCTACCCATTTTACAGGACGGCCATCACAATAAAATGAGACCATGTGTGTGGGCACTGTGTAAATTCTGATCTGCAAACAGGCTCTAAGTGCAATGCAGAGCCAAACATTTCAAACCATTTTAGCTTTCCACGAGGTAAAATTCCCTTCTTCCTGATTTGAAATAACGATCATAGAAATCCCAACAAGTTAAAAAAAAAAATTGTTTTCCCTCTGACGCAGGCTAGCCCAGTATAACATTTTACCATATTTGAGGTTGCTAAGAAAACACTGCTTCTCTAGTTAATGGGCTCTTCATTACAGACACGCTAGAGTCTAACAATTCAGAGGTAAATTTAAGGGCTAGGGAGACGGCTCAGTGAGTAACGTGCCTACCATACAATCATGGGGAACTGTGTTTCATCCCCAGTGCACATGTAAAAAGCTAGTGTTGCAGTTCTATAACCACAGCACTGAACTGGGCGGGGAGCAGAGTGCTTGTAAGGAGACCAGAAGATCTCTGGAGCTCCCTGGCCAGCCATTCTATCTCAACTGATAAGATCCAGATTTGATGACAGACCTGGTCTCAAACAGCAAGGTGGAGTGCAACACAGGAAGACACTCAACAGTGACCTCTGGCTTCTGCATGCACACACACACATACATGCACACACGTGAACTCGGAGTCAATTTATACATACGTTACACGAACGCAAAATAAATTTAAGTGAATAAAAGATCTCTACTAATTGTTCCCCTTCTGTGGGGATGGGCAATAAGCGTAATGAATAAGGTAGGCAGACCCTGGCCAGACGTTGCTAGTCACAGATTTCCCCTCGGGTCAGCCAGCAGGTGCAAGGAATCAGCCCACACGATGAGCATCCACTTCAGTGGTACTGGATGTCACACTGAGGCAGGCGGGGAGGCTCACACTGGAAATTGCTAGGCACTGCTGCCATTTTTCAAGGGCTGCTTCTTATACTTGGTCCTGAGCTTGTGACATGGAGGAAAAACCCAGAAAAGGAAATTCAGCCATCGGGGAAATGTTTCAGGGTCTCACGGTGTTTTTCTCAAGTGCAGCTCTAACCCACGCTGAATCTCAAGGTGCCTGAGGTTTTCCAGACTTTTCTACACTGTGGAAAGAAGTGACGCTGACTGAAAGTATCAGTTCAACGACTCCATGCTGTGATCTAACAGGGAATAATACAGCTAACTAGGTCAGGACTAACAGTCTCAATAAGGGTGGATAAGTAAAAACTAGGGGTATCCCAGGCAGACATGCAGGGCAGGCAATGAGTTTCCCAGAGTTTTCATGTATGTACCCAGCTCAACCACATATGGACTAAGAAACAAGGAGAGGTCTATTTATTATCCAGATTCAAGCTAAAGTTGTGAATGTCTCTGACAGGAAAATAACATTTTGGTACAATCAACATTTTGGCGACTGAAAGCCAAATACTCACACCATGGCTCCACTGGAAAAGATTCCTCCCGCTTCTAAAATGAGCCTTGGTTTCTGGGGCAGTGGGATTAATTTTCAGAACTTAATTTTCAGAAACTAGTAAAAAATATTCCTAATCATATTTCTGTCCGGTGTATTGGTGGTTGAAGTTAGAAGATGAGCATCAACGTTTCTCAAGTAAGTGATGTGAGTCCTGCTTGGTCACAGTCATTTAAACCAATTCATGTCTCAGACACTGGGATGTGACCAAGGTCACATGAGTCAAAGGAACACATGGGGTGGGGGCATATCCTCACTCCAGCCTCACAATGAAAGAACTAGTACACAAAACAATACACACCATCTCAAAATCCTCTTATAAGCCAGCCAGACAGAAAATTCTAAGGTCAGGCAACATTCAGGCAAACACACTAGAAGAGAGGAGG
>NC_034610.1:41990328-42019845 GCF_900095145.1 Mus pahari | reverse complement strand
GGAGGAGGAGGAGGAGGAAGAAGAAGAAGAAGAAGAAGAAGAAGAAGAAGAAGAAGAAGAAGAAGAAGAAGAAGAAGAAGAAGAAGAAGAAGAAGAAAAAGAAGAAGAAGAAGAAGAAGAAGAAGAAGAAATAATAATGAGAAATGAGAGGGGGAAATGAGAGCACTCTCATTTTCTTTTGCTGAGGGAAACAAATTATGTAAGTAAGAACCCAACAGGCAAGGTGATCAAAGCAACCAGAGCAAGTCACGGCCACACGCAGCCACGATGGTAACCTTGCCGACTGTAGTTACAGTGCTTTGTAAAAGAATCTCCGACCAAGCGACACTAAAGCGACCCTAGCCTGCGTGCAAGGAACTTGGAAGACTTTCAGCTTGTCTCAACATGTACCCCAGGAACACTGGAAACCCAGTTTCTGCCGGAGCTGATGAGTGTCTGGTTACAAGGTGACAGCAAGCCTGAGGTGGGGTGGGGGAACAGAGGACAAAAATCAAAGGATACGGTTTACTGAAACCTCAGCTACCGCCGGGGGTTGTTGCTTTAAGCTGTCCCCCAAGAAGGACAAGAAGACACAGAACTCACCCTTGCTGGCTTTCTCCCACAGCTAGAGTTCTTTAAGGAGTGACCAGCTGAACTCTTATCCTCCGTTCACATTCTTTTTAACCACACAGAGAAATGTCAAGCTGTGTCTCAAGTCACCTGAGACACACAACTTGTCAAGCTGGAAATCTGACCGTGTCATCACAGATAGGCACTCCTTTACAGGAGAAAACCCCAGCAGAGGAGACAGTGCCGAAGAGGTCCCTCGATCTCCACTCTCTTATAGCCTGTTCCTTCTACTTTATTACCATCCATCTTCCGTTATCCTCCACTCATTATAGCTCTCAGTGTGGTCTTTTTCCAGAAGAAAGCAGGAAAATGACAAGGTTGAATGGCACCTACTGTGTGACTGCGAAGGAAAACCCAAGACATGTGGCACTCCCTCCAGCTGACCACACTGGATCTGGAAGAGGCTTGCGACTGGTATGGTTTTCTCAGAAAGCTGAATTACTGTATCTAGTAAGCGACAGAAACTCTTAAAGCACAAGTCCCCACTACGTGCATTCATGGAAGATGGGATAAAATGTTCACGGGAACTTGAGGGATTACTCTGGAAGTGGAACGGCTGACCTAAGAAGTGCCAACTGGGAAACCAAATTAACAAACTCCTACCGGGGGAAGACAGCTTTCAACTGGATCTCACTGCTTAACTGGAAAGACACTCTCACCACTTGGCAGTCAGGTTTGAGCACTGAAAGTGGGATAATGAAGCAAGAGCAATGGGTTTTAGCAATATCCAGACAACTATTGGCTTAATATCCATTATAACTAGTCAGTACTCAGAGAGCCATGAAATGACCAGGATGGCCCTGACAACGCTGAATTTGATGGCACAGAGATGCGTGGTGTGGAATGTCAAAGTCTGATCAGAGACATCACGCCGTCGCTATCTCCAGGCGCACACAAGGCATATGCATGCACAATAAGCAATATGGGAGTTGGTTATTAAAACACTTCCCAGTCCCATGCATTAAGGCAGTGATCGCCACCAAGGACACCGTTAGTTGGAAAGAGTCAAAATCTAAGGTAACAGCCACCTGCCTTTCATACGGCTAAAACAAATTTAACAGTACTTTTTTAAAATCTCAGGTGTCAGTACTCCCGGAACATGTCGCTATAAACCCAAGAGGTCGCCTAATAAAGACAGCCTAGCTAGGCAATCTGTAGTTCCATAAATGGTTTCCTTGTGTGACTGTATAATAATTTCAATAAGTGCTTTGTCGCCTCTCATGACTACAGCCCCTAGATGGTCTGGTTCTAATCCTCTGTGCTCTGCTCCATTTAGCCTACCATGCCCCCAAGTGTTGTGCACTGACTTACAAAGTAAGGGTGAGGCACAGAGGAGACTTCAAAGAGCTGCAAATCCAGGAGAGATAGGAAGCGTGTCCCCCGAAAACAGAAAGTACTGAGTCCATGACCCCAAAGTGGCCAAGGGATTGCCAATGTCACTTCTCTGTCTGAAAAATTATGCAAGGGTTCCTGTCTTATTACAGAGACATTGCATGAACAGTTCCATTCTAATGCCCTCACCCTATCCCGATTATCAAATCAATTGCCACTTTTATCGGCCATTTATGATACCTAGACCATATATCTATTAAGTTAATTCATGTATATGTTATTAACAGTGTTTAGCCCTGATAAACATTCACCAAATACCAGCTAATGCTAATAACTGGGGTTGAGCTGGGTGATTCAGACACTGCTTTCAACGTTAACCTTTGATTATCTCAGAATCTGACAAAAATAATAATGGATGGGTTCTTAGGAGGACTACATAAACTCAGGCATAGCTTACACCTGATTATACAACCGCTCCAAAGATACTTGCTTCTACATGGAAACTTTGCACTACGTGCTACCTTAATGAAAAAGTATGTTCTGACTCACTTAGCTGTTGATAGTGAAGAGATTACAACCCAACAGCCAGTACCATACACCCAGCCACATCCAGTCTCTAAGGCAGGGATCCTCGGACCTTCAGGATGCAACAGGGAGTTCAAATCACCCTGTTACAGGGTCATATGTCAGATAGCCTGCATATCAGATGTTTAGATTACAATTCCGAATAATGGCGAAATTACAGTTAGAAAGTGTCAACATAATAATTTCATGGTCGGGGTCACTATAACATGAGGAACTGTATTAAAGGGTTGAAGCATTAGGAAGGCTGAGAGCCACTGCTCTAAGGTAATACACATTTTCATTCAAAATACTCTTATCTGCCAGGGATCATGAATAGACAGTATAACATTCATCGTAAATCACAGAATTAGCAGGTAATAACAACAAAATGTTGCTATTCTGAATAGACACCAACATCATACTCCACTCCTTCACTCAAAATATATCAGGCTGGGGAAAACGTTGCTTAGCAAGCTGGCACACATCTCTCCTGATTGGGAGGTTGAAATTCTACTTGGAGGAGATAGATAACATTGAACATAAGGTGTATAACATATTAGATGGCGGTGAATGTTTTGGAGGGGGGAGGGGGTGGGTGATACAAAGGTCAGGAATAGAGGCCATTGTGACAATCTAACATACAGTCACTGAGTCGACTGCTGACTGAAGACTGCAGAGGTGACAGAGAAGAGGCAGGTCCGAAGCTGCTCTAGGAAAGCAGAGGCTACGTGCCGCCACAAGAAGCGTAGTACCCTGGGAGGGGAGGACATGGCCACTGAAGTGTCTGAGAAAGAAACCTACTGAGGGGTTCCAAGTAGAGACTCGCATCTGCTCAGGATCACGGATGCTGTCTTAGAATCGCCCCGGCCTTCACGGTGAAAGCAAGGGAAGTGGTTGAGAGAAGTCCATATAACACGGCACCACAGCCTCTCCTTAGCGGACGGCCATCACTCTCTTGTGGTAACTCAGCGCCGCTCCCTAAACTTTACTCAACAGTCAAAATAATCAGATTATCTCTCCAGCGCGCCTCATGAAGGCTCACCCTAAGAGCAGCAACAGCCAGCGGCCACCAATATGATGTCCCCACAGAGTGAATCTTGTCTTCTGCTACACCCTGAGTTCAGACGCCAAGCACAGAGCTGCTCTATCCTACTGGTTCTTTAGCCAAATTCACAAGCATGCAGTCGCCTGGCCTGTGCAGACAGCACCGTCAAAGACTCCAAATAGGTCCTGTTCCCCTAGTCCGCTGTAGTTTACTAAGCACCCAGCCTTGGTGGGGGGGAGAGATAAGTTTCTGTCCTAAAAAGACTTGGCTGTCAAGTTCAAGAGTCGGACTAAAGCAATCAAGTATGAAACGGGCCATTGCCGGGGATGAGGAAGGCAGAGAAGTAACAGAGAAGGGAGAGATCATGATCAGCCTCTAACCATGAATTTGGAAGGTTGTACAGGAAATCAACAGGCACAGGAGGTACCTGCAGCCTTCTGGGAACAGGAAGAGGAAGGAATGCAGTATGACTCCTGGATCTGTGACAGAGCAGTACGTGTACACACACACACACACACACACACACACACACACACACACACACCCCACAATGTAAGACTTAAGGCACCGGCAGGTCAGAGCACATAACCTCGTGCTGTGTCAAGGGATGGAGCCTCCTTCTGTAGACAGTGGTGAGCCCCGAAGTCTAACCTGAGTAAACGCATCTTAGAAAGATCACGCTGGAAGAAGGGTAGACTACAGGATGACTTAAAAATGGGAGAAGAATGGAGAAAACCAATGAGGAGAGAAGCCCGGAGAAGAGCCGCTGTCTAGCCTGATCTACACAGTGCATTCCAGCCCTGCTGGGGCCACAGAGTGAGACCCTGTCTCAAAAATACAAAACAAAAAGGATCGACACCAAACCTTTAACTTGATGGAGAATATCACAGTTTAAGAAAACCCTTAAAATTACAGCAACAATACCGAATACTTGAAAATGCATCGCCCTCTCAAAATTATAAATAAATAAATAATCAAAAGTTGGGTTTGGAGTGTACACATTTAATGCCAGCACTTGGGAGGGAGGTGAATCTCTGTGAATTCAAGGCCAGTTTGGTCTACATAGCAAGTTCCAAGCCAAGTAGGGCTACATAATGGGAATCAATAAATAAATAAACAAAACAAAATACAGTTCTAAGAATCTTTCATCATCTAGTTTTTCAACAATGGAAAGAAGCAAAACCGACTCAACTTGCAAGCTGAGGCCCTCGCAGGGAGCCCTTCCTCACTAGTAAGACGCCTCAAGCCACTTAAGGAGTGTATGATCTTCAAACTAGCCACAAACTTTTTCAAGTTAAAAAGGGAGGATATTGGATCAAACATCATTTCAATAAAAACTCCACAACTGAATTACCAAAAAAGGGGTCATTTTTACAACCAAACAAGGTACAGAGGCAACTGAGACTGTCATCCTAGAAGGAAAGAGAGACAATCCAAGGTCAATAAAGGGTGGTTTCGGCGGAACCAATAAAATATTACGCGGCACTCTCGGCCTCTTTCACAGAATGTCAACTTCCACAGGAATTTAAGAAGGAAAACAAGCTGGTACACACTGAGAGCACTGGTCTTAGTGCATTGGTTAAGATGAAATCCATTTAACCACTTTCCTGATAGAGTAACCCTCAGGATAAAGAAAGCTTGTTTAGTTTGAAGCGCCAAATTGGAATGTTACTTTATCAATACTTACCAACGTCTCTTAGCCTTTCTTAATGTCAGTGCTGTTCCTGAGACTCATAATTTTAAAGGTGCTTTACTTTTAGAAATAATAGAACCCAATTGCTAATATGAAAACAAGAATTTGAACTTGCTGCACTAGGTCTTGGTAAATGGTTTTGCCCCATTATGATATCTGATCATTAGTAACCCAACTGTGCGCAGTGGGCCTGCATTGTGCTATTCTCTTACAAGGAGGCATACTGGGATAAATGAAAACATAGCTCCTACACGCAATTTACATATAGCTCCTACACGCAATTTACATATAGCTCCTACATGCAAAAACTTATTATCTAGTATATTGTTTATTATCTCTGGTGCCTACAAAGGCTGCCCTCTGGGGTTTTTTTGGGGGGGGCTAGGAGGGAGGGATGGGAGGTGGGAAAGGGGGGGGGCGTAGGGCAAGCGGTGCTAGGGATTGAATCCAGTGCCTCATTCCTAGGATAGAGTCTACAAGAAGCTGTATCTGTAATCCCATATTTGAAATTACAAGCACTGAAATACAGACAGGTCAGATTGGATAATGTTACCAAGTTCAGATGACGGTAAAATCTACATGGAGAGAATAATAATAAAAAAAAAAATGTTGTTTAAAACAAGGCTTTGTGTCGGGCATGGTGGCGCACGCCTTTAATCCCAGCACTTGGGAGGCAGAGGCAGGCGGATTTCTGAGTTCGAGGCCAGCCTGGTCTAACAAAGTGAGTTCCAGGATAGCCAGGGCTACACAGAGAAACCCTGTCTTGAAAAACAAACAAACAAACAAACAAAAACAAAAACAACAACAACAACAACAAACCAAGGCTTTGCATGTCAGTTAACCTCCCTGTTTGTAGACCTGTCAGTTCTAGAGTCATCAATCACGCTTCCCCCATCCAAGGGAGAGCTGGGGTGAAACAAAACCAGCCCTGGGCAATGAGAGGACACCCTTGCCACTATCTCACCTCATTTGAACTTCTTTCAGTGAGCAGGAAAGGGAAGCACAGGGTGAAGACAGGTCATTATCTTCCCTGAGAGCCGACCATGGTTCTGGTGAAGAACCACTCACAGAACACTGGTTAATCCCATGCTTCCAGTGAGAAGACCACAGAAAACATGAAAAGGTTACCTCAGACAAAGTTCCTTTCCCGGGCCTTCTCTAAGCTAGTCACGTTGTACCTTCCCACAGTTCGTGTTTTTAACCGCCCCTCGGTCGCCTTTGGTGCTTTTTCGTGGAAGCAGTGACCCCAAGGCTGCAGTGCGGGGGTGGGGGTGGGGGGACCCTATGCATCTTCATGTCCTCCACCCAGAAGGCAGTAAGCAAGGCTCCTCCCATGAGCCTTCCCATCCAGGCTACCGGAAGCCTGCTGTGCAGCTACAGTCTCACTTTCTCTCACTCAGGCGTCGTCTAATGATACTCTTCCTGATTCACTGACCCCAGCTTTCACATTCTGGTTTTTATGATGAAGTTGAAGCCTGGTATGCTGAAGTGGGTCACATCCCAGCAAGAACAAAAGAACCAACGTCTGTGCTAACCGCTCGCTCTTACTCCCCCAAGCACAAATGTCAGGACCAGAGACTTTTGCAATCCATGGGTACTGTGACAAAATAAGACTAACTACTTAGTGGTGATTGCTTTGAACTTATTTATATGAATCTTCTGTAGCTTCTCTTTTTTCATTCATATATATATATATATATATATATATATATATATATATATATATGGAAATGAGAGATATTCATTTGAGTTCAGAAAGCCCTAGAGTCCCAGGCCAGGGTCAGATCCCCTGGAGCTGTGGTTACAGGCATCTGTGAGCCACCTGACCTAGGTCATGGGAATGGAATTCAGGTTCTCTGCAAGAGCAGTAGGGATTCTTAACCTCTGAGCCCTTCCTTCAGCCACACTTCAGGCAACTTTTTGAAGGTCATGTGGTAGAAAGATACCTACTGGTCACTTCTAATCTCGCAAATAGAGTCTTCCAAAAAATCTTAAGCTATTATTTTATCTTAGTTTCTGGAGTGTAAGTAACAAAGTCAAAGGCCATGGCTTTTTGCTTGCAGTGATATGTATCTTCAGAAGTAACTGCGCAAAGCCAGGCACGGTGACACATGTCTTTAATCCTAACACTCAGGAGGCAAAGGCAGATCTCTGTGAGTTCGAGGCCATGGTGGTCTACATAATGAGTTCCAGGACTTTAAGGGCTATGTAGAGACACTCTGTCTCAAGTAAATAAATACCACCCCTCAAAGTAACCATGTAAAAACTTGTATTGTGAAGGTTACTGACTAGCCTAGAGATACAAGTAAAAGGGCCTTCTACTTTGCAAGATGAATGGATGTGTTATTCAACTTCCTATCCACCAAGGATCCAATGAGTTGGCTATGCATCTTAAGAAGTGTTACTTGGTAACAATGGGCAACAGTTACAGTCTATCCTTGAAGCAGCTGGGAACTAGCATAAAGAAGTACCTGCAGAGCCAGGCTCCCCACTCCCTACCAGGCACAAGCAAGGTTGACTTTCCCAGTGATCACTGGCCCACCTCCATCTGTCAGGGCTGAAGGTACAGAGGGAGGAAGAAAGGACAACAGCTTTTCAAAAACATCTACCAATCAAAAGTCTATTCCTCTTCTGGGAGTTAGGGATGGAAGTCACTTTACACTCCCATCATACCAGTAAGTGTTAGGTGCTTTTTTAATCTGTGACCCTATCTTAATGGTCACCCGCCGCAGTGGCTGCTGATTGGAGTATTACTGATTCAACTTCTTTGCTATTCATCAGAATAAAAACCCAAACCTTGGGTGATTTTCCTTAAAGATGGTTCCTCTTTTGATCTACTAGAATAAACAAATGTCACGTCTACATTTCTCCAGAGGAAAGGCTTATGATGAATGAAGACCAACTGTTAGAACATGCCCCTAAGACAGTCAGTCTGTCAAGGATGAGAGCCAACTTGTCTTCTGTAAGCTAAACATGGAAACAATACAATTCTGTGATTTGTAATGTACAGGCAGCTTTTTACGGATTTCCCCTAACTCCATATGTCAAAATGATAATATTTACTCTGGGGCAATTATTTCTAAGAACCTATAAATGTACACGCTGTAGTAAGCCCCCATTTAGATACAGGAGGCTCCAGTGCCCTATTACATGAAGGGATAAAAGACACGTATTGTAAATAAACAAGCCCTGCCTTCCTTTAGAACTTGCCCTTGCCCTCCACAATGACTTCTTTATTTTCTACAAGTCAAGTATACACTACTTGCTTCACTTTCCAACTAAACCTAAGGCATACAAATTCAGTCTCACTCCAGTGAGAGTCCTAGAGAAAGCCACATGGTCACACGTAGACACTCTTCAACAGAAACCTGAGAGCAGTCGGTTTGAAGCAAAGTAAGTTCTGAGAAGCAAAGGCTAACGGGAGTCAAAAGTGTACCCCCTTGTAACCACAGCACCATGGTATCCACCCTACAGACTGGTCTGTTTCAAACATTACCAAAACCACAGCTCATTCCTGATTTAGAAAAGTAGTTTGCCGATGTGAACTACCCAGCTTCATCCAGAAAGCAAATGCCTATTTTCATGCTGGCAACTATACAGTGTGAACTCAAAGCCGGGTTTCGAAGCTCAACATGGGTAGACCACTGGTAACCAACCAACTCCTTGATACAATAAATAATTGGCATCTTCAAAAAATATTAACCAGCCCTTCCTCTGCCAGTTCAATAGACAAACACAATCAAGTTAACATCCATTGTCCTTGTAAAAGCTGGGTTTTAATTCTCAGAGTGCACAGACTAACCGTGTACCCAGAGCATGCAGGTTAGTTAATTCTCACATTTCTGCAGTTTGGGTTCCCAAAAGAGAGGGAAGAATAGGTCCCTGAGATGTTCTAGCAAGGTTTCTCTTGGCAAAGGGAGAACCCAGTAAACAAGTCACACACAGTCCTGGCAGTGTCTGGTCCAGGCTCCTTTGTAACACACAGGAGTGCTTCCCTGCTGAACTCTGGACAACATCCAATGAAGAAACCATTTCAGAGCTAAACGGTTCCGTCCCTACAACAGACATCCTAACAGGCAGATGTCAGAAATTCTATATGGAAAATAGGGAGTGTTATAAAATCCTCGGATGTACCCATACCCTCCGGCAGGACTATTGATTTCCTCACCTTCCAGGGGGTCCAACATGCTAATCCTGAGAACGGACCCCAGCGCTGGTCTGACAAGGAACTTGACAGAAATCCAAAACTCTTTTGGCCAAGGTAAACCCCCTTGTGTCCATTTTCCTCCGTGTCACACTCAAGACCTATCTAAGTCACACGCTCACCGAACTCATTCATCTTCTCAGAAGAACGCTGCAGAAAGACCACCCACAAACCCTCAAGCTGTTTCAGATCACTTACAGGAAAGAGCTCATGCCTTGGCCCAGACCAGGTGATTCCATCTGGAGTGATACCTTCTGACCGACAAGTCCCAGGCGAGCATGGACTGGGGAAGAAGGGAGCGAGAACACCTGCAGCAAACAACAGCTATTGAACCTCCTCGGAAGGCTACACAGTCTCAGGCTGGATCCTGGCAAAGCCGGTTTGATTTTAGACGTGTAAACAAATGAATGGTGCTTAGTTCCAGCACAAAACAACAACAACAACAACAAAACAAATAAGGAACTCCTGATGGAGCAGAAGAGGACATGACAGGAAAGCACTGGCAGGAACAAAGAATTCTCTAGAGCAAAGTTTTAAAAAGATGTTTACATTAAGAATAAAATCAAGTCACCTTTTCTGGGCTGGGTCCTGTATATCCAGTTCTCATCATCCGCTTCCACCTGGTGCCCACAAACGGACAGCTCTCCATCACTGCGAAACAGCCTCTTTGTCTGCCTGGACAGGGAGGAGAAATTTATCCAACTCACAGCACGTGAGAGGGAGCCTGGGCTTGCCTTGATTCCGAAGGGACCTGAGGAGCCTTCCTTTTTCATCTTCATTCACATCAAAATCCTCTAGAGACAAAGGGCAGCCCAACAAACAAAATGCTGGCTTTTTAGAATTGGCCCGGATCCTTGAAAGGGGCCCTGCCCCTTCCCACTTGACGCTGAGAGTCGGGCAGGCTTTGTGCTTCTGTGTGCCCGATTAAAAGGAAAATGAAGAATTAAACATATTTTTTTAAAAAAATGGTTTACTCTAGCCACATTGTAGCACCAATTTCTGGTGGGAGGTCCACAGGCAAAAATAAAAATAATAAAAATAAATAGAAGTACAAGCTTTAGAAAAAGAAACAGTACAGTCATTTCAGACACACTTGCCAAGACTTTGCGTAGAAGAGCCAAGGTACCCCGACTCTTGGCTGTATGGCTAGCATCCCTAAACGTAACCCTACGCCTCTCCAGGGCATCTTTCCTTCTGAAGGCAGACAGCCAGGCTTCTGGAGCTAATTCCTCACCCTGCAGAAAAAGATCCAGCGTCAACCAGGCCCCTAGTTTAAAGTTCACCCACACAGGTTACTCAGGAGAAATCAAAGGGTTCGGCTCTGTCGTCCCGGCCCAGGGCAGAATCATAAACCGCCCACTTGCCCTCCTTCCAGTCTGGGAAGCGCTCCTAGCCGCAGGACTCCACAAACAATAAAACAGGCTGCATGGCTATCGCTTGGATTACAGAGTAAGCACTCCTGCGAAAGATGATAGGCTTGCCCGACACTGAAGGCACCTCATTGGAGACAGAGAGCCCCGCCCCTCCACAGACCATACTTCAGTGGTAGCTCAAACTTCTGAACTCCTGCAAAGCAATGGAAAAGCAAGCCTGTGCAGAACGTAGACATCTCTCTGCAGATCACAAAAAGATTTTGATTGCTTACTACTGGATCACCAGAAGCGCTTTTTAATGCGGTTTCTAGTCCCACATTCCGGGGGTGGAGGGACACGGGTTAAAGAACGCGGCGGTCAAGGCTCAGGTAAGCAGTTCCACTCCACTTCCTGCTTTCAGCAAAGGTGAAAGGCAGCCATGTGTGCACCTGTTCCTGCTTTCCCTTCTGCAGCCGGCAGGCAGAATATGGGGCCAAGCACACCCCATCAGGCGGGGCCCCAGGAGACAGTCTTTCTCTGCCTTTCAAAGGCCACCCAGTCAGAGAAAATCCTATCTTGGGGGGGGGGGGGGAGAGGTGTGGAAGGGGAGGGGACAACAACAACACAATCGCGACGCTAAAGCAATCAGCTGCTGATTAAAGCAAAGAACCTAGAAACCCAACCTTGCAATGCATTGGGGTGTGGCACTCCCCTAGTTTCTTGGGGTGCCCTAGTCCCAAATAGCAGCATCCCCTGGCCCCAGAGAGTGAAACTCAGTAAGGCAGGCAGCAAGCAAAGAATCAGTCATATAAACTCTTAACAAGTTTAGTGCAAAATAAACTGATTAAAGGTTCTGAAAGCAGCAGGTCAGAGGCCAATGCCTTTGAGCCCAGCACACAGGAGGTAGAGGCAGGAGGAACTCCTAGATCAAGGCCAGCCTGGGCTACAAGGTGAGTTCCAGGAGAGCCAGAGCTAGCTACACAGGGAAACCCTGTTCCAGAAAACAAACAGTTGTTCTAAAGACAAGCTTTGTGTCACAAGTCTACTCCTCCGACTCTCGGAGAGTGAAAGAAAGGGTTCATGCCAGGGCTGGGGCGTTCGCTGAAGAAGATCCAGAGCAAAGTGTCCCCAAGACGGTAGACTCTCATGCTACACAAGAAGACACTGGGACCGAAGAGCCAACTGAGAAAACAGTCCTTGGCACTGATGAGGTCAGAAAAGCTAAAGGGTTCTCAAGAGACCATGATGCCTAAATCCCTCAGGTTACAGACAGAGAAACTCAAGCCCACGCATACCCCATATGTGGTCAGGGAAGGGAAGCAGACAGCACTGGGTCTGAAGTTCTCGTCTACTGGGTGTGCTCTTAATTTTCAATGATGTGTCTACACTGACCATTATTACATCTCTGTAGATGATAAAGCTGTCAGGCCCTGTGGTGCACACCCATTCTCCTGATGCTGAAGAGGAAAAGGCAGAGGACCATCTTCTACTATATGTAGAGCAGCCAGCCTGGGGTATGTGACATCCAGCCTCAAGAAAACAAGAAGTAAAGAGAAATAAAAATATAAAAATGAGGAATTTTTAAGAGCAACTCAGAAAAGTGTGAACGAGCCTTCTGCTTAGCAAGACAGTTGTCCCCCTTCTGCGGGACTATTCCCAATACTTGCTTCTGCCCTCTAAGAATGCATGAGCCCCAAACAATGTGCACAATTCTCTCTAGCTTGCTATCCACACCTTAGTGATAGCTGCACTGTAATTCACATTTATAATTTAAAGGTATCTAAGCTTCATAATGAATCCCTTGCTGTCCCCTGATACACCTGAGACAGCTGAATCCTCTTCAACAGGCCTCTTGGCGTGTGTGCACAGTCTCAGTGCACCCAGTCCAGTACCCAAAATATACTCCTCACATGGCCCCAGCCTTGCACACATCTGGCAGAGCCTAATGGAGGGGCAAGGAGAAAACTCACTATGAGTAACCAAGAGAAATAACTGGCTTATCAGAGCCAAGATTTAAGACTGTCCCTTAAAGTTGTTTATATTTATACAGACAGCTGAAGTTATTTGCCAAAAACAATTTTACCCTAAATGTAGGCACACTAACAAACTGGATTTCACTCTTTTTTTTTTTTTAATATTTATTTTATGTGAGTACACTGTAGCTGTCTTCAGACAGACCAGAAGAGGGCATCAGATCCCATTACAGATGGTTGTAAGCCACCACATGGTTGCTGAGATTTGAACTCAGGACCTCTGGAAGAGCAGTCAGTGCTCTTACCCGCTGAGCCATCTCTCCAGCCCCCAAACTGGATTTCTAGAAACTGTCCCTACAATGCACAAAACGGAATTGAGTAACCAATCCTCCATGCACTGCCTCATCTATAGCCTAGGTCAGTGGTTTTCAATCTGTGGGTCTTGACCTCTTTGGGGTCACACATCAGATATGCTGCATATGAGATATTTACGTTATGATTCCTAACAGTAGTGAAGTAACAGTTAGAAAGCAGCAATGAAGTCATTTTATGGTTGGAGGTCACCACAACACGAGGAAATGTATTAAAGGGTCGTGGCATTAGGAAGGTTGAGAATCACTGGCCTAGGTGGTTGAATATTTGCTAATACAAAGAAAATCACAAACATTAATTTTACAATTGGATCAAAGTTGCTATTGGCCAACAGCAAATACAATGGTTCTTGTTCGCCCTGGAGGTCACAGCTTTCTTCATGTTCCAGGTGGGTTCCAGCTATCGTAGAAGAGCCTAAGTGGGCTGCCTCCGAGCTACCACACTCATTCATTTAGCAACTTCAAAGAACACACAGCTTAATCAATGGACTATTACCCAGAGCCGTGGGCACTGGGCACCTCACACCTCACACGTACGCAGTGTGGTAATCTTCATAATATAGCTATTGACAAGTAGGGAACCTTCAAAGTATCATTGGCTTTCTCAAGTAACTTCAGTCACAATCTTCAGCATTGCAAAATGTTATTGTGTAACCATCCCCTCCCCCAACTCCCCCCTCTCCCGCTCCCCGTGGCAAGCACATACCCCTCTAAGACCTTTTAGACAGACCGGCTGAACAGATTTGATTCTGCTCCTTACTGCGCTGGGTCTTCCCATGTACCCTGCCAGCAGCAGGCTGCCACACTGCAAGGTCTGCCGCCATCATCCTCTGTGTGTGTGTGTGTGTGGTGTGTGTGTGTGTGTGTGTGTGTGTGTGTGAATACTGATCCCTACCATTCTGCTGCGGCTGTGCTTCACGCACCAGGAAAACAGATAAACAAGCTCTCTGAAATTATACGTTCAGCGGGAGTCTGAGGCCTCGCAGAATGAAATGCACGGCTTTGATACAAGGCTGTGTCGCAGCTGCCTCCCTCGCGCCCCCTTGCCCTTTACTTGTGTGGCTGAAGCCCAAAGGTCAGTTGGCTGGATAATGACGCCAGGATGGGTCTGTATCCAGCTCGTGACTGATTGCCCCTTTTATATTAAGTCTTGCCCCTTTTGGGTCACTTGCCAATCACTACTAACAATGCTAGGGAAAAAAAAATGTATTATTTCAGGAATAATTTAAAAAATAACGTTATCTATAAAAACTGAGAGGCATCAAAACATATTATTAGGGAAAGTTGTACAACCATCTTCCTGAGTCAATGCCCATGAATTTAAAGGCATTTATTTTGTTACCAAGAGTCAATGGGGTAGGGTGGATACATTTAGAAGCCTTTTGCTTTTTCTGTATCAATATATACCAGCATCCTTAAAGTGGAAGGGACTCAATGCAGTTTTCCATGTAATAAAAATTGTTAAACATGGCAGGATATACTATGAAACAAACCCCTCCTCTAATCAGGCATGAAATTACCCTACTTGCCATCTGTGGAAAATGCCAGCCAAGAGGAGGAATTCATTTCAAGTGCCATGAGTTCTTTTGGCTTCTAAGTGACTTCTAGTTTCCATGTGAACCTCATCTGTTCTGTTGAAGCAAGGAGGGGAGGGAGGGGAGGGGAGGCCGACAGAGAACAGAGCTGGGTTGTTGACTGGGTGCCTATGCTTGGTCACCCTGGACCAAGGGAGCCATGGGGAGCCAATCTGAAGGCTTAAGAACAGAGACGAAAGGGGCAGGAGGCACACACAGCAGTAGACAGCTTGGACTGGGGGAGGGAGAGAAGAGAGCAATGTGTCCCTTATCGCATTACCACCCAAATCTCCCAGACAAGGACCCTCAGGGACCTTTTGCTTCTGGAACAGGGTACAGTAGGTTCCCAACTGTCAGTTCTTATGAATAATTTAAGAGCAGAGTTAAGTGAAAATCTTTCTGGGCAGTAATTTGTACACACTAATAATTCAAGTCTACCTCCACGGGCGAGCTGTGAGAACTGTTAGTCTGATTGGAGGAATGAGTGTTTGGCTTTTGCTTGGTTAGTGCGGTGTTTGTTTAAGTAGGGTTTTAAGTAGTCCAGGTTGGGCTCCAACTCCCTACGTAGCCAAGACTGACCTGGAACTTCTCATATACCTCTCCGTACCTCCCAAGTCCTGGGATGGCCCTGGCTGCCTGTATCTAAGAAACAAAGCAAAGACACAAAGGCAAGGTCACATCACTCCCACGGCCACACCCAAGCTCACGAATGTGTGCATCACTCTAAATTCTCCTTCCTTTACCACACTCACCCACCACTGCATCGGTGTTCAAAAGGAACAAACATTGGCTCGGGGAGTTGGGAGGGGGTGCTGATGATGCCTGCAATCCCAACCCTCGAAAGACAGGCGAGGAGCATCGGGCGCTCAAGGCTGTCCTCACCTGTGCGGGGAGCTTTCAGACCTGTGGTGTTTTATAAAAAAGAAAGTACCAGGACATGCTGCTATAGACCAGGCTATACCAGAGGTGCGGTATGGTGAGGAGGAAGGTGGTACCTCTGCGGGCTCATGCTAAGGCATCCCTTCCCCCTGGGGGACCAGCCATACTATGGATATAGTATAGAATAGAGTTTATTTAGGGCTTGGGGAGGGGAATTGAGGATGAGGGAGGGAGGGAGAGAGAGAG
Source organism: Mus pahari (assembly GCF_900095145.1). Classification (NCBI taxonomy): domain Eukaryota; kingdom Metazoa; phylum Chordata; class Mammalia; order Rodentia; family Muridae; genus Mus; species Mus pahari. The sequence continues at coordinate 42,004,003 of NC_034610.1, read as the reverse complement.
AGAGGGAGGAAGAGAGAGAGAAAGAGGGGGGAGGGAGGGAGGGAGAGACAGAGAAACAGAGACAGAGACAGAGAGAGGTACAGTCAGAGCCGAGGCTGCTGGCCAGGAACCCGTGGAGAGAGAGGGGAGAGGGGAATGGGGACAAAAGGAACAGAGCAGGAAATAGAGTAAGAGAGTAAGAGAGCGAGGAGGGGGCAAGCAGCCCCTTTTATAGTGAGTCAGGCACACCTGGCTGTTGCCAGGCAACTGTGGGGTGGAGCCTAGAAGGAATGCTAACAAGACCAGCCTTGGCTACAACAGTCCCTGTCTTAAAATAAAACTGCAAAATGGACCTGTGGTCTACAGCCCAACTCTGGTTGTTGAGGCAGGGAAATCAGGACTTCTGTGCCAACTTGGGCGAAAAGGTCCGGCTTCAGGAGCCATTTGTTCCTTGGTATGAGTGAGTAATGTTGTTTTCACATGAAGACTCTAAACATGCACATTTGTCTACCGTTCCACATCTGTGCGTCAGAAAAGGCTTGAAGATTGGACACCCTGAGCCTTACCCTTCTGGTCCCACGGGATCACTTGATACAGGAGCAATATGGCAGGGTCGATGCCCTGGGTCCCCTGAGGTGAGGCACACTGAGGAATAACAGCAGCAGTGGGACACAGGCTGCAGGTGACGGAGCACGGAGACCATCAGAGGTCGTGAAGCAGTCAACAGCCAAAAGTCTGTACCCAGTTTACACCCTATCTAAGGGAGGGTTCAGGTGAGAAAATTTCCTAAAGCCTAGCATCAGCATTGAGATTTTTCAGACACAAAGGTCAAGGGTAAAACTACTGAACAGAAACTGTAAACAATCTTTGAAAATCTTTTTTTTTTTTTTTAATTTATTTATTTATTATATGTAAGTAAACTGTAGCTGTCTTCAGACACTCCAGAAGAGGGAGTCTTGTTACGGATCTTGTTACGGATGGTTGTGAGCCACCATGTGGTTGCTGGGATTTGAACTCCAGACCTTCGGAAGAGCAGTTGGGTGCTCTTACCCACTGAGCCATCTCACCAGCCCAATCTTTGAAAATCTTGACGCGGCTGTTCTGACAGCTTTCCAGTGGCCTGTAGTGACTGCTGTAGTTACTAGTGTTACTCCTACTCAATCAGCTTTTTTTTTTTTTGGTTTTTCGAGACAGGGTTTCTCTGTATAGCCCTGGCTGTCCTGGAACTCACTTTGTAGACCAGGCTGGCCTCGAACTCAGAAATCCACCTGCCTCTGCTTCCCGAGTGCTGGGCTTCAATCAGCTTGTTAAACACACAGATCACCGGAGGACCTTATTAAAATGCACGGTCAGACTCAGATCTGAGGAAGGGCCTGAAATCCTGAACTCCAAAAAGCAACTAGACGGTAACAGTGCCCAGATCACCTTGGAGCCAACCAACCCTGAAGCAGAGGGGCTCCCTGGCAAGGACTGAACAACGGAGCCATCCATTCATTTTCATGGGCCGTATTCTTGAGTTCATGTTTCAAGATAAAGATATACTCAGACAGTCAAGGTGATCAATCCTTTATCACCAAGTCCCCCAAATCAAAAGTTAAGCGTAACAGGATAATCTGAATTAAAGACTGAACAATAATTGTTCACGGTGTTACACTGCTTCGCCTCTGAAAAGCCTCCATGTTTGTCCAGAGCGAATACTTGCTCTCCTCTACCAAAACTCAGAAGTTGAGCGCCCTCTCCCAGTAACTGTTGCAGTGAATGCTAAAGCAAAATCAGAAGGACAGCCTCACGTTCTCCTTAGTCCTCCAAAGAGACAGGCAGGGGCCCCGGAGCCGTCAGGAGAAAACTGGTCAGGCGAAGCAGGAAGGGTTAGTTCAGTTGATTGGTTGGTTTTTTGCTAACCCCCCCCCCACACACTCCATAGGTGTTTTTGACAAAAGGGTTTTCAGTTGACCTAAGCGACCTCGAAAAGCATTTATTCCCTTTCGTTCTAACTACATTCACTGTGGCTCACCCCCGCACACTGTGTTAACTGGGTTTGTCACAGGCTTGCTTCCAATTCAGCCAGCTTTCAGTACACTACTGTTCCAAGTCAGAAACACAAGTCTTACTGCAGCAACACTAGTGGTGATCCGAGAAAGCCGGGACAGACAGACCTCCTAACAAAACCACTCAACAGAACTGGGTCCAACATGCTTCCAATGCTTTCGGTCGCTGTCACTCGTTACCCTGACTCCTGTCAGGTGGGCTTATGCACCTTGACTAGCGCAGCACTCCATAGACCGAGACAGAAGGCTCTCACACACAAGGCCAGCCCAAGCTATACCGGGAGACTCCATCCCAAAACACACAAACCAAAAGAACCTAAATTCAAGTTCATCTTCAAATAAAGAATATAGAGACCTACAAATGTGTGCAATTGGGATGAGGCTTCAGTTTTTATCAGTTTGTGAGCCATCTCCAGCGTCATGGGAAATGAGGCCAAGTAAAGGAACCGGTTCCAATATGTATTGATCCCCTGCTAGGAGATAAGCCAGGCAGGAAAATATGAAGGAGAGGTTCTAGCTCAGAGGGAAAAAATGTTTATTACAGCATACAAATATTCATAATTACTTGTCATATAACAAAAGGGGGTGGGAAGACAAGCGAAGCCGTGAGTTGAGGCCGGGGCGTTTAGCGACTGGGAGGAGAGATACTCCAGGCTGGGTTTCTTGTGATCAGAGAGATTTGATCCATGGATGGTGTTTCGGTACAGCAGCTTTCTGGCGTGGGTGTTGGGGGATGGAGGAAGCCTTGATTTGCAGTATTTGCCTGTTTCCATGGCATAAAGAAGGTCAATTTCAAGCTGGCAATAATTTACAGCCAGCTGCTAAAATCCTGACGAGAACTGGCTATCGCACCATGGAATTTGGCCAGCAGATACTTTAGCAAAAACAATGACTTGGTAGAACATAAACCACAGGTACAATTGCTTGGTTTTGTAGTCTAGGCAGGTGGGCAAGGCCTGCGTGACCTTATATGGGGACTACAGGCAGGCACCTGCACACAATGCTACACATATATACACACGAAATAAATTAAACAAATAAATCTTTAATAAAAAAATTGAGATGAGGCTATTATCCGGGGTTCTCTCGGGCGAGCACTTAATGAAAGTGCATGCATCTTTTCCACACTCTGTCAGAGGGAGACAGGGACAGCAGAGGAAACAGAAGGTAAGCATAAAGGCAGAGAGGAAGGCATTCCACCCTGAACACTGGTTCTGGATGCTGGCCGAGCCAGGGAGCTGGAGCTTACAGGAGGTGGGCATTGTGTTTCAATTTTTTTTTAAAGATTTATTTATTTATTATATGTAAGTACACGGTAGCTATCTTCAGACACTCCAGAAGAGGGCACCAGATCTCATTACAGATGGTTGTGAGCCACCATGTGGTTGCTGGGATTTGAACTCAGGACCTTCAGAAGAGCAGTCGGTGCTCTTAACCGCTGAGCCATCTCTCCAGCACCATGTTTCAGTTTTTGTTTATGTACTTTCTACAAGTTTTGTAGTAAACATGAACTATAACTCCTCTAATCATCTAGTTTTTAATTTTCTATCCATTTTGTTTGCTTGTTTTCCATACAAGATTTTCTGCGTAGCCCAGGCTGTCCTGACACTCGGACAGTACTTTGTAAACCAGGCTGACCTCGAACTCAAGAGATTCTCTTGCCTCCGCTAGGATTGGAGGCAGGAGCCACCAAGCTGACCTAGTTTTTAATTTTCTTTCAGAAATATACTAGTTATTTAAAAAATACAGCTACAATACTTAGCAGCTGTCCTTATTTATTAACTGTCCTATGTCAGTGTGTGGAGGGATGTGCATGGGGACGTGTTTTTGTGGGTGTATGGGGATGTGTTTTTGTGGGTACATGTGGAGCCAGAGCTCAGTCTTGGCTGTCACTCTTCAGGAGCTGTCCACCTTGATCCTTTTAAGAAACGGTCAGTCACTGGCCTCGAGTTTGCAGAGTAGCCTAGGCTTGCCGGCCAGGGAGCCCCCTAGAGCCTCCCCAGCATGAGGGATACGAGTACATAGCAATTTTTCATGGTTCGAGGCCCAAACTCAGGTCCATATGCTTGCAAACTGAGCTACTTTCCCAGTAGTCCCTATTTCAGCTTTTTACGGTAATCATAACAACAATAATAATATTAATAATAATAAATGCTATATGTAAGCCTCCTGCCTTTCCCTACCATCCTGTGGAGATGATTTTTCAGATTAGTATGTATCATTCTCAAACATGCTCTTTCTGTATATCTCTGTGTTTACTGAGACATAGTATTGACTCATTTGTTTATAGTTCATAAATAGAACTATACTGTCCAGACCTTTAAAGCTATTTCTAAATGGTATTTTAAACTTTGCACTCTGGAATTCAAGGGCTCACGGACTTGATTCTTGTCGTGAACCGATGCACCAGATCCTCTTCCTACAACTTCATTTGGGTAGCTGAGGGGCTCCACCACAGCTGGACCAACGGGCATGGTGTTTGTGCTTTTCTCTCATGCTATGCCTATAAAAAATCACACGTGTTTCATAAGAATTTCCTTTTAATTCAACATAGTTTTCTGGGGCACACAGAAATGGTGAGGATTTGGACACACCATCCTAAAATATAAATGCACAAGGCTGGAATACGCTACTTCCAAAATACACCTCGGTGGGCACACGTGAGCTGACACAGGAGTAGTTCTGGAAAGCAGCCCTTCTGTCAAAAGCCATTTGTATCTAAAAGAGAACTCTGTACCTCAGGATGTGTACCAGGACCTCTAAACTGCAGGACTGCTGAGAAAATGCATCCATCTATACAACACCACACTCACCAATAGCCCCTACTGCTCCCCCCATAAGAAGAACCACCCCTCCCCTCCGAATGCCCGAATGCTTCCTTCCTGCACCTCAGATGTTGCCTGAGCTTAACTGACAAGTCTGTGAGTCTCAGATCTTACAGAATCCCTGTCTGTGCACACTTCAATGGCTTTTCTGCCGCTGAGCTGTGGTCGATCAACTCAATCAGTAGCTAGGCCAAAGAACCTGGGAGAACGAAGGGACCCCCCCCCCCATTCCTCCTCCACACACCCATAACATGAAGAACATAAAAAGCGCTTTCTGGTTGTGAACTCTTTGGTTTTGATTTTGGCTTTGGTCTTTTTTTTTCCTGCTTTTCCTCTTCACCAGGACAGTTCCTGCAGTCCCATACACTGGCAACTTGCCCAGCCGGTTTCAAAAATCTCCAAGTGAAAAAAGACTATTTGGAGATGGGAATCCAAAACTGATGCGTACTTCGGGTGTCCCCGTGCAGCCACACTCGTCAGAGCCTTGAAGGGGTAAACCTGTCTCCTAAGCAGAGAACAAAAGGGCAGAAATGGCACTTAACACACTCGCAGCACTCACTGTCTCCCCACGGTCAAAAGTGGAGACGTTCGTTCCACGGAAAGAACATCTGCTACTGTACTGCTCCAAGATATGCTATCAAAAAGGATGTGTGTATCCAAAAGGGAACTTCACAGGAGGGTGACGAGCATCTACAAAGCGAACGGAAGGTCCTCTCCGCTGAGGGTGTGTGGGAGGATGCTGAACCATCAGGCAGGCATCTCAGTAGACAGTCTCTTGATGACTTCCCTGGTAGCCCAGTAATGTGCTCTCCAACTGAGACGGGGAAACGAGGACAGTGCTGTCTCCAAAAGTTCCCAAGTGAACCCAGAGCTCTGGAGACTTACAATGTACCCACATGGGTCTCCTGTTGTCCCTCCTGGAACCACTGCACACTAGACACCGAGGGCTTCGTTTCTCCACCATAATGAAAGCTAACTGGGAACACACTGGCACCGAATGCCCAAGTGCTGCCAAGAGGTTTTCAGCAGTGGAAGAAAATGGGCATCAGAGGATCTCATGGTACATGAAGTAGGTGTGGCTAATGGAAAAAAAAAAAAAGGAAAGAAAGAAAGAAAAGAAAAGAAAGAAACAAAGAAAAAAGAAAAGAAAAGAAAAGAAAAGAAAAAAGAAAAATGCCAGGAACAGATTTGAACAATCACATCAGGTCTGTTGAAGGATGCTGCAGATCTGCATGGGCACTAGAAGCCTGTCAGGGAAAGGCTTCTCTCTAGGAGCATCCAGGTTCCACTGTAAACTCTAAACTCCAAAGCTGCTTGCTGTACTTGCCACCCTGCCTGTCTGTTAAGAGACACAGTCTTTCCCCAAAATGATGAGAAGCAAGAAGTGGTTCACAAAGAGGTGTGAAATACTGACAAGTGAAGAAAAATTACTACAAAAAATAATAATAATTACTGTAAAGGTGTGGCCACTTTACCTTACCTAAGCTGAGTAGTCAGCAGTTTAGCTTAAAAGAAAAATTGATAGACAGACAGACAGACAGACAGACAGACAGGCAGGCTAGCTTAAAAGAAAAATTGATAGACAGACAGACAGGCAGGCAGGCAGGCAGGCAGCAGATTGATAAGATAGGTAGATAGATGATAGATGGATAGATAGATAGATAGATAGATAGATAGATAGATAGATAGATAGATAGATAGATGGCGGGCAGGCTAGCAGGCAGGCAGGGACAGACAAGTGCCTCCCTGTGAGCCCCAAACTCAGGAGGCTGAAGAAGCAAGCGGACAGCTGTATGTTAGAGGCCAGTCTGGGCTACCTAGCCAGGATGAGAGCCTGTTTCCAAAAGCAAACAGATGTAACGGATGCTGACAATCCTGACAGTGATGATGATAGCAAGTTACTCCAGAGTCGATCTTTTCCCTCTCCCTTTCTCTCACAGCCTGTTCTGAGCATATGTGGAAGTTTGCTACACTGATAACATTTTAATGGAACACAGAAGAAAAGCTATCAGTCTCTCGACTTCCACAAGCAAGATACAGAGCATGACTGATGATAGTTATAGGAAACCACATCTGGCTAAGGGTAGGTTCAGACCTCCTGTTCATAACTGAGAGACAGTTTCGGCACACGCGCAGTTAGAGTCAAGTGATGCGTGTGTTACGCACCAGGCCAGATGTCACTTACAAAAATGACATGACTCCTAGAAGCAACGAAGTGCCACTTAAAAATTAATATGTAAGTAAAATTATCTGGCTAAAGCCAGATGAGACTTCCTCTACAAAATGAGATTGCATCGAAGGCTCAGAAAAGATCAAACTCTGGCTTTCCTGAAGAGGCTATAGCCTCCCAGGAAAGACATCAATAGCCAAATTCAGTGTTTATCCAGTAGCCTGATAAAGGTGGGGGAGGGTGGTGCGGGCAGACAAGACGGTGTCAAAGGCCTTATGTTTGATAGCCTGGCACTGCTCAGAGAGTACAGACTCGAGGCCAGACCCAGCTGAAATGTATTGGTGCCTAGATTCTCAACCATGTGGAACACTGGAGCCATGTTTTAGGACGGATTCTGGTTCAGTGGACCGTGTGTTTAGAGTTTTTGGTCGGCACTTGTGTTTTCAAAGCGCATCCCTGCCCGGGCTGTGTGGTGGAGTACACTCCTCTTGCCTGTTAGGATCAATATGTTCTTTAAACGGTTCCTTTTCCTTTGGAGGTTGAGCTGCCAACCTAGGCGCTAGGTGTGTTACAAATAGTTACATGCAAAAGGCAGGAAGTGAAAATGGCTACGTAGTTTCTAATCTTAACTACTATGTAAAACAGTCTCAGATGCATCAAACCCAGGGGCTGAGGATGTCAGAGAAGTTCAGTGGTGGCGTACTTTTGCCTAGTATGTGCAAGTTCCATCCCTACACCATAAAATCAGAAACCTAACTAAACAAAAGCGAGAAAGGGGAAAGGGTGCATCCAACGCTAAGCACGAACTCGGCCTGAGTCTGGCCACTAAGAGTCGGTGCCTCTGACTGTCATCATGAAAATGAAAACACGTACTTCAGTGTGTTTCAATTACAGAAAACATAGGAGGTCAGAGATGTCCCAATGAGGAAATGTCGTTGTGAGGTCATACACAGATATTCTCGTCTATGCAGTTTACCCTGCTGGGTCCTGCACCAAGCAGGCGTTCTGTTAAGACTTTTGGAAATTGTTACTTCCTGCCAAAACTGAGACCCACAGTCCCGCATGGTCAAAGTAACCCCAATAACAAGGAATATAGCCATTTTCCAAGATCCCACTTCTCCAACAGCATGGATTCTGACTCTCACGGGCTCTCCCAATGCCTTGAGCCACCAAAATCATCTATCCCTACAACAGACATGTGGCATATAAAAAGATCATTCTTTGTGAGATTAACACAGAAAACTGATCCCTTAAAACATGTTGTTCTCATTAAATTTTAACACCTGGACTGAAAAAAATAAAAGTTCCAAATGAGAGGAAATTAGCGCTGTCAGATTTGCGGCATTACGTGTAAACCTTTCAACTCAAGAGCAGTTGGCTCTATTAAAACAGTCATTATGCCTCATCTACGTCTATTGAACAGTGCTGTTTGAAAGCCTGTCTTACATGTGGAGAATGCCTCAAAACATGATTTGTCTTTCAGTTGATGACCAGCAGATGGCAGAAGGCACAACCCACCTGCAATAGAGCCACCACCAGTGAAGAGAATGGTGTGATTCACCAGGAAGGAGCATGCAGACTCAAATGCTGCCTGACTGAGGATCCTGGCTTCAACTTCAAACCTGGGTGTGAGTCACAAAACAGAAGCTGAGTGAGTACCCATCCACCATGCCGGCAGCAGGAGAGATAAAACCCAGCAGTGCTCTACGGCACTGTGGGCACAGTTGGACGAGGGATAAAGGACAGAACAGAAGCTAAAAGATGGCTCAAGGGTCAAACTGTTAATCCAGAAGGACCCAGGTTTGATTCCCCACATCCACACGGTGGCTCTCGATAGTCAGGAACTCCAGTCCCAGGGGTTCTGATGCCCTTTTCTGGCCTCTGTAAACACCATGCATACAACATGGTGCATAGACATGCAGACAGGCAAAATACCCATATGCATAAAACTGAGAACCAAAGTAACGAATGTGAAATTAAAAACAAAAAGGACAGGACAAAAAAAGAAAGGGAGCAGTGCATGTGCTTTGAGACAGGGGGATCCAACCCCAGGGTTCACTAGCCAGTCAGCCTAGCTTAGGCTACTGGTAAGTTCTAAGGCAGAGTCCCTCCCTGCCTGCGGGTGGGAGGCGGGTGGGGAGGAATCACAAGGCGAACGGCTTCCGAAGAACGAACATACACACACAAACACACACACACACACACACACACACACAGGCAGAACATTGCTTCATTTAAAGTCCAAATGAGCCTGGTCCCAAGTGACCTCTCCCAGTACTTAATTACACACCCCTGGACTCCACCCTAGATGCTCAGAAACTGCTACAGAAGGACCTGAGAGTCACCCCAGAGGTTGTATCAGATACACACGGGGACAGTTGACTCATGCATTATCTGTAGAGCATGTAGCAATCTATATGTGGTCAGACGATGGATAAGGCGTTTGCCTTCCAGGACATACTCAGGGTGAGGAACAAGTTTGTAGTTCAGCAGGGACCAACCCAAACCCTCACTAACCCCACTTCCCTCTCCTTCGGCCCCGCCACCTACTGCACCAAGGGATTCGTTCACTTTGCAGCCTCAGTCCCATTTCCACAGTCATTTCTCTCTGATCCCCCCCCTGCTCAAGGTGCCCCACCCATCCACCTCAGCTCTCCTGCCCAGCTGTCCTCCGTGGGCATCTGTCTGTCATCACCACAGTCTCTGCCTCCACTTCCTTCTCGGGACAGTGGGTGTTCACTCTCTTAGTCTTCATTTACCTTGGAAGGAAAAGGATGGGGCTAGCTATGCTGGCGGACTGGAGGGCGGTCACAGCTCCCTGCAACAGAAGTGGGCGTCTTGACTTGACTCTCCCTCCTCCCCTGAGGACAGTCCTGGGCCCACTCTACCCACTCCGCTTTTGCTCTCCTCTGCTGGCTCTCAGAGCGCAATTCACCCCTCTGCCGTGACCCTGTGAACCTTTCACCACCAACACCCATATTATAAATCCCGCCCCATGATGGAGCCTAGTCTCTCCTATTGTCTCCTGAAAGCGTTAACTTCTGGTCCCCCCCCCCCCAAGTGACTACTCTCCCAGTTCTCAGAAATCAAGCACAGAGAAGTTCCTGGCTTTGCCTGGTATCTGAGATTCCAGCATCAGCCTTTTCCTGATTCCAATGATGAGCAAAGTTTAACTCTGTGAGTTCACAATTAAAATTCATTGGATAATGTGAGAGGAAAGGCTTTAGCATTTCCCTTTCGCCTTTTAGCAACATACTGGGACAACACAGAAACAGTAGACACCACAGATATTTAAACTAGGCAGAGCTGGACCTCAATTTCAACGTTAAGATTCACTGACAACAGCCTCACCGAAGCCAGCAATAGCGCCACCTTGTGGTACGGCCATGGCTACACCAAACTCTTAAGGGGCAGTCCATATCCAGAAAAATCACTGTCATTTTTAGATGCATCTTTTTGAGAATTTGTAGACCATAATCAACCAAAGGATAGGTAACAGACTATTAGTGCCAGATCTCCAAGGGGTAAAGTAGTTAATACCACGCTGTTAATGGCTCAAGGTGAATGGATAAAGAGACAGAAGCCATTTAACTGAACGTGACCCTCAGACCAAGAAGTAATATTTAACTATTTAGCCTTATATCCAGATAGCATTTGGAGGCATAATTATTATCATGAGAAATTAAAACAAATTTGTATATAACCTTTAAGAAAAGAGTAGAACCCTCTGTTCAAACATAAAACAAAGTAAGAGCCGGGCGTGGTTGCGCACGCCTTTAATCCCAGCACTTGGGAGGCAGAGGCAGGTGGATTTCTGAGTTCGAGGCCAGCCTGGTCTACAGAGTGAGTTCCAGGACAGCCAGAGCTACACAGAGAAACCCTGTCTTCAAAAAACCAAATAATAATAATAATAATAATAATAATAATAAAACAAAGTAAGTTGGGGATGTAACGTGGTTGGTAAAATTCTGTGCAGCATGCACAGGTCCCGCCCCCAGTACCCCGTAAACAGGACCAAAACCTGGGCATGGTGGTACACGCCAGTAACGCCAACACTCTGCAGGCGGACACAGATCAGGGTCTACCAGTGACTGCTAGACAAGCTTGCTGCAGCCCGTGATACCTAAGACACTGTCGCAACTCTAAATCAGATGACCGCTTTTAAAAACTAACACGGGTAACTTAGAAAGAGGCCTGTCAATCTATCCTGAGAAAAAGAAATAACCGAATGGTAATTGTAGTACTCAAGGAACCCCCTTAATACCCACACTGTAAAAACTACATAGGCAGAGCTAAACATGGGACGGTGGCAGGCGGGCGGATAACTGTGTTTAAGGCGAACACGGACACATTTTAATAGGCTGGTCTGACCATAACATTTTCTAAATGCACTACAGTACATCGAGCAAGAGAGCAAGGAGCTGTTTCCACTTCCCACGAGTATGGGGAAAAAGCTTTTGCCTCCGGACAATCATGAACCTTTCTCTGGAAGCCCCGGCACTCATGCTGCATAGCCAGAGCCATAGCCCAAGGTCCCCAGTGGCCCCCGCCTTGGCTACCAATGGACGTGCACTGCTTGTTGTCTTCTCCATGGGCTTCTCTAGCCAAATCCCTCCCCTCTATTTAAGCAGCTTGGTTCAAACTGTAAAAATAAGTTTCACGTACCAGATGTCTTGATAAATCTCACCTGGAGGCCTTTAGAAAAAAGACACCCGCTTCTACACAAGCCACCAAGAGTGACATCCAGCCTGGCTGAGTCCGGTTGAGGGTGATGTAAATCCTCCGGACAGGCGAGGCACGACTGACACTATGCACAGAAGAGATGGGCCACTGTCCTCAGATGCGGTCAGTAGCTCTCTCCTTGCTAAGATCCAAGCTCTTTCTTCCAACCAGGCTTCAGGTCTGGCTCAGAAGTTAGTCCACACATACACACACACACACACACACACACACACACACACACGTACGCGCGCACACACACACACACACACACACACACACAGAGTTCAAGCACATCCGTGAGTCATGCTTCCGCTTCCTCTCGGGGTTCCCAGTGGTCCTCGGGGGTACAGAGTCCATTCATTCACAACAGTGCATGCTCAGTCACACTGAATACTCACACACTACACTCCAGCCCTTAGCACTTTCAAAGTATTTCCTTTCAACCTCCTGTAAAACCTCACTTTCATTAGCAGATGAGAACTTCATCCCAGCGGACAGGCTCCCCAGGCACAATTCACACACATTATATTTCATGGGCCTTTTAAATATTTACTTGTTGGTAGTGTTCTTCCTTTCAGGTCACAGATTATAGTGTTTAGCAACACAAAGGAAGGAGACGGATAGAGTTATGAATTAGTAAACTGCCGGGGCTTCCATTTGTCAATTCATTCTGACCTCAGAGGGAGCCAGAGTTTTAGCTCTTGGGAATTACCTTCAGGAAATTACTGAATCAAAAAGGGAATTGGCCAATTTTTCTCCCAAAGCGGGGAGTTATGGGGAAACTCCTCAGCTGTAAGCAAAAAGAGAGAAAACTCTTCCTATGCAAATAAGTTTTGTTTCCCTCAGACCAAGTTTTGTAAGGATTGCTGGTCTCCTCCGAGCCAGGCCCTTCCCACCCTTTGATATGCTGATCGTGAGCTTCTAAACACGAGGGGGATTATTTGATCACATTAATTATTGGGGGAGGGTGGAGAAAGTGGGTGCTGCAAGGGAGGGGTGACAAAAAGACTTCTCTAAATTGCCAGTTTGTTTGGTCTTTCATGGCACGGAACAATCAGATTTCCATTCACAGCTATTTCAGAGCTGGCTGGGAGACCATCAAAGTGTTTGGGAGGATGGAGCTAAACAGAGCCAAATCCCTGACAGCTCCACTTTCCACGGCCAACACGGATGCCAGCTCCCCAGACTTCTCCATCTCCCTGGCTCTGAGGGGGAAAAAAAATCCTTCCTTACCTCTTCTGAGGAGCAAGGTGGGACAGTGGCACATTTTCCTTGAATGCTTTGATCCTAGTGTACTAGTCTGTGTTGTAAACAGTGGCCATGCATAGCAGTTACCTCAGGAGCTTTTAACTCTACAGATGTGTGGGCCCCAGGCCAAGTGCTCAGAATCCTAAGGAGCCAGAGCTGAAACCACTTCTCCTCGGAAGATGAAGACAATGGACAATAATTGTTAGTGCAATTGAGCCCACCCATTAACAAAGGACTACAGAGAGGGGTTGGGATGAGTCCTATCCGTCACAGACGGCCTTTCTCAGAGGAGAAACCAGAGGACTTTACTCAACACAGGGCCCTGGTCAGGTGCAGACAGCTGCCACTAGGTGGCTGCTACTTGCACCTACCCACCAAGTCAACATTTCTTGAGCCTTGGGAGGTAAACTTAGAAAGTTATAACTTTACAAAGTAAAAAGTCGCCCACTGTGCCACACCAACTTTATCGTGGGACCCAGGGCAGAGACTGCTGTCAGGCTTGGTAAGTCAGTCGGTTATCTGTGGTCGGAAACGAGTTGCCTGCTAAACAATTATCTAAGTCATTATATGTGCACACTTTTACAAAAAGCAAAAAAAATATATATATATAAAAAAACCCACTAGGTTGTCACAAAAAGAGGGGAATAGTTAACATTTTAAAAATACTGAAGTTTTTTTTTTTT
>NC_034610.1:41964632-41989803 GCF_900095145.1 Mus pahari | reverse complement strand
AGAAAGAAAGAAAGAGAAAGAAAATAAATGAGGGGTCCAGAGTCTGGTAAGGCTCTTGGTTGCTCCTAGCTCCATCTTTGCATGTGTGTGTTACAGGATCTACATACTATAGTCACCATCCTCCACAATGGTTGGTAGCTATCTAAAACCATAGCGGTTACTGAGCCCATGTAATCCCCTAGACACATATACCTATGGCAAAGTTTAATTTATAAACAATGCCCAGTAATAGATCAAAAGTGATAAGAGTAACAGCAAAGTATACTTTAAAAAGAAATAAAGCAATTAAGGTTTTATATGAGGTTATCTCTTTTTTTCTCCTCCTCTCTTCTCTAAAAGTATTGTTTCGTCACCTCATTTAAGAGGATCTCTTTATAGTTTCATTAGTGTATATTGGCATCAATATTCTTGCACTTTGGAGCCATTCTTATGTAAAATAAAACTGGTTTAAATGCAAGCAATATACAATTAAACTGATAATCAAAGTAGCTACTAAGTGGTTGGCAGGTAGTATATAAAATACACACTGGACAAGCAGATCATTGTGCTCAAACCAGAAAGTAGTGCGAAGTTGTGTCGGACTCCTGAGCAGTGTGCAATGAAAAACTTATTCTTGAAGTTTCCCGTTGGGGTTCTTGAGGCTCCAGTTTGCGTCATAAAACTGCCATTGTGGACAAGAAGAATCTCCCTGGCTCTGGGAAGAGAGCTATGAAGGACAGGCAGAGACGCTCCAACAGAGCCTAACTCTCTCCTCTTCCCTGTAGCACAGTGTTGTTTCCGGATGCCTTCTCTTTGAACGCTATTCTTTCCCTTCACACTGAGGAGGAGAAGGAAAGGGGGCAGCGAGCAGAAACTTAGCTGCAGAAACGAGAAAGAAAACGTAGCCGTGACGAAGCAAGCATCTTTTCCTCTGCAGGTCTCACACAACTCGGCTGGAAAGGCCTTCCCTCATTACTGATCTAACTGTCATCAGGCAGTCTGGTCCTGGACGGATGGACGGACAGCTCTTGGAGGCTTAAAGAGAAGGCTGGAGGTCTGGCTTCCTCTCCTGCCTGGACAGTGGGATACGCCTGGAGCGCTTTGTGCCAGCGACTGTAATAAAGGACTTAAACTGCCACCCTTGAGGCTCTGCCAGCTGTGCCGCTAAGGTTCCCTGACCACCAGCACTAGACAGTCAGAATAAACAATGTAACGTCTCCCCTATTGTTAAAGTACAATGGGAGGCCCCCAGGGTCATGTGGAGTAATTTTTTTAAATGAAGGCTTTTCCATCCAGTACATACAAAGCACTTCTAAAATCTAAAAATAGGCTGAAAGGATTATGTGAACAAAACAAAACAAAATATGATTTTGAGGGCTGAAATGGGGTGCCAAGCTGTCGTGACACAGTTAAAACTACATAAAGGAACGAAGGGTTTCATTTAGTAAGATGCTTACAATTACGAAGGGGTGACCCCGCTTGGCAGGACCACCAAAGACCTTGAAAGAACCCACAGTACCACAAAGACATCCCAGGCTGTTTGCCACAATTAACAGCAGAGCTGTTCCTGGGAAGTTAGTTAACAAAGCTGTGGTAAGTTTGAAATTCACCTCCATTTCTCACCCACATTCAACTGAGGCCTGGGTGGGCGGGGCACTCCCCCCCCCCAAAAGCCGCAAAGCTTCCTTCATTCAGATGACCGCAATCCTTTGGGACAGTCGCTAGAGGCAGTAGCCTCAGGGAATTCAACCTGCCATGTCCGAGCTTGACAGGAAATCACAATGTAAAGCACTCCTTACATTGCACCTTGCAATCACAGAATAAAACATACATTGCCGTCAGTCACTTTTTGACTGTTTGGGGACAGGGTCTCACATATTTCCAGCTTGTCTGGACTTGTTAGTAAGTCAATAATAACCTTGAAGTTTTTAATATTTAGTATTTTGGGTTTTGCTTTTTTTTTTTTTCAGAAAGTCCATTTTTTTTAAAGATTTATTTATTATTATAGATAAGTACACTGTTGCTGTCTTCAGACAGACCAGAAGAGGGCATCAGATCTCATTACGAGTGGTTGTGAGCCACCATGTGGTTGCTGGGATTTGAACTCAGGACCTTCAGAAGAGCAGTCAGTGCTCTTAACCACCCGAGCCATCTCTCCAGCCCCAGAAAGTCCATTTATTGATACTCTATCATGTTCAGCACTAAGTGAACATCTGCTGAACGATCTCATCAACCTTCCCTTGAACTTCCAATCCTCCTGCCCCCACCTCCAGAGTGCCACACAACCACACCCAGTTTCTGTGGTGCTAAGGATCAAACCCGGGGCTCCACATACGTTAGGCAAGCACTCTGGGACTCAGACAGATTCTGCATGAATGTACTGGGTTTAGTACAGAAGTGCTGGCCTCTATTGAATAAACATGTCTAGTGCCGTGTCTGAAGGGACGCTGAGCGTCAGCACGGGTCACATCTCACTCTCACACTCTCTTGGAATGCCCTTACTCTATGCCGTCCATGACAACGAAGGGAAGCGGCTTCAGTAGCAGAAAAGGCATTTTGCCAGGGTTACGCCCACCTCTCCCTGACTCTCCTTGTGACGTTATTACAGTGGGCTTCTCTTCTCCAAGCCATTAAACCAAGGATGGCATCAAACAGACCAAGGAGAACAGACATAATGTAATGTCCAAAAACTAACCTGTAAGGAACCAGATAACTTCCTGAAATGCTGGGAACTGTACTTCTTCAGAGACAACAAAGCCTCGTGGGAAAGTATGGTGGCCTGTAGGTTTGTCCTTACAAACCCCTGTAACAATCGGCTTGAGGCCGTTCTAGCCGGGGAATTCCAGGAGATGATCCTGAACAAAGCCCCCTCTCTTGATCAGTATTTAAATATTTAATTAATGCTTGCGTTAAATTCAACCCAAAACAATGGGGTCGGTTTTTCTGGTGAGTGGCAGGATTAACAGCCCTATCTGTCCCGATGTGATTCTCCAGCATTTGTAGGCTAAAAATAACAGCATCAGCTTCAACAAGTTTAGACAAAGGAAATACACTAGAAGGTCACACGGTAGCTCATAGACTTCAAGATCTGGCACACAACTGACCTCATCTGACCTTCAGGAAATACTGGAAGTGACAAGCCAAGAATGTCTCTATCAAATATGTGTCTCTCTCTCTCTCTCTCTCTCTCTCTCTCTCTCTCTCTCTCTCTCTCTCTCTCTGCAGAACATCCTCCATACAACTGCTGGGGGTGGGTAGGGATGGGGGTGGGAGTCCTAGAATTCTCATGAATTCAATTACATCCCCCAACCAAAGAGGAAGAGAAGAGCAGGGTGGGATGCTATTAAATTGTTTAGAGATAGAGTCTTTATAAAGATAATCAAATTTAAATAAGACTATTGCTAAGGCTGGGAGATAGTTCTTGCCTGGTGTCTTAGTCAGGGTTTCTATTCCTGCACAAAAACCATGACCAAGAAGAAAGTTGGGGAGGAAAGGGTTTATTTAGCTTACAGTTCCATACTGCTTTTGATCACCAAGGATGCAGGACTGGAACTCAAGCAGGTCAGAAAGCAGGAGCTGATGCAGAAGCCATGGAGGGATGCTCTTTACTGGCTTGCTTCCTCTGACTTGCTCAGTCTGCTCTCTTATAGAACCCAAGACTACCAGCCCAGAGGTGGCACCACCCACAAGGGGACCCCCCCCTTGATCACTAATTGAGAAAATGCCTTACAGCTGGATCTCATGGAGGCATTTCCCCAACTGAAGCTCCTTTCTCTGTGATAACTCCAGCTGTGTCAAGTTGACACAAAACTAGCCAGTACACCTAGCAAGCATAAAGACCTCACTAACCCTCACAGGCGGTGTAGAGAAGTGAGTGTCCTGACAGTCTTTGCTCTCTCCCTTTCCCTTTCTCTTTCCCTTCCCCTTGCCCCTCGACTCCAGGGTCCTGTGAGGGCCCTCTGCCCTGGTGTTTAACCTAGTTCAGACAAAGAAAGCCAAGAGGCAGGCTTCCTGAGCAAACAAGGTTTTGTGGCAGGGTTAGGGACGGGCCATACAGAGACTTAAATCCTCAAGAGCGTATTCAGATTTATATTCTTTGAAATGCCACACAATTAATATTATTTGGGATAATATTAAAACAAATCACTGTCGCTAAATTAGTCAAAGGCCACTTCTGTTCCGCCTTGACTGCAGGTACACATTAGTCACTAACATGCAGATAAGTCACTGAGTCATCAGCTCTCAGTGATCGATTCCTCTGGGATGGTTAAAACTTAGTGGCTGCCAAGCTGTACTGTCAATAATATTGAATGGTTAGGCCGTCTCAAAGAGAAACCCCACTATCGATCATTTCACAGAAGTATTTACCATGATCCTCAGACTATGCAAAAAGACAGCGTCCCACAAACGATCCGAAAAGGCGAGTTTTCACCTGCCATGAGTGTCTTTGTATTCACAAATCAATGTAAAATTCATCTTCGAAACACTCCCTAGAGCCTTTGCCCAAATTCCCAGAGTACGATCTGTGCCCCTCACCACCTACTCATCCTGTGCGTACAGAGACCAGAAGACAAAACTCCCACTTCTAAAAAGCAAGTCGCCACAATGTAGTCATGAACAGAAGTTCCCAGGAGTGATGCCCCTCGTTGGTGGGCATCTTAGAAAAGTATGAGTTATTTGGGGTTGTTACAATTTTAAGGTGGCAATCAGTAGCCAGGCAGCAGGATACAGGGGCTGCTTTCGAAAAACTAGGGGTTGGATGGTAAGATAATTCAGTCAGCAATGTGCCCAGGATTACATTTAAAAAGTCAGGTATTACTACATACAACCTTGTAATCCCAGCACTGGAGAAGCAGAAACCTGCAGATGCCTGGGGCCCAAGAGCCAGCCAACTCAAAGCTACAGGGCCAACTCCAGGCAAGTGGGAGACCCCGTCTCAAAAACCAAGGTGGACAGCGTGTTTGGCTTCACACCCCGGACAAGGAACTGAGGTGCATGAGTCACGTATTAAAGCAGACCTGGCCTCCAGGTTCTCCCAGCATCCCTCGGTCCTTCCCAGCACATCCTTCCCCCAGAGACCCTTCTCTACGTAATCCAAACATTTCCGTCTCTCGCTCTTGCGCTTTCTCTCCTTTCTCTCCTCTATCTGAGCACGTGTGTGCTCCCTTTTTCTCTCTCTCTTCTCCCTCCCCACTTCTCCCTCCCCATGGCGACCTCCTTGGCCTCCGTCCTTGGGGCCAGGGAACTCACCTGAGGGCAGCTTCCCAACAGACGTGCACGTAATATAATCTACTCTGGCTTGAACTGGCTCATTTCACCAGCAGAGAAACAACCTATCAGACAGCAGCTGGGAACACCACCCAATGCTGTCCTCTGCTTTCCTTCCCCCCTACACACATATACACACAGAGACACATACAGACACACACACACACACAGTTTCAGTAGTTTTCATATTCCTGCTTTTTATTTAAAAGAAAAAAACCCCACAGCGTTTATGTTGCCTTAGTGAACACCAAAACTTCTTGGATTACACTGACTAGAAAGATAATTTTGGTGGCCAAGTTTAGAATTTTCTCAGGTTCTTTCACGACTTGGGGAAAACTGCATCCCAGACTAGCATAGATTACAGCTTTCTCACTGTGCTAATTACACATGCGTGTGCGTCCCTAAAGAGCCGATTACTCTAAGTTAGTACAGTTTTGTCTGAACGATGACTATGAAAAGCTATACACAGGACTTTCCTTTAACTTTTCCTCACCTCAGAGTGATGGCAGTGAGAGAAAGGGTTGATCACCCAGGAAACTCCCATTTCAGAAGGCGGCTGTGTGGCTCCGAGGTTGAGCCCTAGCCTAGCAAGCACGTGGCCCTGGGTTTGATCCCCAACACTGAAACATTTCCATTTCTCTTTTTAACCACTTATTAAAGTCCCAGTTCTGGACAGAAAAAAAAAAAAACTACAAAATATATATTGTGGATGAGATGCACTGACCTAAGGACTGCTCATGCGTCAGTGGTGCCGTTGGCCTGCCTTCATTAGTGCAAACTTTGCTGAAAATCCCCAATGGCAGACGCATGTGATAGCATATTCAGTGTTCCTAAAACTTCTCCTAAGTGCTTCCAGGGGCCCTCTCTCTACCATGCTCTCAGGGGCGATCTACCTACCAGAGGGAAAGGACGCCCGTTTTCTCTTCCTCTTTGTAGTGAGGTGGCTGAAAGGCGCTTGCGCTCCGCGCACCATAACGAAGATGAAATTACAGTCAATGACTGGATACACATTGCTTTTTAATTCAGGTCACTCCTTTGCTCTCAACCATTTGCCTGTCAAGGAGGAGTCTACAGCCTGAGCTCATGAGCTCATGGTCCGGCTTTCCCTCTAGTTCCTTCTTGGACCATTAGTAAGTCACCTGAGGTCTGTGGCCAACATCAGCTGTAAAGGTGAGACACATCTGCCACTATACCATACCAGCATACACTATGGTCCCAGATCTGGAATAGTATGAATCTTAGGCCTTTTTTTTTTTTCCAGACAAATTCTAAACAACATAGTATTTTATGTTCATCTATACCTGGAGTCTATTTTTTCTTCTAAAACATATTCAGAAATCATGCTGTAAGAAAATTAGAATTGGCTTATCTACCCAACTGTGTAACCTAGATACTTGAGAAACCTCTAGTTTCTCACTGAATGCCTGGAGATTATCAAATGACAAACATTCAGCTAGGTCCAATCTGATCTCAAGGGAAGGCCTCTGCTTGGGTCAGGTTAGTATCTGTAGAAGGAAGGGACCAGAAAGTAAATTTCCAGCACTGCCTGCATGCAGTTCTCATCAGGAAGTGCCAAGAGAATCCAGGATACTCAGAAGAGTAAAACACAGTGAAGCAATTGGGCTGAGCCCAATCCTTTCCGTTCAGTTAAGCAATGCCTACAGCAAGAGATGTGGGATCCATCGGCGCCACACAGTTTCGCCAGGTTCTTGGTGGCAGAGTAACAAAAACAAAGACCTCTCCAACTGCCTTTAAACATTTACACTTCTCCTTTCACTCCTTGCTTATTTTAAATTACACTTATTATGTGCATGTGTGTGCACATTGAGGTGCACCTGTAGAGGTCAGAGGTCAGAGGACAACTGAAAAAAGCTGATTCTCAGGGTCTGGTGAGATGATGGCTCAAAGGGTAAAAGCACTGACTGCTTCTCCAAAGGTCCCGAGTTCAAATCCCACCAACCACACGGTGGCTCACAACCACCTGTTATGAGATCTGATGCCCTCTTCTGGTGCATCTGAAGACAGCTACAGTGTACTTATGTATAATAATAAATAAATCTTAAAAAAAAGAAAAAGAAAAAAGAAAAGAAAGCTGATTCTCTCCCTCATCTACAAGCAGGCCCTAGGGGACTGAACACCTAGGGGACTGTCACCATGCCTGGAAACAAATACCTTTACCCACTGATCCATCTTGATGCCACTAATTTTATTTTATGTGTGGAAGCCAGATCACCCAGAACTGAAGTGACGGCCATCTGTGAAAGACCATGTAGGTGCTGGGAATTGAACCCAGGAACAGACAGGGTTCTTAGCCACTGAGCTATCTCTCCAGTGCCATATTTACATTTCTGGAGGGAGAGGGGACACCAGCTCTTAGTGTGATGGCAGGTGCCTGTCATCCCAGAATTCAGCAGTCTAAAACAGCAGAGTTCTCAGGTTTAAGGAGCAACCTGGGCTACATAACCAAATATAACCAGACTCCCTGGGTAAGCAAGTACATAAGTAGATATTATATATAAATAAATAGTGCTAAGTAAAATCAACTACCATTCTTATTTCACTGAGCATAAAACACGTGTATATTGTATTACTGTAAAATAAATGGAATAAAATCATTTGGCACTATTTTTTTGTTTGTTTGTTTTGGTTTTTCAAGACAGGGTTTCTCTGTGTAGCCCTGGCTGTCCTGGAACTTACTTTGTAGACCAGGCTGGCCTCAAACTCAGAAATCCGCCTACCTCTGCCTCCCAAGTGCTGGGATTAAAGGCGTGCGCCCCCACCGCCCAGCTTTTTTTTTTTTTTTTTAAAGATTTATTTATTACATGTTAGTACACTGTAGCTGTCTTCCGACGAACCAGAAGAGGGCATCAGATCTCATTACTGGGGGGTGGTGCTGGGATTTGAACTCAGGACCCTTCGGAAGAGCAGTCGGTGCTCTTAACTGCTGAGCCATCTCTCCAGCCCCATTTGGCACTCTTTCAAAATAAACAAGATGTAGACACTTAGTTCTTAATATCCTCATTAAAACTAAACGTTTGGGAATTACAAGGGTCAGAAGCTTTAATCTGTGAAGAGGAAAGTTCTATTTTAAAAGAACCTAATATCTCCAATATTTCAAATTATTCTGAAAATTTGTCACTCAAAAATGGACACATCATCTTCCTATAATGTGACATGTCTGGGAGTATCACTGAACGTCAGGGTACAAATCCCTTTGGAAAGGGCTGCCTCAGTCATTCACAATCACCACTTCTATGTTTGAATGACACACTAGAAGACAAAGGGTTTTGTTGGTATTTTTGGTTTGTTCTCATCCAGTTTGCTTTGGTCTGTGGCTGTTGTTGTTTGGTTGGTTTTGGTTGTACGCCCTGGAATACTTCTCAAGAAAAACCTCACAAAAAAGAATTCAAATTCATTACAAGGAGCACATACAGAATAGGCCAATTTAAACCACATTAACCCAAAGGTGTTCCTAAGGAATGTTCACCAGGGTTGCAGGGCATCCTCTCTTCCCGGTGCTGAGGGTGGGTGGACTCAGGGCCTCTCAGACCCCAGTCCTGCTGCGCGCCTTTGCACTGCACTCCTGCAATGTGTATGGCTACACAGCAACCATCACTGTTATTTTAAGGATCTGTTCAGTTATGTTCTCTGGGTTTATGTACCGAATCCCAAGCTAAACCACTAGATCACTCAGGATATGAACAACATTCTTGGCAGTCCACTGGAAGCCCTTTAACCTTCCGCGGTCCTTCCAGCGCTGTGAGCATGCTCGACTGCTATTGCCCTGCTGCCTCTGACTGGCAGGCAAGAGCCTGGGAGAGGAAGTGTTTTCCTAAGATTACCCCTAGGCAAATCAGAGATAGCGACTAATGTCAAGTGCAGGCACTTTCTTCTTACACCAGACAGTATCACAGAAACTTATTAGTTTTCAAAGACAGACAGAAATGAAGGTTAAGGAAGGAACTAGAAATGTATAGCATTTCCATTAAAAAGCGCTATCGGGTGCTGAGTCCCACAAAACACAAGAATTCAAGGACTACACAAACGCATCTGCATACATTGAAAGATGACACCCAAAAGTTAAGGATTTTAAAAATACAATGAAAAAGTGTCGCTTGTTTTTTAATCTTGTTGCTTTGAAATCATTGCTTAGGGCTAGCAAAAATGGCTTAGCTGGTAAAGGAACTTGCCTTGAAACCTGTCCTGAGTTCACCAGAACCCAGAGTGGAAGGGGAAGAACCAACCCCTGAAACTTGTCCTCTAACCTCCACATGTGAGGGGTGTGTTCGCACTCTCTCTTATACTCACACGATCACATATACATACACGCATGCACATACCAAGAGATAATTAAAATATATAGAAGTGTTAAAAAAAATCATTGACTTAGAGATATACAGAAAGTCCTTTGCATGATTTTCATTCTGGACCAAAGTCTAAAGAAAAAAAAAAAAAATCAAGAAATTGGCAGTGGAGCAATTCATACTTTTTACATAGTTTACCAATAATACATAAATTGTGTATTAAATAAATTGTGTATACACTGTGTGTGCCTCTGTGTGTGTGTGTGTGTGTGTGTGTGTGTGTGTGTGCACAATTTCATCACATTCCTTTTGGAACTACCACCAAAATCAACACAATCTTGCAGCAAGACTCCTTCCTGTTCTTCCTGTAGATCCCATCCCTAGTTCCCCAGACACTAACCTCACCTCTAACTCCCCTCCCCCCCTCCCCTCCCCTCCCCCTCCCCCTCCCCCTCCCTCTCCATTCCCTCCAAGAATGCCATACAGATGGAATTACAAGGTGCACTGTAATTGGAGACTGGCTTCACCTACCATTCTTTCCTTAGGATTCCTCCAAGGTGTTTTCTGCACCACAGTTTGTACCTTTTTACTAGCGAGTGTTAATTATTCTGGATGTGAATAAGCCATAATTTCTTCAAATACAGAAAGACATTTGGGTGCTTTCCAGATTCTCTCAACTGGGAGAAATTACACACAGTGCTACTATGAATGCATGTTTTCATCTCAGCTACAAAGCGACAAAGACAGACAGAGAACATCTTCTAAGTCACATCAGTCCGTTGTCAATTTTAAGTAAAAATGCTGAACTGTTTTCCAGAACGTTATATCAAAAAGTAGGGAAGGCCTTCCCAATGCTTTAGAGGCTCACCATCCATGGGATGCTGAGGCACACTGTAGCTTCCTTTAGAGGCTCACCATCCATGAGATGCTGCGGCAAACTGTAGCTTCCTTTACAGGCTTACCATCCATGGGATGCTGAGGTACACTGTAGCTTCCTTTAGAGGCTCACCATCCATGGGATGCTGCAGCACACTGTAGCTTCCTTTACAGGCTCACCATCCATGGGATGCTGAGGTACACTGTAGCTTCCTTTAGAGGCTCACCATCCATAGGATGCTGAGGAACACTGTAGCTTCCTTTAGAGGCTCAACATCCATGAGATGCTGTGGTACATTGTAACATCCAGTCTCATGACGTCAAGGACAAAATGAACTCCATCTTCACACACTTCATCTGGGTATCTTCCCAGCAAAAGAGCTTTGCGTGTCCTTTACAGGCTTTGCAATCAAACTATGTTCTCACAGCAATTCTATAACACCCTAAAACTCTTGGGCTAGATGTTCTCCCAGTTTGCACTTAAGTCCATAGTCCTTTTTGAGTGAATGTTTACATAAGGTACAAGGCTTAGGAAATGACTCTTTCTAGTTACAGACAGCCCTAATCATATGAGCATCATTTACTGAAATGTCTGTCCTTCGTTTTTGAATAACATATCCTCAAGAAAACTGCTGAGGTGCAGGCAGAAGTAACAGTGCGTCTTCCATCTGATGAGCATGCTGCAACTCTTCAAGTAGTTCTTAGAGTTCTTCTATCTGCATTTGCTAATATTAAGCACACAGATCCAACACATGTTCCATTAGATTTATGACTATTTCATTTTCACTATACAAGGGTGTTGCATTTTTAATTTTACTTTCCATAGAAATGCAGATGATTCTTACATGTCTACAGGACGTGTGTGTGTTGGGTGTGCACACTCCCATGTACACACTGAAGAGTATGTCAGATGCTTTCCTCTAGAACTCTTCACCTCACCCTTTGGTATGGTTTGTATGTGATCAGTCCAGAGAGCAGCACTATTGGAAGGTATGGCCTTGTTGGAGTAGGTGTGTCACTGTGGGTATGGGTTATAAGACCCTCATCCTTACTGCCTGGAAGCCAATATTCTGTTAGTAGCCTTCAGGTGAAGATGTAGAACTCTCAGCTTCTCTTACACCACACCTGACTGGACACTGCCATGCTTCCTGCCTTGATGATAATGGACTGAACCTCTGACCCTGTAAGCCAGCCCCAATTAAATGTTGTCCTTAGAAGAGTTGCCAGCTGGTGGTGCCACATGCCTTTAATCCCAGCACTTGGGATTAAAGAGGCAGGAGGATTTCTGAGTTCAAGGCCAGCCTGGTCTACAGAATGAGTTCTAGGACAGCCAGAGCTATACAGAGAAACCCTGTCTTAAAGAGTTGCCTTGGTCACGGTGTCTGTTCACAGCAATAAAACCCTCACAGAGACACTCTTTAAGTTACTTGTTTGACAGACAAAGGTAGTTTTCTTTGTTTTACCTTCGGAGTCTGTGTTTTGACCAGTATAGCCCAGGTTGGCCCCCAGATGTTAGAATTACAGATGTATACCACACTATGTCCCTCTAGAACAGTGATTATTGACTTCTACTACTTGGCTTGAAGGAAATTTCCAAGACGTTAGGCACAAGTATAAAGGCAAAGCTCGATCAAAAGGGAGGCATCAGGTCCAAATGAATTCTCCTTCCAGAGAACAAACCCATCGCAAATCCTCTAAGGTAAGTTTGTCTGCTGAGGGAAGTCACGTGCCATGTAGGGAGGAGAATTCAGGCCCCTTGTGCTGCCAGTCAAGCAGGTCAAACATGGGAAGACAGGAGGTTCATGAGTTCTGGATTCACAACCTAGAGCCATAGCTTTCATTCCGTAACTGCACACTGGTCGACCTTACTCCTCTAAATCCCCACCATAAAATAATACTTGGAGAGTTATCTGTGCTTCTTTTCAATACTGGGATTTCTATGAGCTCAAAACACAGAACACAAATGTACGGGCCTCACGAGACAGCAAAGAATTCCACAAATCCAAGTCATTACTGTGTTCCCACAGCCCTGCCCTGTGCTCGCTCCCCACAGAACAAGTACCTACAAACTGATGCGAGGAGAGGCTGCAACAGAAATACCAGAATGTCCTGCACCTTCCTTCCTCCCCTTTTAGTCCCAGTACCGGGGCTAGACCAGGAACCTAGCATACACTCGGCAAGCATCCTACCACTGAGGGCTAGCCCCAGCTCCAACACATATTTTTTCTTTTATTTCATACAGTATACTCTGATTAGAGTTTCCCCTCCCTCTAGTCCTAGTTCCCCTTAATTCCCTCCCATCCAGATCCACTCTTCCAGTCCCCTACTAGAAAACAAATAGGAACCTGAAGTACAATAACAAAATACAATAAGGTAAATCAGAAACGAACAAACCTAGGCAGGTGTGGTGGTGCACACCTTTAATCCCAGCGGAGGCAGAGGCAGGCAGACCTCTGTGAGTTCAAGGCTGGCCTAATCTACACAGTTCCGGGACAGGCAGGACTACAGAGAGTAAATCCTTTTTGTCTCAAAAAAATGAGAAGAAAAAAATCAGAATATGACAAAACAACCAAAGAAGGAAAAGGGCCAAGGGCGGGGAGGGGGACCACAAAAAACACAAAACAGATGCTGAGACAAACATGCTCACACACAGGAACACTAGAAAACTACAAACCCATAATCAAGCCTTGACTCAACATTATGAGACAAAGAACCTCGGAAGATGACGCTAGAGGTCATTTATGATCACCCTCCTCAGATGGGCAAGGGGCCTGCCCTTAAGAGTGGTTTGTTTCAGCCGGGCGTGGTGGCGCACACCTTCAATCCCAGCACTCAGGAGGCAGAGGCAGGCAGATTTCTGAGTTCGAGGCCAGCCTGGTCTACAAAGTGAGTTCCAGGACAGCCAGGGCTACATAGAGAAACGCTGTCTCGACCCCCCCCCCAAAAAAAAAAAGAGTGGTTTGCTTCCCCATAGAGACTTCCTTGGAGAAAAATAATTTTTCAGTTGTAAGTGGCTCTTAATAGGAGGCAGCTTCCATGTCCGGGATGGGGGCATATGTCCACTTGCTCTGTCGGCTCTAGGACCCATGCAGGCCTGTGATGGCGAGTCTCAGTTGTCAGCTCCACTATATCTGGAATGAACTGAAATCCACAAATGAATGGGACACCTATGAAAGATTTTCCACGTCTACTCTGGACCTTTGAGATAGGAAGACACTCGAGATCTGATTTAGATCTTGAGGCAGGAAGACCACAGGCTTTTGATCTGGATCGTGAGTGTGGACGACATACACCTTTAACCCAGATCTTGAGGTTGGAGAAGACAGACACACCTTTAGTCTGGGCCCCACCTTCTGTTGGCAGCCTATCTAAGGACATGGAAGAAGGAAGGCTTTGCTCTGTGATTGCTTGACCCAGCCTTGCAAGCACATCCATAACTCACTGGCATTGGAGCCTCCTTCATCAGGATTCCAACACAGAGGAACAGCTGGGACACTCGGCCTTGTGGGATCAAGCAACAACTAGATTCTTGAACTTTCTATTCTTAGCCATTGTTGAATTAGTTAGAAGGTAGCCTGTAACACATTCCAATAAATTCCATATACATATGAGAGAGAGAGAGAGAGAGAGAGAGAGAGAGAGAGAGAGAGAGAGAGAGAGAGAGAGACCGAGACCATAGGAGAGAACCATGTCTCTCATATGCTCTACAAGGCCCTGCATGGTAAAAGTTCAGTCCTTTTCACAGATTCCCTGCACGCCAACCACTTAGCCCAGTGTCCCCAGCCTCTGTGTCCCCAGTCCACACCATGCCACTTATTGCCCCTGTAACTTTTGTGACCGGCAGGATCCTGCCCAACTTGCATTTGGCTTAGTCATCTGTCTTTTCATGACCTAAGAGAAGAGAATTTCCCATAGGAGCAGGTGCCCCAGGCTCTCCATTACCACACATCTCCTTATACAATGTCACTGCACTTCTTTATCTCTTTCCCATCTCATCCTGCTCTGTACCTCTAGAAGCTAACATGCTTGACACTCATAAGTGCTCCAGTAATAATTCATTTATTCACTCATTAAGTGCAAGTCAGAGCCTAACATAAGAACAAAGTCATCAGCCAGTTTCCCTCACTCTTAAGATTATTTCTAAATAAACCTAAATTATTTCCAAATAGCCCCAAGTATTTCTATGTATAAGTTAAATATAAATATATTTTAAATGTAAACAAACACATAAGAAAGGAGGAAAACAGAATTATTCATACAGTTCGGCACTGAAACAAATCTGATGGCAAGCCACTTCCCTAGTCCATAAACAAAAGGGGACACAAATCCTACAGTACAACTTCTGGGTTTGCAGACTTAATGCTGGGCAACCTCCTCTGAAGCCGAGTTGAAAGTGATATGACAACTGCCAGGGTTAAAATCCTGACGCTCTGAGGTTTTTGGTTTTTCTTCTACAGCGCATCAAAGCTTGGGGAACAAGTTGGAAAAACAAGTTGGTTGGCATGAAAGAAAGCAAGAGCAAGCATTAGAACAAAAGCTGGAGGGAAGCCGATGTGACACCTGCAGCATCTGTGCTGGCCACCACTGCAGGTGGAGACTCTGGCTGGCCTCGCCCCACCCTGCCAGCATTAGAGTTAAGAGGCTAAGCTGCCTCAGGACAGCTACTCAAAGGGAACATATTTAGGAGGCCAGACGGAAAGTATGTAATGCCATTCATAATCCTCTGAAACCAGTCCCAACATCACACAAAGTAGATGCCAACAGTATCTGGCAAGAGGACAAGAGGACACAGGATGCCTCCTCTAGATCTAGGAGGTAGAGCCCCCCTGGAGGTCCTCCTGGGAGCTGCAGTGGCATTCCCAAGCATCCTAACAGGAGGGCCTCTGCTTTCCTAAGGCATTGAGAAGCTGATCTTCCACCCCCTAAGCCCCCTTCGCTGTCTAGCCACAGAACTCAGCATGACCGCCCAGCAGGGCACATGGCTCTGCAACACTGAAGCCCAACAAAGGGACTCCAGGCGGAGAAAATGCTTTGTGTAAGCACATAGTTTAGCTCAGGAGAAAAGAAAGCTTCTTAAATGGGGCTTTAGCTTGTTTGAAAGGCACTAACATGTCTGTCCATCAAAAAGTCATGAAAACTGCTTTGAATGACATGTTTTTCCTACCAAGCAATGTCTGAGATAAAAGAAGCCAGTTTTCAACAACAAAACAGTCTGAAGACTTTCAATCTTAGCATCAAAAACCTAAACAACAAAAAACAAAAAAACAAAAAAACAAAACAAAAACAACAACAACAAAAAAAAACTGTTAATGCTCAGATATAGAAAATTTTGACCTTAAAAAAAAATAGCTCATTTTCAAGTTCCATATATTGTTTAAAAAGTTGGAATTTTCATGTATGCTTCAATGAAACAAACTCCAAAGAGTTGGCCTTCTCTCTGAAGCAGGCATTCTCTACACTGAAAGTCTCATTTGTACTCTGTCTAGTTAACATTTCCTTAGAAAACTCCTAATCTGCCTCTATGCCCAAGAAAATGCAGTTACTATTTGAAAAAGGGTGACTGGGCCAAAACCCAAGCTGAGTCTTCCTTCAAACGCCACTGTAGTCCAAATTCTACAAATAAATAAAATAAAAGGAAGGGATGAATGAGCCAGAACTTATTCCATCAAATATATAATACAGGACAAGGAAAATGGCTCAGCAGAAAAGGAAGCTTGTCACCTTGTGATGAGGTAAGTTCACAAGGAATTGACAGGGTAGGAGGAAATGCCCCTTCCACAAGCCGCCCTTTGACCTCCACACATAGGCCATTGTATGCACACACATGCACGCACGCACACACACACACACATACACGCACGCACACACAATACATAAATGTAATAAAAACAAACAAAAATTAAACAAGATACAATACGGATGAACTGAAACTTCCTCTCTAGAAGAGAAGAAACGTGGAACCTGGGAAAGACAGTCACATGATAATATTCCCTTCAATACCACAGTCCTCCTACATGAACTTTGACAGATATTAGAAGATATTAGGCATGTATAAAAAATGATGGCTTTCAGGAGCCCAGAAAACTATATGCAAATTACATACATGAAC
Source organism: Mus pahari (assembly GCF_900095145.1). Lineage (NCBI taxonomy): Eukaryota > Metazoa > Chordata > Mammalia > Rodentia > Muridae > Mus > Mus pahari. The sequence continues at coordinate 41,973,267 of NC_034610.1, read as the reverse complement.
AGCAACAATGGCAACAAACTAAATGCTTTGCAAAGGGGGACAAAACTTAAGTGTGTTCATGATCTACAATAGTTGACAATAATGAATAAGTATAAGAGCATATATATGTGGCAACAGTTAAAGAAAGAAGGCCATAAACAAGAGAACAAGGTGTGGGGTATATGAGGATTGTTAGGAGAAAGGAGAATGGTGTAGTTAAATTTTAAGTTTAACAACAAAGAGAAATGTTCTTAAAATAAGTATAGACATATCAGTAAACAATGGTCTTCAAGGTAAATTATTCTAGTAAAAGCAGAACGTTGCCGGGTGGTGATGGCACACGCCTTTAATCCCAGCACTCAGGAGGCAGAGGCAGGCAGATTTCTGAGTTCGAGGCCAGCCTGGTCTACAAAGTGAGTTCCAGGACAGCCAGGGCTACACAGAGAAACCCTGTCTCAAAAAAACCAAAAAACAAACAAAAAGCAGAACATTATATGATACGTAGCATCATTGTATATGCCGTTCTACAGATAATTTCCATGGATAAATACAAATGCACAGAAAAAAATCTAGAAAGATACATAACAGAGTAAAAAGATGTTACCTTTGCAAAGGGGACTGACTGTGAAGGGACATGCTAGCCTTGAGCTCTACCACGGAGCTACATCCCCAGCAGATCATTCTCAACATTTTCACACAGACTGGATGGATGGATGGATGGATGGATGGATGGATGGATGGATGGATGGATGGGTGAATGGGTGGGTGGGCGGGCGGATGGGTGGATGGAAAAACGGATGGATAAACAGGTGGATGGACAGGTAGATGGATGATATATACCTTCCAATCACTGTTCCTTTTAACTAGCCTCACACAGTAGCATTTACCTTTTATTTGTGAACTTCAAAAACGCATCACACAGGGCTGCCAGACAGACAAGGTGGGACATGCCTGTAATCCCAGCAATTAGGAAGGCGAATCAAGGTAATCATGAGTTTAAGATGAACCTTGACTGCACTGGGACTCCCTGTCTCAAAAATAAAGAGCTACATATCAAAGAGCTGGTTTGTGGTGTCTAAATAGAACTAAATATAGATTATTTAAAATAAATCTTCCTCGCTAAATAGTTGTATTTAGAGGCCACTTGGTTGAAAGGGGGTGCCTACTTTAAAGGAGGGTTCAGAGATACTTCGTTCAGTATTGACCAGGCCAAAAGGCATTCAGGTCCTCACAAGAAGTAACCTGGGTTATACCTGCATTCATTAAAACTGACAGCCAACGCAGTCAAAGGTAAATTCACAGTGGATCCGGAGACATCGCTGTACCAGGCCCCCTTTAACTGGAGCCTGCTATCAGTAAGTGTAGTAGCTGTATCGGTGGGGCTGACATGCCTGTTGAACTCAACACAGGCTGAAACACTAGCTTTTGTTGGTGCAAAACCTACAAGACCCAGTGTATGTTTCAAATACTTGTTCTCATCCTGAGAAAGTTTTCCTTGCTTCGGGTTGAGGTAGATTTAAGATGAAGCCATCTAGCCTCCTGGTTTCCCCCACAGTGAGAATCCCTGAGTACTGTAAACTGTGAGCAGAGCACTCCTAGGATGGCCACCACTGATAGGGAATACAGTGCCTGGGTCCCCGATGATGAGCCACGCTCCCCTGCTGAAAAATCCAGGCAAAGGCCTTCTTTCTGTCTCATTAACTCGGAATGGGGTTGGACGGCCAGGAAAGCTGGGGAGGCAAGGTGGGCCAAAGAACTGCTTCCCGAGGAGAACACGGCCAGGGGAGGCCTGGAAACTCTACAGATTCACCGCAAAGCCACGATATCTGTCTTCCCGGCACGGATGACATCCTGTCCTATATCCAGTCTTCAGGGTTGATGGGGCTCTCACTGCCAGTGCCCCAGGTGCCACAAATGCCTCTGTAGTGAGAGAGGACAGGACTGAGCGGGCAGGAGGACAGAAAAGTATAGCAGAGAAAAGCAAACTGTGGCTCCCTTCTAGGAAGAGTTCCCAGCCGAGCTTCTCATTCAAACGAAGCCTAATTATGTCCCAAACAGCCACATTCAAGGTCAACAACACAGTTACAACAGGAAGGGCAGGTTTGCCCGTCCACTGTTCCTTTCCTGACTCTTCCTTGGTATTGGGGGAAATGACAATACACCCACTCTTAAAACCGCATTCCCTTTCCTCCCTCATAGATAAGGCCATGTGACACAGATTGCCCGACAAGACATCAGTGGCGATGGAAGGGAAGTCTTACACATCCTTCTGAGGACTGGCTGCCACCCTCTTCTGACTTTCTTCTTCCTGCCTGGACCCCACGGGTGCTGCTGAAGGCGAAGGGTTCTCCTGTAACTGTGGGTGGCAGGGATACGGCAGAGAAAACACTAGAATCTGCCGATAGCTTCGTAAAACTGGAAAAATCTGAATCAGCAGTGTTTAGGGTCTATGTAGCTGGGGAGAGACTAAACGAAACAAGGGTGTGTTGGGCAGCCAAGTCTTGTGCTTGGGAGCTCATCCTCTGAATCCTTCCTTAGCTACCTACCCCATCAGGGAGCTGCTGCTCACGGAAGAAACTGAGGATTGGAAAATTCAGACGGCATACCCTAGACCATCAAACTAGGATGTGAGGTCACTCAGTTTGACTTTCAGCTCTGAAAAAGGGCCAGCCCAGCCCTCCTCTGGTCTCAGCCTGTATCACAAAGGGACCCCAAGTCCCTGGGCTTGGCAGGATGGTTACAGTTTTGTTCTAGCCAAGGGAGCTTTACAGCCCAAGCCTTTCAGACACACACACAGACAGACAGACACACACACAGACACAGACATACAGACAGACAGACACACACAGACACAGACACACAGAGACATACAGACAGACACACACACATACACAGACATACATATATACATACAGACACACATACACACACAGAGACATACAGACAGACAGACACACACAGACACATACGCACAGACACGCTCACAAAGACACACACACACACACACACACACACACACACACGGTGCACCGTCTGAGGCCCTCTTGCATGTTTAAAATGTTTATATTTCTAGCATCAAAATTCCGCTACTGTCGCAGCCTCACAACATGGATTCCCTGAGCACCGAAAAGTCAAGTGAAACACACACAGTGCAGTCAAGAATTTCCACTCTACTAAGAGAAATCCACCGCACGCATAGTACAGGCTAATGAGAGAGGACTGGGGTGAGGGAGAGGGCAAGGAGAAAAGTTCATTGAGTTCATCCTCCTGCCAAAGTATTCAGGTAAGCCTCCTGCCCATCCGGATGAAGCAGCCTATGAGGTCCACAGAGAACTTGGGAACCAGAGAGGAGAGGCCCCAAACAGGTCTCACTAGATCTCTGGAATGCCTGCAAAGGAATCTGCACAAACACCCCCTCCCACCACGGCTATGAGAAAGGTCTAGGAAAACAGTCTGGTCTGGTAGAAGCAGGTCACAGAGGCAAGCCACCGGTCTCTGTTCTGAGAACTGTGAGTCAGTTGGGGGCAGAGGTTAATCTGCCAGCCAGCGGTGAGACCAGGGGAGGTATGACAAGTAGGGCTCCTTCCTGGGGGTGGAGTGGGATGGGAGGTGGCGTGAGGCAGCTTCAGCAGGACCCCAGGCACCAGGCAGCTCTCCTGGGAACAGCAGGGGCAGGAAGCCATGGGCAGTATGTAGCCACAGCTTAGAAGGACAGTTGACCTTTAGCGCAAGTAAATCGATATGTAAATCATAATTAAATAGAAAAGTAGGCGGGGCGAGCTAAGCATTACAGTACCTGGAAGCCTGTGGAGGCTGAGAAGGGAGCCCGGGGCCACAGAGAGGTGAACAAGGCTTACGTGTCCTGGGGAAGACTGGCAAATCAGACAGAAAAAGGATGACTCTAGCAGGGGAAAGGTCAAGGGAACAGGTGTATGAGGTCGCCCTGTGTTCTCGCTGCTGAAGAAGAACGAACCGCACAAGGCACTAGGCAACCTGCATTCTTCAACTGCCTCCTGAAGCTAACTGTCCCTCCCACACTCAAAGGACAGACAGACAGACAGACACACACACACACACACACAGCACCATTACCATTCAAAGGCAGCAAACACTTCTCATTGGCCTGTCTACTTATTACCCTTTCCCATATTTGTTTACACAACAAATACTGTTTTCTAGAACACACGTCCTCTGGGTCGAGAACAGGAGAGGGGAGGAAGGCACGTTTGTAAAGCAAACAGACTGTGGGAAACGCCACAAAGAAATAAGACAGAAGATTAGGAACTAATAATGTCATGGCTGAATTTGTCAGGAACATAGCAGAGCTGTGGGGTCCGGCTTCCTTTGTTCCGGAAGAGTGAACCCTCTTATATCAGCTCTCAGCAACTGACTGTGGCCATGGGGCATCACGGACGTCTAGGAGGACATCTCACATCAATGGCTGTCACTGCCGCTCAAGTTCTGAGCCTGACGACCACCGTCTGATTTCTTCTCATGGCCTCTGACTAAAACCGTGGTGATAAAGAGCTGGACGCAAACAGAAAGGGGGCTGGCACAGGACTATTGTCCTCGTTACTAGGAGAGCTGAGGCGCATGGACGGCTGGAGTCCGGGGTCAGTCTAGACATCATAATTTAACACTGCCTGTTAAAAAAAAAAAGAACAGAGACTCAGCTACCGTGTGGAGTGTCTGTGAATCCAAGCACCTGAGAGACGAGGGGCAGGGATGTGGCACAGCTGAGGCTAGCTTGGGCTACACGGGGTGACGTCATCTCAGGAAGTGAGAGAAAAGCAAGGAGAGAAAAGCTTAGGTCTACATTGATGCTGATTTTATACACCACTAACAACTACGCACTGATGGAAACTGGAGGCCGTCTGCTGCTCAGAAAACCTCTGTAGACATCTGCGAATTGTAAGAGGGACACCTGTTGGGTCGGCCTCCCTTCTCTGTACATCAGTCACCCAAGGAAATGTGCTTAAGTGTGATACACTCAGCCCCAGGTTCAGGACAGACACTCTGACTCAGTGGGACAAGTGTACTGCTCCAACACGCAGATTTGGGGAAATTTCCTCCAACGGCCTTCTGACACAGTCAAAAGCCAGCAAAAAATAAATAAGTAAATAAATAAATAAAAATAAACTATCTTCTTCAACTGCCAAAGCCCCTCAGCTTTGTGAGCCCATCCCCCATCTATGCTGGTGAGAGAGGTGGGGTTGATTGAGGATTGAGATCCAAGATTGTAGTACATGTGTCCAAAAGAAAAAAGAAAAAAGAGCGAGAGAGATAACAGTTATGATACAACAAAAGGGTCCTTCATAGGAAAAGGGTCATCAGGCAAACTATAGTTCTACAGAGCACAGAAGAAAAGTGACTCGTGACCTTAAATGATATGAAGCAGGTCAGATGAACAAGACCAACATAGGAGGCCGTTACACAAGCTGTACGTTGAAATGTCTATAAACGAGGTCTATGCCTTCCCAAATGAAATTGTTACTGGCCTGGCAAAACAGCTTTAGTGGGTAAAGGTGCTTGCTGCCATACTTGATGAACTGAGGTTTAGCCCAGGAATCTCATGGAGGAAAAAGAGAGCTAACTCCCCAAAAGTTGTCCTATGAACCGTGGTGCACGCATACGTGCGAGAGTGCGCGCGCGCACACACAAGCACATAGATTCATTCGCCAAAAGGGAAATGGAAAGGGGAAAACATGAAGCCATGATGCTCTGAATCAACACTCCAAAGACAAGAGTAGCAGCAATTACCCTTAACAGAGAAAAGGAAGAACTTTATTGCCTTTCTTTTTTTTTTTTTTTTTAATATTTATTTATTATATGTAAGTACACTGTTGCTGTCTTCAGACACTCCAGAAGAGGGCGCCAGATTTCATTAAAGATGGTTGTGAGCCACCATGTGGTTGCTGGGATTTGAACTCAGGACCTTTGGAAGAGCAGTCAGTGCTCNTAACCACTGAGCCATCTCTCCAGCCCTTTATTGCCTTTCTTACTGCATGGGGTTATAGGAAGATGAAGTGGGTTCATAAGGAACCAGTACACTCATTGCCAAGTCTTGAACACTGCATCCGGCGTGCGGAAATGTCAGCCACGACACAAAGGAGAACTAAAGGCAAAGATAAGGATGACGGGACCTACTGCTTGTCTGCTGAAGGGACTCATGAGAGTCTGTCTATTTTATTCTCACATCAATTAAAACAAAGCAGAGCCAGAACGTGCCAATGATACGCAGGAAAGACAGGACCCAGTGGCCTCAAAACTTCCAAGAAAGTAAATCAAAAGTACAGTCAGCATGAGCAATCTGAGCTGAACAATGTATATTGACTATCCAGTAGAATCAGAATGCATGGCACACTGGAAACCAGGGGTTCATTTTTAAAGGCAAAGGCGGTGCATGCTCCCTGAGGATTCGCAAAGCCAGTGAATTCCCTCCTGATGCTGCCACAGCTGTGGACCCCAAGACTGGAGACTCAGGAGAGGAGTAGGGAGTCTGTAGGTGAAGTCTACAGAATGAGATGGAAATGAACAAAGCGGGTAGAAGGTGGAAAGCCTGAGTATAGTGTTGAAGTCTGCAACAGGATGGCCGGGCTTCAGGGAGCTGCTCAGAGCAAGATTAGCCAGACCCAAGACTGAGGTCTGGATTTACACAGCACTGCTCTATTAGGGGCAAAGAGAGGAGAATACATGTAAAGGGTCAGTTCAAAGGCCCTGACAGTCACTTAAACTAAGAAATGACAGCCTAAATTGGTGTAGCGGAGGGCAGGTGAAGAGGCCAAGCCACTTAGCCATGACCAGAAGCACGAGGAAGGTCAGTGACCAAAGATGGAGGACATTGAGGTGTCGGGGCCTGCATCTGCAGCAGGGTCACCAAGTGCTTGTTCTTCCCAAGTGTCTGCCTGGCTCGTGTTTGTTGTTCCATCTTTCATTCATGCACGGTCATTCACATTTGCTCTGTTATGAACCTAGGGCCTTGCACGTGCCTGTACCATGTAGCTATGTCCCAAGCCCCGCCTCAATGGAACTGACTAGTGTATATAATACGTATAGCACCCAAGCCCCGCCTCGATGGAACTGACTAGTGTATATATGACTAGCATGGCTGGAAAGCAGAAGGAGCGAAGGCCTTTGAGTTCACACAAGCTGGTCAGGGGTCTCTTCCTGGTGCCACTAAATTGAGAGTGATGTGCATATACACGGTGGGGGTAAAGAGACAGACTGAATACAAGACTTCTAGGGAACGCATGTCACATCCAGGGAGCAATGATGGCTCTCCCCTTTTTCCTAAGTGGGCAGTTACTATACCATAGGACCCCATGCTAAGAGCTCACTAAGCCTTTGCCTTGCTCAGGAATGAGGCCTCCTCTTCCCATTTCTCACACCTGGACTTAATACGACCAGAACCCTGTCTAGTATTTCTCTCCTGCGTCATTTCTGAGGGCCCTATACTGCAACAGATGTAGGGTCTATACAAAACAGTGATAGGTCCCTCGGGAAGGACTCTCTATCAGAACTGAATTTCTGACACAGTTGTACCCATCTCTTCTGCTTTGATTTCGGACTTTCCTGGAGTTCTGTCAGGTAAACACGGAGTCAGCCACCAGAGGAGGGGAGCACTAGCATCAGGGTGCCCTGGGTCTATCTGGACAGTGCTTATATGGTTAGGGCTTTTTTTTTTTTTAACAACTCTGGTCTAGAACTTACTCGGGCCTTGCACCTTCTAACTGCTCAGTCTTCTTTCTAGCAAGTGAACTCCCTCGAAGTCATGACGTTTCTCTTCTTTCCCTCCAGTTCTTTGAGAACGGGTTAGCGTCAGACTGTGGTTCCTTAAGGGAATAGCCCTACTGAGGCCTGGTTCCCCTCCTGCCTCCAGCCTCTGCCCAGGCTTTTACCCCTGCACAGCAGCCAAGCCTTTGTTGAAAGGGAGGACAGGTTGAAGACTATCTTCTCAGGTGTTGACTGCTCACATGATCGCTGGCACTGAAGTGTCCAAATCATTTCACTTGACTTCTTAGTCCACAAATTAATGTATAACCTGGGAAGGCAACGCCACCCAAGCCTGCCCAATGGGTCTGCCCAAATTAATTCGAGACTAGAGTTGGCTCTTGGAACCAAACTCCTTTAGGTAGAATGCCAATGCAAGAATCCCTTCCCTCTCAGGGCAGAGGCATAAAACAGCCCAGTCATTTTCTCACACTTGGTACTGGTAGGTCTGCTAACTATGTAGCCTGTAAATTTTGCTAAGACACTAGGCACACTTGACATTCCTGTGTAAAGAAAAAGCCTTAACTAAGTGTTAAGATTTTTAAAACACTTTTCTGTGTCCATTGGAACTGATGGTCCAATTCTGTTAAGAAATTATAATCTTCCAAATTTTCAACATTCATTGATATTGCTTATATAATCAAAGAAAGTTTATAAAAATTGAATTTTCCTGTTAGTGATCAACTTTAAAATGTCAAATATGTTTTAGAGAAAGGGAAATACAATTATGACCTAATACCAAAATCATTTGTTACTCCCCAGTATTGTTCAAAAAGAAGCAATTTGTCAGGCGTGGTGGCACACACCTTTAATCCCAGCACTTGGGAGGCAGAGGCAGGCGGATTTCTGAGTTCAAGGCCAGCCTGGTCTACAAAGTGAGTTCCAG
>NC_034610.1:41956830-41964432 GCF_900095145.1 Mus pahari | reverse complement strand
CACACACACACACGTATTCACTCATGGTAGCAATTGTTATAAAAGCTACTGTGATAATGGGATTTCCTTCTAACAATCTAAAAGACCTTAAATCAGGCAAACAGACAATAAGAAAATGATTTGTGTGAAACCAAGCTTTACAACAGGAAAAAAATGAACATACTCTTCAATTATATATTTTTGCAATTTTCATTAGTGGAACACAATTTCTTCCTCCCAAAATAAACAAGTTTCTCTTACAAGATTCTAAACTGCAGAGCCCTATAAACTGCATATGTTGATTACTCTTTTCAAAGCCATCTTTCAAAGACATAATTATAGCCTTGGATGAGTGTCTCAATGTGTGTTTTCAATATTCTAGAAGGGAAATAACTCATTTGACATTGTAACCAATGCCATTTTTATAATCAACTTTACTTGGGCCACATTGCTGACAGCAATTCTTTAAAACAGTTTAATATTTGTCCAACTGTATAAATATGCTTAAGCTGAAAAAAAAAAAAGCAACGCTGAACTTGATCAACCATTTTCTTTTCAATGAGGAAAGCATGTGACTGTCAGGGAGGTGAAAAGCTAAGGTCCCACCCAACCTACATTTTAAAAGAGACCCGGAAAACCTATTGAAGTCAGCTGAGAGCTTAAAGTAGCCAACTGGGTTGATTGGCATCTCTCCCCAGTACCATCTTCCACCCTTCGCTGCCTTCTCAGCCGCTCTGGATCCAGCTGAATTTTAATCAGAGTCAAAGCAGGCAGAATACAAGAAACTCAGCCAAGAATACAAGGACAATCAAGAAAAGAGCTCACTATTTTCAAGAAAACATCTTTTGCAGAGTTCTGGGCTCCCAGAAGTCAGGCCAAAACAGAGACAAACTGCCCCTGCATGAGGACAAACAGGCTTGCGTTCTGCCTGAGGGGACAGCAAGACACTTCCTCTCCTCTTTGTGCCATCTGTTTTCAGAAAGTTAAATTGGGGCTAAAGCACATTCACACTCATTTCAGAATGGTTCATCTGTCTGGAGATGCGGCAAAACTCTGGTTGGGAAGTCAAGAACCTAAAGAAATCTGTGTATTTACTTATTCATTAGTGGACATCTGCAGAATGTCAGATTAACTTTCTCCACCTAGGAGCAATTATTAATATCTTATAAACTATTGAAAGATAAAATATCTAAATGAGAGCAGGAAACACACTGTATTTCACTCACCACAAAATATATCTCCCACAACGGAACTTTTTCTCATCAGACGATTAAAAGACAAGTGCAGACATCCTTGAAGAGAGAGACCTACATCCTTATAAACAACTTTATATACAAACCTGATTAAGCTACTCAGTTCTTCTGTCTGAAATGTTGCATCTCATGTGAATACCTGGGAGGTTTCCATCAGCCCTTCCTGATTTCTCACCTGTCAGCCTCACAGGGGCGCACAGACCAGAGCCCCACGAAGAACGGCCAACAGCCCCATCTCTGAGCTTTCTGCGCTATCATGCCAACTGGTGCAGCGCCACACATTTTTATGCCCACTTCCCCGTTCTGAGTAGCCCCCGGTCCTGCCGTCCATATAACATTCTTACCTACTAGTCTTTCTGTGTCTAACAGCACCTTGCTCACGTCCTGTTACACCATCCATGGTAGACAGGGAACTGCTGGGTAAATTCATTGGCTTTACAAAGTGAGGGAGCTGGTACATGAAAAGAAGCTGCATTCTTGTCTTTAGCTAAGCTAGGGCAGCGGAACTTCTTCCGAAATGATTCAGTACTTCTTAATTGGCTCACGAGGACTGTCAACATCCCTGCCACATGGGAGGCATAAATCAACCGTTTACTGGTTGGTAAGACTGAAGCCATCTTCAACACCTGCCCCATCTGTGAACATGAGTTCATGCGTCACTAGACTGAATTACCTCAACTTCCATGTAGTGGCACTCACCTGTACGAATGGCTATTGGAGAGACAGGCAGGCAAGGTGTGAGGTGAAGACCAGCATGGGGAACATTTAAGAAGAGGCACGGTGCAGAGGGGGAGACATGGCAAGGGGGAAGCAAGGAGGAAGGGAAAAGAGAAGGGATGGATTCCTAAAGTCATGGTAGGCACCCAATCATACATAGACCGTGTTTTTCCCATATACACATACCTGTGATAAAGTGTGACATATCTACTAGTACAGCGGCAGCTAAGGAACCAAAACAATTATAACAATATATCTCAGAAGAAAGTATATGTGAATGTACCTTCTCTATATAGATCAAAAATGCCTTCTTATAGTTTCTTACCTTTAAGTGTGTGTGTGTGTGTGTGTGTGTGTGTGTGTGTGTGTGTTATCATGTGCATACGCTGTCCTCAGAGGTCCTCAGGACATCAGATTCCCTTGGAACTAAAGTACATTTGCCATGTGGGTGCTGGGAACTGTACCTGGGTCCCCTACGAGCAGCAAGTGCTCTTAACCACTGAGCCATCTCTCTAATACCTCAAAAAATACTTTTAAGGGAATGGATTCTCACTGTTGCTCAGCCCAGCCCCAAAGGTGTTCCCTCTTCACCCAGCCTCCCAGGCAACTGGGACCACGGGTGCACAGCATGGGACCCCGCTTTCAAACACCTATTGCACTGTCCTTGCCCTGTTCTTGGGATGACGTAAGACGATACAAGGCTTGCGAGGCAAAATGGACTTCAGTGAATCATAGCAATATGACACAGTGTGAGGCTCCTACAGAAGGGTTATTTGAACCTAAGAGCGGTGGTGCCATAGTGGTGCAATCCAAAGATCCAGGCAGCAACGTGACTAGAGGGAGGATATCACACAGTATATACATACATCGGCAAGTGCGGGACAGAGAAAGGCAGCCTGCTTTCTGGCCGAACTAGGTTTAAACCCCAGAGACCCAGCAGATAATTCTGCAAGGTATGGAAGAAAGTTTGCCATGCTCCCAAACATTAGGCTCCAGCTCCATAATTCTGTGGCCATTAGTCACGGAGGGCAATGACCCGAGATCCTGGTGGTATTCTGCCTGGACTGCACCCCAACAGCTACCTGGCAACAGCCAGGTAGGCCTGGCCCACTATAAAGGGGCTGCTTGCCCGCTTCTCCCTCTCTTACTTGCTCCCTTCCCCCCTCTCTCCATGTGGCCATGGCCAGCCTCTACTTCCCTACTCATTCCCTCTCTCTGCCTTTCTATAATAAACGCCCTAAAACCCATGGCCTCTTCTCATTGGGATCTTCTCATTGGGATCCGCTGTGCTGGCACAATGGGGCAGGTCTTCCCCTAAAAGGCTTCCCTGTGCTCTCAGACATGGTTTCCACTGAACAAGCTAAAGACTCTCCTGCCAGGGGGTCCCAGCCAGAGCTCTCTCCTCCTGCCCTTTTCCTTTCGGGCTCTGGGCTAGAGCCCACCCTCAGGCTCCCACTCCATTCTCAGCTCTGCTGCTTCTGCGGTGCCCAAGGGTCTGAGAACCTGTCATCCTTGGCCTCCGTGCAGGCCCGGGACCCCAGACTGCTCTTCCCCACCCCCAGTGCAGGGTCCCACGGGTGTTCACAGCCCGACACGCCCGCCCAGCGGCACGTAGGGTGCACGCAGTCAGACTACCCACGTCCCACCTCGCCTAATGGCCGATGCAGGACACCATTCTAACCCACAGGAAAGGGGAGGCATGGGGTCTTCATTCAGGACAGAACACAATTTGTTGTTTGAAAATACATATTTCGGGGTTAGGGCTTTAGCTCAGTGGTAGAGCCCAACAAGCACAAGGCCCTAGGTTCAGTCCTTAGCTCTGGGGGGGGGGGGGGAAGAGTACATATTTCTAAAGACTAAATAATTTATACACTAAGATCTATACAATATTTACTTGATGTAAGTTATTCTTTAGGAAAAGTACCTTCTAAGACTAAGAAACCACTCAGAACCTGATTTTAATTTACATTTAATGGGACATAGAAACTAAAATCTGCACGAGTGAGAGGAAAAACTGAAAGAGAATGGAGAGCTTAGAAACAGGCTTACAAAAACGAGACCCAGCAGAGGGACAAAGGGTTCGTGCACACAAACACTCCAACATAGACAGGGTCTCATGACACACAGAGTCAGAGGGCAGCACACACTACTGTTTTAGCAACAGTGATCAAACAAAATGAAAACAAATCAGGATCTGCATTACAGTGAGATGTATAGTATAGACAAAGGGTTCAGATGCTTCATCAAAGAGGCAAGATAAATACATTTTACACTGAGAAAAGTGGGGCGGGAGAAGTAGCTCAGTAGGGAAGCGCTTGTCTAGTTTGCACAGAGCCCTGGGTTCAATCCCTTGCACGGGATACACTGGGCATGGTGGCACACGCTTATAATCTCGGGACTTGGCAAGTGGAAAGGAGAATCGAAGTTTCCAAGTCATTCTTAGCCACACAGGTAGCTCAAGGCTCAGCCTGTTCTCAAAAGAAAAGAAAAGAAAAAAAAAAACGTAAAAAATACAGCGATGCTTTAAAGGTTGAAACTAGCTTAGAGTGGAGTGTAGAAGAGAACTGTGGGAGAAAGGGGGTGTAATGAGTGGAGGGACTCAAAGGGAGTCGAAGGCAGTACCTAGGCTAAGGGCGTTGGCTGCCCACGGGGAATTACAAAATAAGTGTAGGGGGAGGAGCTGAGAACTAAAATCTAGCTCCCTAGCCGTTTGATTGGCTAAATAACGACGTCAGAAGCCAATCACTGCGCGAAGGTATGGAGGCGGGTTTCCCAAGTCCCAGAGAGGAAGAGGATAGGATACAGAGAAAGGCCTTTTCGCCAGGCAGTTGGGAGAGAGGAGCACTGGAACCACGTAGCTCAGGTTAGACCCAGTGCGGAAGAATTCCAACATAGAATAGCTGATGAGTTTAGGACAATAGATTCTGAACCCAGTGGTTGTGACATCTGGCTGATTATAAACACTAAGATTGTCTGGTGTTTTCCATTCGCGAAGATTCAGGTGGGCAAAAGAAAGGGTGCAGTTGTGTGTCATTGACAGAGCCAGCCACGGAGTTGGAGTTGGGGTGGGGTGGGGTGGGGGTAGGGGTGGATGGTCATTGTAGAGCGATTATAGTTCCTGGCTAGCCACGGGGTGAGACCACCGTGGCCGGCACCTAGCCAAAGCAAGCATAGATTAATTAAAATTACATGCAACATATAAGAGATCTCAAGAACACCGTAATGAAAAGATATTCGCTCCCAAGATTGCTTGAAACATCTGCCTCCTAAATGTGCTCATCAACATGGAAGCCGTTATTTTCAAAAAGAGTTATTAAAGTATCAGGCAGAAGACATCAGGGACAGAAAAATCAAACTGAGCCAAAGCCACAGCCCACAGGTAAGATGTCTGGCATGAACAGAGGCTTCCACTGAGGAAACTTCTAGTGCAGACACAGTGCTGGACTTTGTCAGCAACCAGTTCCTTAGGGTTCAAGAGATGGAAAACAATATATATATATTGTTATATATATATATATCTCGAGTTCTAAGAGGTATTTCAGGTATTTAAGATTTTAGCTCTTTACTACAAATAAAATGAATTTCTCAAATTTCTATTAGTCAATTTAAAATAAAAATAGAGCAAGAAAACTGCAGAAAATAGTTTCAAAAACATTTTCAAATTATGACATTCAGTGAGCATCTTCTTATGACATATAAAGTAGTCGATTAAAAACTTCTTTGGGGACAGGGGAGACCACTCAGTTTAGTAAGCTGTGTGCCTCACAGGCACAAGGACCTGAATTTGATGGCCAGAATCCAGGCTAAGAGTCAACATGGCGGCGATCTGTACCGTAACCCCAACACTGAGGAGAGGAGACAAGAAGATCCTGGGTTTCTGCTGACCAGCCAGCAGCTTAACCAGGGAGTTCCAGGCCAGTGAGAGACCTTATCTCAAAGGAGGTGGGTGATACCCCTAAAGAGAACGCCTAAGGTTGTCCTCTGACCTACACATCCGTGTACATCACACACACACACACACACACACACACACACACACACACACACACACACACCTGTACATAGATACATGGTGGAGGGATGAAATGGTAGAATAGTAGAAAGGTCCTAGGGAGGGAGAGAGGGAAGGAGGGAAGGAGGGAGGAGGGAAGGAAGGAAGGAAGGAAGTGAAGGAGGGAAGGAGGAGGGAGGGAATGTTTATAAATATATATTATCTCAAGTTTAGTTTTGCTGTCAAGGGGCTGGGACTATGAGGTAAAGAAACAGTGGTGGTGCACACCTTTAGTCCCAGCACTTGGGAGGTAGAGGCAGGCGGATTTCTGTGTTTGAGGTCAGCCTGGTCTACAGATTGAGTTCCGGGACAGCCAGAGCTACACAGAGAAACCCTGTCTCAGAAAACCAAATAAATAAATAAATAAATGGAAGAAATGAAAACCACTGAGGCCACATGACTTTAATCCAGCACTCTGAGGCAGAAGCCTGCCTTACATTCTAGTGAGAAAACATTTCTCTATAAAACTACTTTTACACAATCATGAATTAATCCCAAGAGGGACCAAATGTGGGTGTGTCCCAGTAAAGACTACACTCTTCAAGAATTTTAATTAAAACCAAGCAGAGTATTTTCTGAAAGAAATAAAGTACGCGACCGTTAATGTGAATGTTGCTCTCCTTGTGTCAAAATAGGGATTCCTAGTTTTACAGTGTCTTTGTGACAGAAGAATAAGACCCTGGCCAGTCACTGGCACCCGTCAGTGCACGGTCTCCAAGCGTTGGGCTCTATTCAGTAACAATCACTTAAAAAGAGCAGGTCACCCCAGGGACAGCAATGGCTACCAAAGTGAATATATTTTGTTCGCAGTTTCCTGTCCTGGGGACAAAAATACAAAACAAAACCCCAAAATGGAGCAATGTACCGCGCACAAAATATCCAACCAGAGGCACGGTGCCAGGAAAGCAACAGAGGGTTTTACACCGGAGCCAAAGGCTCCGGAGTCTCTTTTAAATTTTTAAATCGTGACAATTATCTTGATGCCTCTTAATGAATCAGATCTGTCTCCAGAACAAAGGCCTGCTTGGGAGTTTTATGTACTTTGAGGAATAATTATTTCCCTAAGCTTATTCACTTTTTAAAGAAAGTGGCTTACAGGCAGATTTGGGAACCGGTGTGCTTGAGGGAAAACATTTGGATAAGCACACTTCCCGAGCGAGCGAGGCATTCTGGAGACTCCCGGAGGAAGGGATAAACATTCAACCAATTCCAAAAGCAGTATATTTCTCGCATGTGTTTCTCTTTCAGCTTTGATTTAAACTGTTGTCACTTTGGTGTTGAAACAGACAACTGTTCCTAAGCCGTCATTAGAGTTACAGTGGAAAACTGTTCCTTATAAGATCCAGTGACGCCCAAGTCTCTGCCGGCTAAGCCACTGCTTTCCTGGCCTCGTGATGTAACTACATTAGTCAACAGCATATACTATACAGATTTATTTAATCTTGGATTAGCAACCATCTATACCACACCTTCCTAGCACAGCTATACAAGCTGTTGCCAAGGAGCTACTAAAATGAACACTGGGACAGGACTATCTATCTTCATTCATCAGTTACTATAATAACAGGTCACCCTAGAATTAAGACTGTTAAAAAAAAAAAA
>NC_034610.1:41922472-41956610 GCF_900095145.1 Mus pahari | reverse complement strand
AGGAGAAGAAGAAGAGGAGGAGGAGGAGGAGGAGGAAGAGCAGGAGGAGAAGGAGAAGACGAGGAGGAGGAGAAGAAGAGGGGAGGAGGAGGAGGAGATGGAGAAGAAGAAGAAGAAGAAGAAGAAGAAGAAGAAGAAGAAGAAGAAGAAGAAGAAGAAGAAGAAGAAGAAGAAGAAGAAGAAGAAAGTCATTTACACACAATTCTGCAATCTAGGCTAGGCTCTCTATGTGGTAGCTCTCTTCTGTCCAGCTCCACAACCATCATGTGCCTCCTTCTGACTAGAATCACCCAGGAGGCCTGGACTGACAAGCTTCCTCATACTACGTAGTACCAAGGTCTCCCTACATACATGCGACCTCTCCGTCTGGATTGCTGTCCCTCCTGTGGAACTGCTGGAACTTCTCAAAGCAGAGGCCTGCACCTTATTAAGCTAGGGATGGCACTTTATGCGGCATAACGTGGAAGGAAATAACCAAGCCCCGGAACCGGCCCTCTGATGTCCTCGTGTGTGCCATGGTACTTGTGTGACTGTACACACAGTGATGATAATAATAAGTGAGATACTTTTGTAAAGGATCGGGAAACACACATTATTCATCTTATTCTGTAAGTGATGGAACACCCACCTCTAAAGGAACAGACAGAGGTGGGGGCAGGATTCCTAACAAAAAGGCCATTGTTTATCCATAGGCCTCACAGTCTAGAAACATGAACACCCGCCAGGTCATTACACACCCACACACTGAATGTTCCACTTTCTGAACTGTTTAATTACCACCATTTATAATAATCACCAGCAGGTAATTTCCTAAGCAAAGGCAGGGCAGCATTACAATGCTGGTGAGCTAAGAAGTCCCAATATCTACTGCCAGGTGGTCATGGCCTAGCCCTGGGGAGGGGCATCTGAGATGCAAGGGTTTCCACCACACACAGAACCATGAAGCCGCTCAGTGAAGCTCTGTTCTAGAGGGTAGGACCACCTCCAACTTTCACTCTGAGGCTCCAACGACTGGGCTTTCCTGACCTCTTACAGCCCCAAGTCCAATCAGGTGGCATCTATCACAAAGCATTCAAGGACCTCTTGACTGGTTTTGGTTCAGAGAGATAGCTCAGTGGTTAGAGGCACTTGCCTCCAAGCCCGAAGAACTGAGTCAGATCAAAGAGAACCACGTAAAGAAGGGAAGAACGGACTCTTGTCTTGTAAGTTGTCCTCTGACTTCTACACACATGCTCGTGCACCACACACATCCATATTCACACTCAAATAATAAATAAGTAAATATGATATAATTTTTATGTGTAATAAATAAGATGCAAAAATGTAAACAAGATGTGAGAGTCCAGAGACACATGTGACATCACAATGCCATAGGTACATGGAAACCTATAAACACGTAGGTTCAAAACAAAAACCACACAAACCACCAGCAATCCACCACCAATTTATGTACGCTCTGCTCTCCAACAGCTCAGACATACACAAGTGAGGAAGCGGTTGTGGCCCAATCACATTTCATAGCCATCAAAAGAATCTTTTAAAAGCCCCAGTAGATCGACTGTTGCTGAAAGAGATGTGGAAATACACTTAGAAGGCTAAGTGTATTTCCTAAGTGTCTTCATATGCCCACACGCACGCACACGCACATGCATAAATATTTAATCTGGAAGACAGACAGCAGGATGGCTCAGTGGGTAGCCCTTGCCTCCAAGCCTGACAATCTTCTACCACAGGGGTAGAAGAGAAGAAACTCCCAACAAGTTGTCTTCTGCCCTTCTCGTGTGTACTGTGACACACTGGCACACGCACACACACACACACACACAGCTTAAACAAATGTAAAAATAAAATTAAAATCCTAGGAGATGGGTAGTGCCATCCTATACTGAAACCAAACCAAACCAAACCCACTTTCTGTGTGCTGAGGAGACGAGGAGGGAGAGGGGGCTGCATCCCAGCTGCTGCAGAACAAGACGAATGATATGATTCTAATTATGTGAGGAGAGAGCAGCCACACTCTGGGCATGTTGTGCGGGAGGGGGGCGGCGCCAACTGAGCTCATCTGTCACTCTGATGTCATGCGAAGCTTGGGTATCTGGTCAATGGCGGTAGGCACTGAGCCCAGGACTGCACAGTCTGTGCTCTGCCACACTGATCTTCATTCCCAGCCTATTTTATGTATTCCTTAGAGTCTCTTTCTGTATTAATGATTAATTATGTTAAATTACTGGTAGTTTATATTAGGAAAGCTCAACCCCACAATATGTTCACAAAGCCTACGTGGGTATTTTGAGGACCTATGGCACGGGTGTTCTGAAGAAGCAGGAAGAGTCTGGAGGTCTAGCTCAGTGGTACAGTGTAGGATTCCCATGCACAAACATCTCCACACTAAAAAACAGAAGACAAATCCAGAGGGAAAGAAGTGCAGGAATTAACACGTTTCGAAGTGACTTGAATAATAAAGTGTCTTTTTTCCTTCCTCATTAAAGTGACAAGATCTTAATTAAACATCATAAAGTGTTGTTCAAAAATGGGTGTGGCGAGCCGGGCGTGGTGGTGCACGCCTTTAATCTCAGCACTCAGGAGGCAGAGGCAGGATTATTTCTGAGTTCGAGGCCAGCCTGGTCTACAAAGTCAGCTCCAGGACAGCCAGGGCTATACAGAGAAACCCTGTCTCGAAAAACCAAACAGGGGGCTGGTGAGATGGCTCAGTGGGTAAGAGCACCTGACTGCTCTTCCGAAGGTCCGGAGTTCAAATCCCAGCAACCACATGGTGGCTCATAACCATCCGTAACAAGATCTGACGCCCTCTTCTGGACAGCTACAGTGTACTTACATATAATAAATAAATAAATCTTAAAAAAAGAAAAGAAAAGCCTCTCCATTGTCACCCCCTCTCCACCGCCATCCTCTAATAAAAGCCCCGTGTTCCACAACTACCTTGCACCTCAGGGGCCTCCTCTCACAGCTTCTGATCCAGTCAGACAGCAAGCTCCCTCACTGACCGAGTCCCATTGACAAGAAAAGACTCTGTGGAACAGCAGGGCTTTGTCTTAGCTTTCTGCTTTTTAATTTTATTTTTTTAAGCATGTGTGAAACCAACTTAACACAGCTTTTACCTAACTTGTAACACTGAGATGAATCGTGAGATAGCGGAATATACTCAACAGCAATCACTGGAAAGGAAATTACAACCAGCTCTCCTGTCTAATACAATAAATGCTCTTCTTTATCATTTTAATATCTAAAACTGAAAAGAATTAAGTAAAGCCAGATGAGGCACGATAGTTTTGTGTGCCCAATTATTTCAGAAGGATTGTAACCAAATAAAACCAGAAGAATAGCATTCCTTGGTGCACTGTGTTTTCAACCCCAGAATCACGCCACTAGCGCTCTCGCTAAGAGAACACCAACTGTGTTTAACAGTCGCCACGTGCTATTAAAGCGCAAGAACACACACAGCTCTAGCCAATGTGATGTGGGCAGCTTCGTGGCCATCTGATGATGCCATCATAGAAAGAGCTCGTTTCACCTGAAAGACAAGCTTAGGAGAAGAACGCCCTCCTTCTTTGCTCTAGTCAGCTAGCTTGAGTAAATCTTGGAGATGATGCTTTGGCGAGAGAGTTCAATGGTGTGGTAGCACGAGGACTTGATTCCAATCCCCAAAGCCTGTGTGAAAAGAGCCAGGCACGCTGGTACCTGGTACGTGTGATACCAATGCTGAGAAGGTTGAGACAGGATGGCTGGGGATCCCTGCCAGCCACTCTAGCCTACTGGGTGAGTTCCAGAAAGTGGAAGGTCCTAACTCAAGAAAATAAAAGGGAAAGGGTTCCTAAGGAAAGGGGAGGGGAGGGGGGAGGGGGAGGGGAGTAAAAACAAACAAACAAACAAAAAAGGAATGACACCTTAATGTGTGCTCATGAGTTCAACACACACACACACACACACACACACACACACACACAAATTGCAGCAGTCAAGCTGTGACTCTGAGGAACACTTGTGCCAAAGGGTCTACCCCTCCCACACACAAATACAAGAGGAGCCCAGTGGGTCAACAGCCATGCCCAGCTTAGTGACCACAAATACCCACCACATCTTCTCTGACAGGAAGAAAAGAAACAAAGAACGTCATCTGTCTGTCTGTCTGTCTGTCTACCCCAATGCAGAGCAGGAAAAGGAGGAAGTGTCTCTGAGCAGTTGAAAGCACTTATAATGTTAACCAGCAATGAGACGCCTCAGCACCGACACGCCCTCAGCACTGACATGCCCTCAGCACTGACATGCCCTCGGCACTGACTTTGGGGCTAAGAGGATCTAGAACAATGTAAGAAAGAGAAGGTCAATGAGAGTACCATCAGGAACATGAAGAGACACAAACTGTTAGCGCACAATTCATCCATGTCCACACCACACAGATGGTGGCATTCACTCCTAGAGAAAACCAATGTTCCAGCTCCTGGCTTACATATACCTTGGATTCTCTGCCTTCAGCAACTCTAGTGGAAATAAACTTTGGATCATAACAGTAGCGCATGCTAATTCGACAGCTAAGGAAGCATGAAGAAACCTCAGGCAGGCAGGCAGGTTCGCAATGCCACCATTTTTCCTAAGATCACGAGGAAAACAAGCTTCCTCCCATGCCATGTTTGGAATGGCCCTACGTCTCCATTTATCAGGTGTAATAATCAACGGTCAAATTATAGATTCAAAACTGACGCAGTACTGCTTTAACATATCTTAGAAAACACACACAGGATTCTCCCCCCCCCCCGACCCCCGCTGACCAAGCTCATGCATAACAGGGCAGTCACACACAGATGTGCCCCTCTGAGAGGCTGCATGATTTACAGTCAGAGAGAGGTCCTCGAAAGGAGAGCTGCTGCTCCAAGAAACAGAAATCAGTACAAGGTCTGTTTCGTCAGACAGTGAAGAGTTCTGGGGATTGGCGATAATGGGGGTTTTATTTGCATTTTAATTATTTGTAATTTGTGTTAGAACCTGCCAGAGAAACTCAAAGCATGTTCTGAAAGGTTTTATAAGCAAACGCAGAGTGGTCCTGGTGACGTTAGAAACTTGGGACCAAAGAATGCTTCTTTTGTGAAGGTACCCAAAGGACTGCTTCGCAACCATGCACAGGGCTTCAGGCCTTTGTCCCAGCACTCTGACGCAGGAAGAGCAAGAGTTTGAGGCCCATCTCAAGGATAAATCAATAAATACAAAGAAAAAAGAGAGAAAGAAGAGGGGAGGGAGAAGGTGTTATCCCACCTCACAGAGGCTGATGGGTAGTCGTGGAGGACCACAGCTACTAGCTGCCTGTCAGCCCTGAAGCCAACAGTCATTCTTTCTGAATACTGAATGATCACACATGAACATCTCAAGTGTTAACAACAAGAAAACACCAAAGACAAGTCAATATATTATAAAGAGATAAGGTTTTATCTCGGCATTTTAGCAGTCGCCTTGCGGGATCAATTGGTCCTGTCACTCTGAGGCCTGTAGAAAGACAGGTTTGCTTGCAGAGTGAAGCCGCTTATCACATGACCAGGAAACCAAAACAAAAGTGGGAGCCAAGGAGATGGCTCAGTTAGCTGGGCACACGGGAGCCCATACCCCGTTTTCTTTATCCGTTTCTCACTGACACTTGTCCTGCCTATTTATGTAAATACTGCAATGAATACAGACATGCAGATAATAGAGTGGCTTCATTTCCTTCACATAGATAGATTCCACCCCACCATCTGGATCCACACATAAAGACTTCCAGCACTTCAAGTTTTAAATCATTTGTCAAAATCAAATATAAAAGAAACTTCTTGAAGATTAGTAGGAAAGAGGAGAGCTCGTGGTTTCTTTTAAATTCCCAGTGTTTTCATCATCCTTGTCTTCCAGTGACTCATGTATCTGCAGCTAAGCTGAGCCACGCCCAACAAGAGAAGACCAATACACGTGCCCAAGGACTGCAAAGGGCAAAAGGACTAACAAATGCAGACTACGCGGAGGTGATGACCAACCAGGACACTTAGCTTATAAAAAACCACTCCCATTTTTCTCTTGGTGTGTGGTTTCAATGTGAAGAAAGAGACTCACTTGGTCCTCATCTGAGGATACTGTTTGGAAACATTGTAAACTCTTCAGGTTGTAGGGCCCTAGGGCCTTGCGGGAGGAGAAAGTCACTGGGCCAGGGCTTTGATCCTCTGTAGCACAGCCCCACTTCCCTGCTTCCTGAGTACAGATACAATGTGACCAGCTGGCCACCTGATCCAGCCACCATGCCCTCCCTGGTTGCCACCATGTCTTCTCTGCCATGACATCCGTTTGGAACTGCAAACCAAAATGAGCCCTTTTCTCCCTTTAGTTGCTTGCCAAAGTATTTTATCACAGTAATAAAAAAGTAACTAAGACATCTAGCTACTAGCAAAAGGGTAGATTTTTTTTTTAATTTATTTATTTATTATATGTAAGTACACTGTAGCTGCCTTCAGACACTCCAGAAGAGGGCGTCAGATCTTGTTACAGATGGTTATGAGCCACCATGTGGTTGACTGGGATTTGAACTCCGGACCTTTGGAAGAGCAGTCAGGTGCTCTTACCCACTGAGCCATCTCACCAGCCCCGGGGTAAATAAATTTTACCACATTTTTGAATGTCCTTTTTGTTTGTCTGTTTGTTTGTTTTGTTTTTTTGAGACAGGGTTTCTCTGGATAGCCCTGGCTGTCCTGGAACTCACTTTGTAGACCAGGCTGGCCTCAAACTCAGAAATCCGCCTGCCTCTGCCTCCCAAGTGCTGGGATTAAAGGCATGCGCCACCACGCCCAGCTCATTTTGGAATGTCTTAGCTGCAAATAAGAATTCATATTTCCCTAGCATGAAAGGAAAGCCAGGGTTAATGATGAACATAGCATGTAACAACTGGATCCTGAGGATTGAAAACACAGGAATTTAAACAGGTAGTATAAATGCTCAGTAGCAGATACATTATGACATTTTACTTATTACACTAATTGACCATAATGCCAGTCAAGCAATTAGAGGGAGAATGACTTTCTCCACCACACCCTTTCTAAAACACACAACTCCTGTGCTGCAGTCTCCTTGTGTAACACCTCATGCTCTCTTACTTCTCTGAATTCAAAACAACTAAAGCCCCCACAGCCTGTGCCTTCCCACCAATGAGTAACGGAGCGACACCTCCATAGTATTTCTCCCACAGTGTCTGTGCACCGCCTCTGGGATGCCTTTCTTCTCTAACACTGAGTCAATCCAGGCTGTGGTGGCTAAGATTTCAATGATCTATCGCAGGAGTTGGAGCACAGAAAACTCCAGGTTAACATTTCTTCTCACTTTTGAATGTTCAAGGTACCTTATAAAGCTCACTACATGGGGGGAAAGGTTATAATAAAAGTGGCTGTCCCCTAGAATCTTGAAGAGAAATGTACAGAAGTTCAATGACAACACAGGAAACAAAATATTTATGTTCCCCAAGACCCCTTGGTTTACTGGTATGGTGGAACTACTTCAAATCAGCCACACATCTTCAAAATTCCAAAAATCGTGTAATGACATCAAAGCAAAAAAAAAGTTGAGCAGGAGAACATTGGAACTTCATTTCTTTCTCGTGGATCTGCTTTCACTCCATTTATTTGTGGCAAGAAACAGAAATAAACACTAAAACGCAAATGCCCTTTAAGCTACAGGGGAAATGGAGCAGACCAGAGGCTACAGAGTATCTTGAATAATTGAAATGACACAAATTTATTCCTAGAATAACCCTAGTTTTCAAGAGAGAGAGAGAGAAAGAGAGAGAGAGAGAGAGAGAGAGAGAGAGAGAGAGAGAGAGAGAGAGAGAGAGAGAGAGAGAGAGAGAGAGAGAATCTTGAACTAAATGGTGACTCTTTAGTTAAGTAAGTGTATCTTTTAGGGAACAGAGCCTTCTTGGGTTGGAGAGATGGCTCCACGGTAAAGCCTGAGGAGCTGAGTGTGGTCCCTAAGACACACTGGGTAGACGAAGAGAATCAACTCCTGCAAGCGCTGTCTCTGTGCACTGTGACACACAGGCATACACAGACTCAGAGATACACAGTACAAATGGGGAGAAAGAAAACAGCCACCCCTTCCTGAGAAAACGGAGAAATAAGCACGGTAACTCACGCCAGTTCACTTTCCTTCTGGAAAATTCCTGAATTATCATCACATGACATGACAGCTACTGCTGAATTACAATCGTTATGAGAAAAAAACAATGTAACCATTGCTATTTAATCATTTCTTCTTGAAGACACCACTAAAGTACAAAAGGAAAGGCTGTGACATTGGCCCTTGGGAAACCACTGTTTCAGTGGGCAGTCTTGTCAGCTCTTTAGAATCGTAGGACAGTAAATGGGTGTGATTTACCATCTCCTGTCTATATCTGCCAAAAGGCGGGACTCGGGGCAGTCTTACTTCTATGTGATATATAGTATGGCTCCTGGAAAGGAAACTCAGTTGATTGGCTTGCCTCCTCCCATATTTTCTTATTTCAAGCAAATAAGTGAGTCACTTATGAATGCTGCAAAACTGGCTACTCAGACGTTAGATGCTCAAGCTTTCTGTTCAAACAAGCATGGGTCTATAATGACTATTGGCTTATCCTGGTAGATTCACTAATAGCTAAACAGGTTGAACAAGATTTTATGCAGAATAGTCAAGAGCTGAGAAAAAGCAAACTGGGCTAGGGATATAGCTCAGTGGCAGAGGGCTTGCCCAGCATGTTAAGGTCCTATGAGGACGTGGACTGATGCAGAGGAGAGCGATTAAGCAAGGAGAAATAGAAGGAAGGATGGAGGAAAGCAGAGGAAACAAAAGCCAGTCATTCCTCCCTAGCAGAATCCTACACAAGTATTAAAACTAACACACATAGAACTGGAGACGGCTCAGCAGTTCAGAGCACTTGTTGCTCCCACAGAGGACTTGGGGTTAAGTCCCCAAAACCACAGAGTGGCTCACAACCTTCTGTAACTATAGTCCCAAGGGATCCAGAAACCTTCTGGAGTCAAACAGGTACTAGGTATGCAAAGCAAAATACATAAAATAAAATAAAACTACATCTGTTTAACAATGTAATACACAGCTAACCACAGAAATGATACAATGATATACACCCAAAGAAACAATGTAATACATAGCTAACCACAGAAAGGATACTGTGATGAAGATATACATCCAAACAAATAACATCCACAGTTAAGTGTGGACAATGAGATCACAAGCATTTCCTTTTGTACTGTTTGGTTTTAAACGTCTCTGTGAATTATTTTCCAGTTTGGCTTTGTATGGATGAAATTAAATCATAAATATTTGAAAGGTTTAAAAAAACAAAAAAGGAAATTCACAGTGTGTTAAAACTGGCTCCTGGGGATGTTTTGAATCCTAGGATACATCACGCCTGCCATCCGGTGCAAGGTCTAAACCAGAAGACACTAAGCCTGTCCCCTTGTCCTCCCTAGCTTGGGGGTCACACATGCTCGGCAGTGTGCCTCTTCTAGCGCTTCCCCATTTCTTTCCCTCCTCACATCATACTTAGCAACCAGGCCAGAGCTAAAAGTGTTCACTCAATACAAACCCAGGGACAGATCTGCCCACACCAGGTAGGCTGGGGACCTCGCTATACAAGAAAGCAGGATCAAGTGCCACTTGGTTTGAAGGAACAAGTACACGTGGTGATAATTACAGGAACACACAGACCTGCTGAGCGAGAGCAGAAGCGATGACTTCCTGGACAGGGAACATAGTCTTTCAACTCAGAGAATCGGGATGGAACTGGAAGCTAAAGAACAAGGTCAGTGAACAGAAAAGGCAAGGTTTACATTGGGATTCTTCAGAGTAACAGAAACAATAGGCTGTATACATCATCATATAGTTGGAGTCACAGAGATGACAGACAGACAGACAGACGAACAAACAAATGACTGGTAGGTAGATAGATGAATAATACATGGATGCATGATGCCAGACAGACAAGAGATTAGACAGAGATAACAGACAGATGGTAGATGACAGACAATAGACAGAGGGACGGACAGACAGATATAGATAGATAGATAGATAGATAGATAGATAGATAGATAGATAGATAGATAGATAGTATGTCTTAGTTACTGTTCTGTGCTATTGCTATGATGGAACACCATGACCAAGGCAATTTACTAGGAGCTTGCTTACACTTTCTGGTTAGTCCATGGTCATCATGGTGAGGAATATGGCAACAGGTAGGCAGACATGCGGGAACAGTACCAGAGAGTTCACATCTGATCTACAAGTTGCAGGCAGAAGGTGAGCAAAACTTAAAACCACCCCCCCCCCCAGTGACACACTTCCTCCAATATGGCCACACTTCCTCTAAGGCCACACCGATGAACTAACCCTTCCCAAACAGCTACACTAACTGAGGACCATGTATTTAGTACCCCAAAAAGAAGCAAATGTAATAAAATTAGGAGTTAGTGTATTTTTCATCTTCATTGGTTTGTCTATTTTCCACTCTCCCTTTCTTTAACCAAATATCTGATGTCCTCATATCTCCAGACCTTACTGTGAGAACAAGGCTTCTAGGAACTCTTATTCTCTGGACCACACCATAACAGGTGCTCCAAAGATCCTCTGTCTTCCTGTTCTAAGCACGAGGATTACAACTACAGGCCCATCTGGTATTTATATGCATTCTGGGCATCCTAACTCTGGTTCTCACACTTGTGTGGTACACCCCTTTACCACTGAACAATCTCTCTAACCCAATCTCTCAGGTATTTTGTGGCTGTGATACAAAACTAATATCCCCTTTAACAGTACCTTTTATTTCTTGGCTGATTGGTTTTGCCATACTTGTCAAGTGTTCTGCCACTGTGTTACACCCTCAACCCCTGCTCTATAGAACTTAGACTAGATTTTTCTCCCTTGTGATCAAGTTTCTCCCCAGGCAAACCCCCAACTTCCCTGCAGTTCTCCCTACTACTGTGGTTCTCCCTACTACTGTGGTTGGCCATGTATTTAACAGGCAACACCATCAGAGTGGGAAGACAAAGCCTTCTACAGAGGAAGAACACATTCGCTCTAAGAGCACCTTGAGAAAGCAAGAGGAGGACCAAGAAATCAGAAAGTAGTCCATGACTTGCCTTGGATGCTGCTCTTTTGACAGAGGGAGTAGCGTTTACCAGATTGACACCCAGAACTCAGTTTTGGAGAGGAGAATCAATCAAAGACAAATAAAAAAAAAAAAAATGGGTATCTGACTATAGGTTCAGAAATAATCTTCTATATCTAAGCATGACCCAAAAGCCAACCTGAGGGTTGAGAATGTAGCTTAGGGGCAGAAAATGTACTTACTATGCACAAGGTCTTTAGTTCCATTCCCAACATCACACATACACACATACACACACACAAAGTAACTTCAAGTATATATTTCTACTTATAAAATATATAGAAAAATAATCTTACATATACACTAGGGTCAAATACATTGAGAAAAATATCATTCAAATTAACAGTGCATAGAATGGGGACTATAATAATATTATCTATAATCCAGCACTTAGAGGATGTAAGCAGGAGAATCAGGAATTCAAAACAAAACTCAAGTGCATCAAGAATTTGAAGCCAGTCTGAGGTATACAAACATGGAATCGAAAAGTAAAAAATAAATGTAAAAATAAAGCATTCTTCTGGATAAGAGGAGACAGTGTCACCAATGGTGCAGCCACCAGTAAGATGCTCACATTCCTTTAAGCCACCCTTAACCTTTGCCCCTGTATGCAACCTTAAGGAAACTCATTGGGTCATCAAGCTGGGAAAGGCAGGAAAACCAAAGGGGGATTAGCTGGGATAAGGAAGGGGAGAGGACCAGTGGGAACTGGAAGGAGACAAGTGAGGATGAGGAGGGTAATTATAGTCAAATTGTATTATGCACATGTATAAAAATGTCATTGAGCCATTATGTGTAATTAATATATAGCAACAAAAACCAAGAGAGAAAAGTAAATAAATTTTTCATTTAGAAACTATGAAAAATAGCAACCTGAAGACATTTACTGTAGCAATTTAGAAACCCATCCTCTAGGGCGGAGAGGATCAGTGGTTAAGAACATCTGCCATGCTTCCAAAGGACCAGGGTTTGACTCCCAGCACACACATAGTGGCTCACAACCAGCAACAGGGTATCTGATGTCCTCGTCTGGCCTCCACGATCACTGGACATATACATTCATGCAGGCAAAATACTCACACACACTAAATAAAAATTAAAAAAAAAAGAAAGAAACTCAACATGTAGATTAAAACTAACCACATTTGCTTTCATGTAACCTTCTTTGCTCCCCCAATTAACCCTACCTTCTTCAAAGGACAGCTTTATAGCACTGCTCGGGAGTGAGTATCACAGAGTGCCCCTTCAAGGATGCTCCCTGCAGCGTGACTAGGAAATACTCAGAACTGCAAAGCAACCTGCACTTCTCCCAGCAGGAGAATGACAAAGCAGACCCTGAGGAGAAACCAGCAATCAGGAGAGAAAATGTGGAAACCGAATATGGACATGAAAATTGGGAAGCATATTGTTCCAAAGGGGAAAGTACTCAAGCTATACGTGGCGTGCTACCCGATTCCATCTCCCATCGTGTGACTGTGCTGATACGCATGCACGTGGGAGGAAAACAATTCCAGAATGCAAGAATGGATACCAAAGTGCTGACAGTGACTGACTGACTCTGCAGAGAATGTTCTCAGTGGGAATCCAACTACAGCTGATAAAAGTGCAAACCAACGATGTGGTTCACAGACAAACTAACAGATGTGGATTTCACAGGACGTTTTTTTTAAGTAGCACACTTCATTGAAGGCACACTCTCCCAGTGCAACTGGTCAAAAGAGAATTAATTCCCTGACTGAGATGTACAGAAGGATAATCTTGTCAAGCTCTGAAAGGTCAAACTCCACCTTTGCATTGGCAGCTATGGCACAGTAGAGCTGTGTTCCGTGGGATCAGGGTCCTCAATAAGGCCCTGGCAACATTCCTTTACTATGGCAATTCCCCAGCAAAAAAAAAAGCAAGGGCCTAGGCCAGCTGAAGCTCTCAGGGGAAGGCCAGGAAAAGCAGAATTTAACTAAAAACGCAATCAGAAGGACAGAAGTAGAATGTTCAAATGCCAAATCCACGTAGAGCTCAAAACCCAGTAAAAATCTACATTAACTCTTTATTTAAAGCTTTTTCCCCTAAGGCAGAAATGGCATATTCTCAAATAAGAAGACCTTAGTAATTAAAGACTATTTCCTTCTATAATTGGTCAATACAAAAGAAAAGTGAGATAAATTTTTTATTTTTATTTTCATGTTGTCCAGGCTAGCCTCAAACTTTCTACATTGTTAAGAATGACCTTGAACTTCTGATCCTCCTGTCCCCACCTAGACAATACATTAATTATAGGCATGTGTATCCAAGCCTGGTTTATACAGTGTTAGAGATTGGGGCTGGTGAGATAGCTCAGTGGGTAAGAGCACCCAACTGCTCTTCCAAAGGTCCGGAGTTCAAATCCCAGCAACCACATGGTGGCTCACAACCATCCATAACAAGATCTGATGCCCTCTTCTGGAGTGTCTGAAGACAGCTACAGTGTACTTACACATAATAAATAAATTAATTAAAAAAAAAAAAAACAAGTGTTAGAGATTGAAACAACTCTACCAAATGAGTTACATATTCAGCCCAAGGGGGGGGGGGGAATTTAACAGAGCAACTTTGACACTGTTTAAAGCATGAAATAGCAAAGTTGTGTCACTGAGAACTGCTTTCTAGTCTACACCCAAACCTTGGGTTTGCAAATTATCTCATCAGTCTAAGATACTACTAAACAAGAAAAAAAATTCTATTCTGTAACTTAGAAAACCAAGTCTGGCATGTCCATCACTCGACATAACGTAATTCCTCTTTAGGAAGGACTGAATGGAAACTCATGCACCTAACACGTTTTTCTAAAGAGAGGAAGAAAAGGCTAAAGTGTCAGTGCATGTTCAGCCAGTGTTCTCAGCTCCCTTCTTCAATCTCATTCACTCACTAAATCCCCAGCAGTCAAAGTAGAGAACTGCTGGAAGAGAGGACCCCAGACACTTTAACTGCCAATTCAGGGTTAAGGCAAGCCAGCCTGAGCTACGAGAGATCTGTCTCAAAAAAAAACAAAAATACCGACCTTTCAGCACAAACAATTTTCACAGCATTTATCTCACTTGACCATCACGCCCTGAATGCTGTGCAGAAGGGAACAATTCTGGTGAGAGACAAGGTCCAGAGACATCAGAAAAGGAAGGCTATGAACCTCCTATTCACATCCGCCCAGGTATCAGACTAGAGACTGCTCTGTACATTGTATCCACAGACCTCACAGATAATGAGCTTCCAACTGTGTAAGTCTTACAAGGAGAGGGATATAGCCAGCCTCTTGGCTACTTTATAGGGTCCCTTTCTACCACCCTTTTCTAACCTTACCCCTTCCAGCCCTCCAACACTAGGTAGGAGAGAAAGGTTAGAGGGAAAGGAAGGGGGGGCTTCAATCTCCTTAGACTACTTCCTGCTGATTAAGGGCATCTAGTTCCTTGAGGCAATGTTGATCTTGGTTGTCAGGATATCTCCAGTCAGCCAGCAGCAAGCAGCCACAGCAGTCACAGCAGCAGCAGCAGAAACAGCGGCAGCAGCAGCAGCAGAAACAACAGCAGCAGCAGCAGCAACAGCAGAAACAGCAGCAGCAGCAACAACAGCAGCAGAAACAGAAACAGCAGCAGCAGGAGGAGGAGGAGAAGCAGCAGCCACCACCCATCTCTGGCTTTAGCATCTTTACACTTCCCAAGAGTCACCAGATTTCCAAACACCATACACACAGAGAAACGTTATCTGCAGCTGATAAAATCACATCTTTACTGGGGCACGAGGCAAATCATAAGTCTTTCTGTCTGAAAGAACAGACCGTACTCTTAACTACTGAGCCATCTCTCCGGCCCCAACAACATAAAACCTTTTTAAAGGGTGATAGGTAGAGCTTAGTGATATAGAGCATTTGCCTAGAATTCAAGAGGTGAGGCACTGGACTGAATTTCCAGCACGACACAAATAAATAAATAAATAACTTTAGCGTTTGTTTTTGTCTAGGCATTCCATGAACAAATGTCAAGAAAGGCCCAGACCCTAGCCCTGTCACCACCATGATAAACAACGAGCGCTACAGAAGCCAAGCTTTTATAAGGAGTAAATATGATGCTTAAAATTAGGATGTCAAAAAACTCTCAGTCTGAACTGAGAAAAACTTAGACCTATTAAGTATTGCCTGCTCATTATTATCTTTGGGGTAAAATTCTAAAGGGGTTGGGTAAATAATCAAAGAGCAAAGAAGAACTTAATGAGTGTATGAATGAATGAATGATTTTGATAATCCTAGAAAAGAAAAGAAGGAAATGTTCATGTTTTAGATGTCTCAAAGGTAGCCATTAAGATGGAGAGCAGAACGGCCGCAGAACAGAGATTACTGCTGTGTTTAAGGAAATGAGAAAGCATGAGTAGAGTATCACAGGTTTCTAGCAAGGGGCTAAATGGAGTGCACGCACCAAGTATCGCTCTCTCCGTCCCCACCAACACTGAAAGCAGAGGCTGACTCAGAAGACGGACGGGAAGAAAACAGAAGGAAAGAATGCTTTTGGAAGCTGGAAAACCAAAGGTTGCGCAGTAATCGACTGAATATTCCCTTGATAAAGTCAATCTAAGCCATCCTGGGGGCACTGGGAGCCCATAGACTTACGCTGCCGCCTCACAGAAGTCAGGTGGTTGGTGCTCGTGAGAACATTTGGAGAGAGAAGTGAACAGACTGGTTGGGGGGTTGGGGGGAGCCAGAGTAAGACTTGGTTAAAATTCACCGCAGCAAGGGCATGCTGGTGTGCGACTGTTATCACAACCCTTGGGAGTTGGGGCGAGATGAGGAGGAATTCAGAGCCAGCATCTGCGCACAGCAAGTGCAAGGCTAGCTTGGCCTCTACTAAACACTCTCTCAGAAAACAACAAAGTCGCAGAAGCAGCTCCAACCCAAAATTCCCATCCTGGCAGAAACTTGGCCGTTGATCCTCCAAAAAAAAAAATGTTAAAACAGGCTTTGTACAGTGAGAGAACACAGTTGAGACATAGGGAAGGAAATAAAGGGCTCAAATGAACAGTAAGTTCTACCTGCCGCAGCTTCAGCCTGCCTTTCTCAGAGCTCCTGCCTGGGGAGCTGAGAGCTAGGTCTCCCTGGATAGCAAAGAGATTAGAGGGGTCATTTCTGGAGAACCCCTGCAGCCTAGGATGACCTCATCACTAACAAGAGGCCCCCTCATCAATCTGTCCATCCAGAGGGCCAGCATCCTCTCAAACAGCAACCCCCAGCCCCCACCCCACCCCCGCCATGTCCCCACTCTCAAGCAGACAAAGACATGGCGAAAATATAAAAGGATTTAAAAACTAACTTTTTTCAGAATTAAAAAAAAAAAGACTGAATTCATCAAGTAACCAACAAATATTAATTGAAATATACACGCATTCCAACGGATGAAAAGTGTGAATATTTTTCAAAACACTGGGATCACAGAGCTGACCACAAAAGCTTTTAGAAGAGGAGAGAGAGCTACTCAAAGGCTCAGATGCCAAGGCCTGAG
The DNA here is from genome assembly GCF_900095145.1 of Mus pahari. Classification (NCBI taxonomy): domain Eukaryota; kingdom Metazoa; phylum Chordata; class Mammalia; order Rodentia; family Muridae; genus Mus; species Mus pahari. Next base: position 41,939,915 of record NC_034610.1, on the reverse strand, counting down.
CTTCTCAACAGCAAGGAAGGAGATTAAAGAGCCTGGCAGAAGGACATCTCCAAAACACGGGGGTGGGGGGGGAGTGTTAGCCTAGCAAAGTCACTCATTAAAGGAGGGGGAGACAAGCAAACGGTTTCAACTAACCTTTCCCAGGAAGCTTGGGGGGGGGGGGGCAGGGATCCACTGCTGTGGCTTCGAAATGAAATAGCCCTCAAAAAGCCTGGCCCCCAAAACAATCATACCGGTTGGGCTTTAGGTCCCCCAATCAATGGATTCATCCATTGATGAATTCATACTTGAATGGGCCACTGAGAGGTGGCAGAAAGTACCAGAGGTGGGGGGCCCCAACTTAGAAGAAGTGGGGTTTGAAAGGAGGGCCTCTGAAGTCTCCCTCCCCCCTCTCTCCCTGCCCTCTCCCCCCCCCTGCTTCTCTCTCATCCTTCCCCTCCCCCCAACCTTCTCCCTCCCTTCTCCTTACCAGATGCCAAGCTAACCCAACAACATTCTTATACTACAAAGCTTCACCCTTACCTCAGGTCCAAAACAAAGGACGCAGACATTGTAGCTTAAAACCTCCCGGGAGGGAGTGGGGGTGGGGATAGGGTGAAGTTCTAGGACTTGCTAAAGCACAAAGAAGTAAGTGCGCTACTGGGAATTGATTGATGGGAAATCCAGAACAGTCCAAGTCTTTCTGAAGCACATATACCCAATGGCTCAAACACAAGTACTTCAGAGCCGAGGTGTAGCTCAGGGAGAGAGTCCTTACCTCCCAGGCCCAAGGCTCTGAGTCCAATCCCTGTGCACCAGAATACCACCAAGTGTGGTTTACACCTGCAATCCCATCACTTAGGAGGCCGAGGCAAGGACTGCAACAAGTTCAAGGCCAGCCTGAACTACATAGTGACTTCCATGTCTTAAACTTCCCCATGAGACTCTATCTCAAACAAATGAAAATAGTAAGGCTCCAAAGTGAAGTATATATCCCTTTGTAAGGACAAGGTAGTAAAACTATGTCTAGATTATTCCTAGCTCTATCCTCTATCTCCCCAATTAGCAAGAAGATGTGAGTGACCCGTTAATATTCCACACCTAGAATCCAACTGCCCAACCTGAACAGCATAGCAATAATTATCTTAAGAGTTAACTCCTGGGCTGGTGAGATGGCTCAGTGGGTAAGAGCACCCGACTGATCTTCCAAAGGTCCGGAGTTCAAATCCCAGCAACCACATGGTGGCTCATAACCATCTGTAACAAGATCTGACACCCTCTTCTGGAGTGTCTGAAGACAGCTACAGTGTGCTTACATATAATAATAATATAAATAAATAAATAAATAAATCTTAAAAAAAAGTTAACTCTTAGCAACTTAGGTATTCAATGAGTAAGTCTGAAATATTCACAAAGTAATATTCTGAGTGTGGGGGGGTATATTTAACTACAAAACAAAACGAAAACTCTCTCTTCTCATTTTGTTCCTCCTATTAACATGAAAAGACATTTATGTCGCTAAGATTCACTTGACGGGAGCAGTTTCCCAGCCTCCGCTTATTTTACCATCTCTTCCCTTTCTCTCTCCATGTCTACAGCTACAAGGGAAAGAAAAAGAAAAAGTGTAAGAACGATCAAGTTCCATTTCTGGCTGCAGAGATGGGGAAGCCCCTGTCTGTTCGGTACAATTGCCACACAGTTCAAAGAGATGGGGAAGCCCGGCTCCGTTTCATACAGCTGGCTGCACAGCTCGAAACTTCTTTGTTAGAACTTTTCTCCAACAACTTCAACTTAAAAACCAGAAGTTCATTTTCACTTTGGAAAGCCAAGTTGAACGTAAACTGTGACCTCCCAGAATTTAATTCGTTCCCAGTGAACCCCTCGCGGACATAAGTTGTTAAGACAGAGTCACTGGGGGAAACATTTCCAAAGTCATGTTTGACATGCAGAGCTACATGAGACTTGACAGGAATCCTTTTTAACAAGCTCAGCATGATTAAAAACATGTACATCATCAAAACTCCTCGGATTCTATAGACAGCTCAGCTCCTTTACAACGAACACACAGTGGGAACAGAGGGCTTCTTCATCACTTTGCACCCCACACTCTTCCTCACACAGAAGTCCAGTATAAATGCCCGTCCATAGAAAATGAGTGAATGTTTTCTTGTATTTTATGAGCAGATGAAGGAATTTAGATATTAAACCATAAGCCATCAGGTATGGTCTTCAAGATAAACTATAAAAACACAAAAATAACCATTTTCAACAACAACAAAAAAATTCTAAATAGGCCTTTTTTTCTTTCTAGGGTGGAATCTTCATTATTTATCTCAAAAGTGACATGCCCCTGTCTCAGCTTCCCATGAGCTAAGATCATAAGGATGCACAATGACTGGCTTAAGTGAGCAATATTAGTCCCTCATCTGTTTAAAGTTCCCAAGAGAAAAATGTTTTTATTTTATATTTATTTATTTGTTTGTTTTGTTTTGTTTTTGTTTTTGTTTTTTATTTTTCGAGACAGGGTTTCTCTGTATAGCCCTGACTGTCCTGGAACTCACTCTGTAGACCAGGCTGGCCTCGAACTAGGAAATCCGCCTGCCTCTGCCGCTCGGGTGCTGGGATTAAAGGTGTGCGCCACCACGCCCGGCTAAGAGAAACATTTTTATTTAAAACTGTGTTGCATTTATTTATATATGTTTGGACATGCATACACAGTGTGACTGACTATGGGCTGGCCTATGAATGCCGTGGCGTGCATGTGGGGGTCAGAGGACAACTCCCAGGAGTCAGTTCTCTCCCTCAACCACGTGGGTCCTGGGGATCAAACCCAGGTCATCGGGCCTGGCTGCAGACACCTTTACCCACTGAGCCATCTCCCAGCCCTAGAAAACCACTGAGTCACTGCAGTAGCTGTCAGCTTATCCCACACTGAAGCTGTGGTGGCTGACGCACCTTCCACCCCTGCCCTGGCTTACATAATACTAGATTCAGCTGAGCACAAGGTTTCTGTCCCTTAGTCTCATCCAGTCAAGCACCTTGGATATGATCCTATCCCTGCTTCCAAACACCGATACCCACACATATATTATTATATCATAAAGGCATGCTCCCCTCCACGCACATGCACCCAAATACATCCCTGGCCCCTCTAAAATGTCTGCGCATCCTGTTTGTGAAAGTGCCTATAGAGACCGGAACAGGGCATACGATGCCCTGGAACTAGAATTCTAGATGGTTGTAAGCTGCCATGTGGGTGCTGAGAATCTGACCAGGAAGAATAACCAGCGCTCTTAACCGCTGAGCCATCCCGAAGCCGCTCTGGTGCAAATTCATACATGCTGATTTGGCTACTATTCAAGGTTAAATAGGCTTGGGTGAAGAGAGTGAGGACAGAGCAGTCCAGGGTCTGGGCGTGTTTTAGAACATGAGATCATAGTTTGCATCTTTGGGGGCGGGGACATAGTTTCTCTGTGTAGCCCTAGCTGTCCTGGAACTCACTCTGTAGACCAGGCTGGCCTTGAACTCACAGACCTGCCTGCCTCTGCCTAGGATTAAAGATACGCACCACCACCCAGCCATAGTTTGGATCTAGAATGTCTCTGAAAAGATATTTGTGTGGAAGGCTCAGTCCACCCTCATGGTGCTTTCTGAAATGTGGTGGAATCAACAGGTGTTCGGGTTACTGAAGAGTGTGTGTGTGTGTGTGTGTGTGTGTGTGTGTGTGTGTACATACAAGTGGAAACCAGAGATCTACATCAGGTGTCTTCCTCAAGATGCTCTCGGGCTTATTTTCAGAGACAGGGTCTCCCACTGAACCTGGCCCTCACTGATCTGACCAGCTGGCCAGAGAGTTCCAGGGACCACCCCCCCCCTTTGCCTTCCCAGTGCTGCGATTACAGATGTGCCTCCTCATCCAGCTCTTACGTGGGTGCTAGGATCCAATCTCAGGCCTTCATGCCCACAGAGCAAGCACTTCACTGACTGAGTATCTCCCCAGCCACGGCGAGACAGCTTAGGGAGAGCATATGTTGTCCCAGATGCTTCCTGTCTGTCATCATTCCAGGCCCCTGTGATGTAAGCAGCTTTACACCATCATGTGCTCTTGCTCTTGGGGTCAACCCAGGATGCAATGCTGGACTGAGACCTCTGAAATTCAAGACCAAAGTAAACCTCCCTCCGCCGTTTTTTACTTCCTTGGGGAATTTTGTCATAAATGATGGCAAACTGACACTCATGGTTTACTCGAGGAAACAGAAGCCAAAAGCAGCTTACAATTTAACGGTGTCACTTAACAGGTTTCTAAATTAGACATTTCTGCATACAATAAACTCAACACACTGGAACTCTACAAATAAAACTTCCTTATCAACTTGGTTTTAGCTCATCTCAGCCTGAGAAGAGGGAAAAGGTTAACATAAAACTAAACTCCTGCTGGGCGTGGTGGCGTATGCCTTTAATCCCATCACTTGGGAGGCAGAGGCAGGTGGACTTCTGAGTTCGAGGCCAGCCTGGTCTACAAAGTGAGTTCCAGGACAGCCAGGGCTACACAGAGAAACCCTGTCTCAAAAAACCAGGAAAAAAAAAACAAACAAAAAAACTAAACTCCTATCAGAGACACCATCAAAGTACCACGTGGAGAACACGCTGAATATCTTAAGATCCTATATCCTCATAACTAAACTGTCATGTTATATTAAAAAAGAAATTCCTCAAACCCAAAAATAATATCAATCTTATCCATCAGATCTCTAGAAAATCCAACTAGCCAGAACATAAATCCTGTATCATTAAAATGCAATCAAGCAATTAAGTCCAATCCTTCATTCTAACATCTTAGCCATGGGTCCCTCCATGTGTACTCTTTGGTTGGTGGTTTAGTCCTTGGGAGCTCTGGGGGTACGGGTTGGTTCATTCATGTTGTTGTTCCTCCTATGGGAATGCAGACCCCTTCAGCTCCTTGGGTCCTCTGCTCTATACTTAATCTCCATATTTGCTTCCGTGAGTATTTTGCTCCCCTTTCTAAGAAGGATCGAAGCACCCACACTTGGGTCTTCCTCCTTCTTGAGCTTCATGTAGTCTATGAATTGGATCTTGGGTATTCAGAGCTTTTGGGCTAATACCCACTTATCAGTGAGTGCATACCATGTGTGTTCTTTTGTGATTGGGTTACCTCACTCAGGATAATATTTTCTAGCTCCATCCATTTTACCTAAGAATTTCATGGTTTCATTGATTTTAATAGCCGTGCGTAAATTGTGTAAATGTACCACATTTTCTGTATCTATTCCTCTGTTGAAGGACATCTGGGTTCTTTCCAACTTCTGGCTATTATAAATAAAGCTGGAGTGACTTGTGCCATACTAAGAGAAGACATACAGATAGATAGTATAAACAAGGATAAATTAAAATTTGATTTATAAACAATAAAGTACCACACTAATTCACACTTACAGAACTGTCTCCTGTTTACTCATATCTGCCTCATCCATATGTAAAAACCCCACTCACCTCTCTTACTTTTTCCTAGTTACACTAGAATGTACCATTACCTACCTAATGTCTCAAAATGAAGCCTTATATAATCAGTTTTCAAAAAGAGCGATCCTCGCTCCTGGGATTTCGGTCCAAAAGTTCATCCCTGCCTTGTGGTTATGCTGAATCACCTTCCTAACTCCCCAGACACTGTTTGAAGTCCCTGGGAAAAGAGAAATTATCCTAGATCCCAGACTAAAGAGCCCAGGGGCCAGGTTACTAATGCTCAAATAGACAGGTGGGAGGGCGTATCAGCTGCACCTCCTGCTGTCCTGCAAGACTCACTCCCTCTGTTCCTTCTCAAGCCCATATCCTGCTCACCAAGGAGCAGCGCCATTAAAAAAAAAAAAAAAAACAGCTAGGAATTAAGTATTGGTAGCTCCAGCCTGTCCCAAGCATGGTCTGTCTGGATGTTAAGATCTTGAAGTGGATTAGACCCTCTGAGCGTGGGCCGGCCATAGTCTATCTACATTCACAGGCAGTGGTTTACAAACACCAGGGTGATGCTCTCACATCACCTGTGTGGCTATGGGCAGAAAAGGAAGCCTGCAGGGTCCAGACCAGAGATTCAGATTTAGTATATCGGGGTAGGTGGGGTCTAGTAGACCACCAGCAGATACTGACTGATACCACTGGTTCTAGGGCCACTGTTGGGAACAGCTGCTTCAAGGGAATGGTTATCGGTCACAAGTATCTGAATTGGTGCCACCACCAAGCAACATGCAGCTAAAAGTCCTTTTTAACCAGTAAAAGCAGCAGAGAGTTAAGAATATAGCTCAGGCTTGGTGGCTGTCTGCAGGCTGGCCTCCTGGCATTTCCCCAGCTGCCTGGTGGCATGCAATGCAGCGGAGAGTACCAACGGACAATGCTTTCTTGAACTTGCTTCACCGATGTCTTTCATTCTGAATCTATTATGAAACGTGCTGGCATATTTTGGCGTTCCCGTAAACCAGCTTTACTTATAGGATTTGCTGATTTGTCAAAATAAAAACTATGGGTCAGCTTGGAGTAATGTTCGTATTATTGGGAGAATGCTTCCTTTAGAGCCTTGCCAAAGACTTCATTTTTGAGTTGATCCCACACGTGAACTCTAAGGAGTCTGATGATTACGAACTTAAAGTTCCATCTTTTGCTGATGTTTTGCGTGTGCCAAATGATGAAGAAGCCAGTTGTCTCAGATTTCAACATAGTATATGGAAAAAGGGGAAATTGCTCCTTTTCATTCTTCAAAACCAATTTGGGATCCATCATTACCTGGTCTAAGAGAGAACAAAACAGACACAGCTGATCTGCCTGTAAATGAAGCTGCAATGAAAAAGTGCTCTGCCCTGGAAGATGAGCTGACGTTTCTACAGTCTCAGGTTGCTGCGATTGTGGCAATGCAGGACCTGAGAGAGAGCAGAAAGACTGGCTTCATAGACTTGAGTGATGGACCCAGCATGGAGTAAGTGCCACCATCAGCAGCAGCCACTGGGCTGAGTGCTGAACCAGACCACGGTCCAAGTGTGGTGCTTTTTTCTCTTTCTCTTCTTCCTCCTCCTCCTCCTCCTCCTCCTCCTCCTCCTCCTCCTCCTCCTCCTCCTCCTCCTCTTCTCCCACCTCTTCCTCCTCAGTTTTCTCTGCAGCCTCCAAGTTCTCTCCCCATGCAACCTGGATCTGCTAATACACGTGACATAGTCAGTCTGGCTACTGAAATGAAAAGGCAGCTCTCAGGTGTTAAGAAGACCAATGATAGCCGGGCGTGGTGGCGCACACCTTAAATCCCAGCACTCGGGAGGCAGAGGCAGGCGGATTTCTGAATTCCAGGCCAGCCTGGTCTACAAAGTGAGTTCCAGGACAGCCAGGGCTACACAGAGAAACCCTGTCTTGAAAAACCAAAGGGTTGGCGCACGCGATTGAGGCGGCGCACTCGGGTAATCGCTGCTGGCGGTAAACGTACGGGGCGTCTTTCGGCTGAGGGCAGTCATGTTTCTCCAGTATTACCTCAACGAGCAGGGCGATCGAGTCTATACACTGAAGAAATTTGACCCTATGGGACAACAGACTTGCTCGGCCCATCCTGCTCGGTTCTCCCCAGATGACAAATATTCAAGACACCGAATCACCATCAAGAAAAGCTTCAAGGTGCTCATGACCCAGCAACCGCGTCCTGTCCTCTGAGGGCTCGTTAATCTTTTATGCTGCTCGTGCCTCGGCCGATTATCAGCAACCAAACGCATCTATCTGTAAGCCTTGAAGCCTTCCCATGCTGTTTGGAATCCTATCTCACTCACCACGTGAATGAGTCTATACTGCTGGGCCTCGCCCGTAAAAGGAACAATATTTTTCTTTCTTTCATGCCAGGTTATTAAAGATACAATGACTTGAAAAAAAAAAAAAAAGAAAAAGAAAAACCAAAGGAAAAAAAAAAAGAAAGAAAAGAAAAGACAGATGATAGCCATCATTCAAAAAGCCAGAGAGTTAGAGAACATCCCAAATATGTTGGATGTTCTGAAGGACATGAATAAGGTCAATCTTCGGCCTGTGGAAAGGTCACCAGGCGGCAGACCCGTTCAGAAGAGGAAAAGACGGAGTTCAGAATGGGACCCAGTGTCTTTAATATCTAATGCACTGAGAAGCAGAAATTCGCATTTCAAGATGATTCCTTTGACAAAGAAAATAGTTCCTGGGAGTGTTCTCCGTTTCCTAGTCCTGAAACTTCAAGGTTTGGATGTCACATTTCTCCAACAGAAAGTCGGCGACCTAAGGGAAGGCCTGGTAATAGAAAAGCAGTTATCCAGGGTATCGGAAGGCAAAGCTGTGCTCACACTTGGAAGGACAGATCCAGATGTGCCACGTGGCATCCTTCGCTGCCCGTCAGAGAATTTCCACCTCTGTCAGAGTGATCCAGCTGTACTCCAGGACCCATCTCCGCCCAGCCTGAGGAAGACACTTAAGAATACTGTCCCTAGCCGGGCGTGGAGGCGCACACCTTTAATCCCAGCACTCGGGAGGCAGAGGCAGGCGGATTTCTGAGTTCGAGGCCAGCCTGTTCTACAAAGTGAGTTCCAGGACAGCCAGGGCTACACAGAGAAACCCTGTCTCGAAAAACCAAAAAAAAAAAAAAAAAAAAAAGAATACTGTCCCCGCGGGGCTGGAGAGATGGCTCAGTGATTAAGGTCCTGAGTTCAAATCCCAGCAACCACATGGTGGCTCACAACCATCCATAATGAGATCTGATGCCCTCGTCTGGTGCATCTGAAGACAGCTACAGTGTACTTAGATATAATAATAAATAAGTCTTTTTTTTTTTTTTTAAAGAATACTGTCCCTGCTTTTGGAAGATGTGGCATTTAACTGGCTACTGAAGAGAGTTGGGTGTATAGATTCCCCACTTTACGTGAGTGCTACTGAAAATGAAATACATGGTCCAGTGAGCTTCTTCAAATCATGGCTTCCCACTGAGGCTCCTTTCAGTCTTGTGAGCTGCTGTGATGCGGTTTACTTGGCCTTCAGCAGCTTGTAGATTTTTAGTGAGCAAAAGATGATGTTAAGATAGTCACAGTAAAAAAAAAAAAAAAATATATATATATATATATATATATATATATATATAGTCACACACTTAGTAGTTCATGTAGGGGTGAACTTTCTTTTTTTTGTTTTTGTTTTTGTTTTTCGAGACAGGGTTTCTCTGTGTAGCCCTGGCTGTCCTCTGTAGACCAGGCTGGCCTCGAACTCAGAAATTCACCTGCCTCTGCCTCCCAAGTGCTGGGATTAAAGGTGTGTGCCACTATGCCCGGCATAGGGGTGAACTTTCTAAAACTTCCTGAGGCAATAAACTATTTGACTGTAAAGTACTACAATTAGAAGTAGACCCTGTGTAAGTTTCATGCACACTGGCATTGTACACACAAACAGTGGTGTGTCCCCTTTGTTCTCTATTACGTTAGCACCCTATTTTTTGTTTGTTTTTTTGTAAGTAGATTGTATAATAAATAGATCTAAAAAGAAAGAAAGAAAGAAAGAAAGAAAGAAAGAAAGAAAGAAAGAAAGAAAGAAAGAAAGAGAATATAGCGCAGTCAGTAGAGAGCTTGCCTAAGCTTTCAGGAGGCCCTGAGTTTGCGCCCCTCCACCCCCCCTGCACTGGAGATGGTGGGCCATCTATACCTGCAACCCAGCACTCCAGAGGCAGCGTTAGGAGGATTACAAGTTCAAGTTTGTCATGGCTATAGAGGAAGTTTGAGGTTAGCCTGGGTTACAGGTGACACTCTCTCACTCTCTCTCTCTCTCTCTCTCTCTCTCACACACACACACACACACACACAGAAAAGAGAGGAGAGGACAGGGGGTGGAGACACTAGAGAGCTAGCTTTATCAATGCTTCTGGTCCTCCACTCACTACCAAGCAAAACTAAGCAGTTGGAGGACCGCATTTGAACGTAGTGAATCTGGAGGGAGAAAAGTGAGGAGAGTTTTTTAACCTCAGCATATCACTTAACCAAAAACAAGCCTGAAATTGAATTTGTTCCTGTGACTCCTGTCTTCTGACCCTGACCATGAATGTCTGGCAGAAGAAAAGAGGCCAGAAAGACGGGAAGCGCTAACAAAGACTCCGTGTCTCTTTAGAGGCTAGACTGTTTTCCAGGGTAGCGCAAAGAACCAGACACACTTGGTTCACTCTCTGTAGATTCACAACAGCATGGTCGTGACTGTCCCCTGGGCCATGTGCTACTGGGCAAATGGCACAATAATTTTCAAGATCCAATGCAGAATAGAAAATACTTACTAAGCCCGAGCTAAACTCAGATGCTTTTCAGTATCACAGGGAACTGAAAAGTGGAAAAAGTGAACAGATGTTGGGCATAGTGGCATAAGCCTGTGATCCCAGCATTTGGGAATCTGGGACAGGGGTTCAAAACAGCCAGAGCTACACACTAAATTCAAGGGCTATAGAGTAAGACCCTGTTTAAACAAACCAAAGATGTCAGACATGGCATGCTTGTGATCCCAGCACTTGGGTGGCAGAGGCAGGAGGATCGAAAGTTCAACCTCTGAAAGTTGTTTTGGAGGGAAGTGCTCGTTTCTGTGCATAAGAATGGAGCATGCTGGGAACTGGAGTCAGCGTCACATAAATACCAGCTTACACATGCATACAAGAAAAAAACAGCCGGGCGTGGTGGCACATGCCTTTAATCCCAGCACTTGGGAGGCAGAGGCAGGTGTATTTCTGAGTTCAAGGCCAGCCTGGTCTACAGAGTGAGTTCCAGGACAGCCAGGGCTATACAGAGAAACCCTGTTTTGGGGGAAACAAAAAAAAAAAAAAAACAAAGAAACAAAGAAGGGGGGAGGAGAGGAAGAAGGGAGGGGGAGGGGGAGAGGGTCTCCAGACAAACCAAGTAACCTGGGAACAAATTTACATGTATGAACAAATTTACATGCATGTGGCACCATCACCTCAGCATCACTCTTGTGCTTTCTTACTTAGATGTGCCCCACCCCCACCTCTGCACCTCCCAGTCTTGAGCAAGCTAAATAGACCTTAAATGTCTGCCACAGCGGATCTTCCACCAACCTAGGGTGGAGTCTTCCACCTTGTGGCACCTGCCATTCCCTACAGGAGCAGACTGCCTGCTGGGCTTGCTTTGCGACATAATCCAGCTGAAACAATGGATGGGTCTGTGGGCTTCCCCCGTGTAAATGCAGAGCTGAATATTAAACTTGGAGCCTTGATCAGACACCTGTGTCTTGTCTTCATCCTTCTCTCGCCCGCCCATCCTTTTTCTTTTCCAGTCTCCCTTTCAGGTACCCAGCTACAGTTAGGAACGCTAAATGAAACAAGCATGTAATAGATAGGCTATCAATATTAGTTATAGATGCTGCCTTACAGACATTTTGCACACTTGATACGTCTCTGTTTCTTCCCGTCTCTCTGTCCCTTCAACCACCAACACCCCAGGCTAGTGCCCTTTTTGTATCTTTCTCTTCCCACTCTCCCTTCTCTCTCCCCATACTGACTTCCCTGGCCCCCGGTCCATAAAGCCAGTGAACTCGCCTGCCCAAGGACAGCTTCCCAATAAACCTGCATTTAATATAATCTAACCTGGCTTAAATTGACTCACTTCACTGTCGGAGAAATAACTTAGCACTGATAACACACCAACTGGAGGTATAATAAAAGATTCCCCATAGGAATACTGTAGAACAGTTGTCAGTCCTTTGGGGGAAACGCTGCTTCTATGTCTATGACAGAAATCAAGAGTAGATAACAAAAGCACTGATAACAAAATCACCTCTCCTCACAGGGTGGGAGGCGTCTCATGCCAGAGAGTTGCTCTCTGTCGTAGGAGAAATTGTGTGGGTGGGTTCGTTTTAGAAAAGGTGTCCAGAATGTCCCTGAACTCCAGATCCTCTGGCTCCAACTCCCAGATGCAATGATTACAGGTATGTGCCAACACATGTGGCTTCTGACTGTTTTAAAAACATAATTTCTGAGCCGGGCGGTGGAGGCACACGCCTTTAATCCCAACACTCGGGAAGCAGAGGCAGGCGGATTTCTGAGTTCGAGGCCAGCCTGGTCTACAAAGTGAGTTCCAGGACAGCCAGGGCTACACAGAGAAACCCTGTCTCGGAAAAAAATAAAAACAAAAACAAAAACAAAAAACCATAATTTCTAGAAGATATACTATAAATATTTAAAGCTGTAACTTCATATGCGGGCCCCACGAACCTACAGACAGGGCTTTTAAGGTAGATGTCCCCTAAAAATGGCCATTGCTAATTCAGAACAGATCTTCAAGAAATGGCTAAGACTTAAGACTGGATTACTTAGCCAGACCCCCAGCTCAGAAACAGAACAACAAAAGGGATACTGTGTGACTCTCTTTGGAATCCAGAAACACCAGCTAAGCGATTCCCTCCGTGAATGGGGAACCCACTCCACCACCTGGGCAGATTCCTAACACACAACAGCCTGGTAGCTCCAGAACCCGGTTTATCACAATCACCTGGGGGCCTTGCTGGCCCGGGCTCTTCCTGGCCTCCACCCAGCCTCTGATTCAGCATCTCCGGGGGCGGGGCCTGAGAATCCGTTTTTTTGAACCGAGCCCGGGTTCTGAGCTCATGACTCAGAACGTGTGGGAAACAAGATGAATGAATCGGTCGGTCCTAGGGGTTCCGAAAGGCCCAGAAGAGCTGGGCGCCGAGCCGTCAGTGCTGCTCCACGGAATGGCGCTGGAATGGAAGGCCGCCGACTGTCGTCTAGAGACCTAGGCAGTGAGGCTTTGCAGGGGGAGGGGGCTCTTCCACAGCTAGGAAGCTCAGCGGGAGCCGAGCTGGCTTCCCAGTTCCCACAATGGGAGGAAATAAGAGGAGAAAGGGCCTGAGAAAGAAAAAGGACATCTACATCAGAGTCCCAGGAGAAGGGCTGGCAGTTCCAGCCCCCAAGCTCAACCGTGTGGAAGTCGGAGAGAAAGCCCTACCCCCCATTCCTGTCAGGGATGCTTCCAGAATCAGTGCAGGATGTTATGATTTCCAAGCGCTCCCGTTTGCACATTTCTCTCTCCCGCCATTTCTCCCCGGGTCTTAGCGCTCCTCTTTCGGCCTACTGGATCAACCGTCAGCGGTGACGGGGGACATAATGTGCACACAGGTGCCACCTCGGCTGTTCGGGTCATCGAGGCCAAAGCAGCAAATGTGGGATGCGGATCAACTGTGTGCCCCAGCTCTCACTGAGAACCATGCATACTGGTCTCGCATCTGCCCAGCTGCAAGTCCTTTACTGGATGGAGCTGGGGTGGGGTGGGGGCCTCGAGATAGTTCAGTAGTAAAAGTGACTGCCACCCAAACCTGATGGAACTGGAACTTGTGGTAGAAGAAAAGAACTGGCTCCTGCAGGTTGTACACACACACTCACACACACCTTTATAAGAGCCCAAAGCCTTTTTAAAAGAACTGGTTCTTCCTATGTTGCTCAGACTACAGCACCATACCTATTCAGACTTTTTTTAACTTCCAGATATATGACTAGACTTCAGCTCTTTTCTCTTTGAGGCTAGGTCTTTTGTAGTCCATGCTGGCCTTTAACCCTTTATGTAGCCAATGATAACCTTGAATTCCTCATCTTTCTGCCTCTACATCTCAGGTGCTGGACCACTGTGCAGTGTGGGGCACTCTCCCTCTCTCCCTCCCTCCCTCCCTCCCCTCCTCTGAAGGAAGGAGTGTCATCATTTGCAGCTGGCTCAGGTAGTACTGGAAAATGCAGCAGGCAGTGCTGGAGCAGGCTAACCCGAGATGCAGCCTGCCTAAGGGGGGGCTGGATTTCCTCTCTCACATGGGTTCAGCCTCAGCAGCCCTTCTCCAGGGACCTTCATGTGGCTGTCCTCTTTTTCTTTCACAAGCCCTTTACCCTCTATTTCCTCCTATTGTGGGAACGCACATGTCACTATTTCAGAAGCAAAGGGAATAAAGGCTGGGACCTCCATGCCCTTTCCTTGGCGTCCACCCCCACATTTCCATTTCACAAGCTCCAGCCCCACTTTTCCCAAATCATTACCGAGGTGAACACTGAGCCAGGCATGGCCATGCGGGCCTGAGATCCCAGCCCATGGGGAGAGGGGAGCCGAGGCAGGAGGGTCAAGAATTCTAAGCCAGCCTAAACTGTGTGAGGCCCTGAGTGGGGTGGGGAGGGAGAGAAGTGGACACACACACAGAGAGAGAGAGAGACTGAAAGCAATACACAGACGTGGCATGGCCCTCTGCAAACCTCTGCTTTCGTTCTGAATTTCAGTGTTTGCAGAACTCATCAATGGCAGAGTACAAACCAGCCTGAGCAGAAACAAAATTAAACAAGTAAGTTCTCAGGCCTCTAACTTAGAGGCAAGCCATCTTAATTTATACTTAAAATTTGACCTTTTTTTTTTTTTTTTTCGAGTGATAAAGTAGCTGAGTTGGTAGAGTATTAGTCTGGCATGCACAAAGCCTTGGGTTCAACCCCAGTATCAACAGAGCAATGCATAATAATAATAATAATAACAACAACAACAACAACAGCACAGGCCTGGAATCCCAGCACTTGGGAGGCTTTCTTATGTAACAAGGCTGGCTCATCATATGGAGCAATCCCCCTGACTCAGCCTCTGACATGGGGTGGGGGTGGGGGTGCTGCAAGGGCGCACCACCATATCCCGAAAAGTTTGATCTTTCTTTTCGTTTCTTCTTCTTCTTCTTTTTTAAAGACTTTAAAGTCTGTGAGAAATGGCTGTTCTTCCAGAGGACTGAAGTTCCATCCCCAACACCCATGTCAGGCAGCTCACAACAATGTGTGTCTTGGTCAGGGTTTCTATTCCTGCACCAAACATCATGACCAAGACGCATGATGGAGAGGAAAGGGTCAATTCAGCTTACACTGTCACACTGCAGTTCATCACCAAAGGATGCAGGACTGGAACTCAAGCAGGTCAGGAAGCAGGAGCTGATGCAGAGGCCATGGAGTGGTGTTACTTACTGGCTTGCTTCCTCTGACTTGCTCAGCTTGCTTTCTTATAGAACCCAAGACTACCAGCCCAGGGATGGCACCACCCACAAGGGGACCTCCCCGATTGATCAGTAATTGAGAAAATGCCTTATAGCTGGATCTCATGGAGGCATTTCCTAACCTGAAGCTCCTTTCTCTGTGATAACTCCAGCTTGTGTCAAGTTGACACACAAAGCCAGCCAGTACAGTGTAACTCTATTTCCAGGGCATCTAAGGCCTTGTTATGGACTCTGCAGGTACAACATACACATGGGACACACTCACTCACACACACACACACACACACACACACACACCATACCCATGAGTAAACATTAAAATAAACCTTTTTCCTGAAAGAGTCTTAAATAAAGCAAACGGAATATAATGCCTTACTTTTCTGCTTTACAATTATCTTCCAAGATATTAAGGAACTGAAATATTTTCACTTTATAAAAATTTTCTTCAAGGGGCTAAGAGATGGTTTGAGTCTTAGCTTCCACATCAGGTGGCTCACAACTGCCCATAATGTTGGCTTGAGTACCTGATGCCTCTAGTCTCCATGGGTGATGCCATCATGTGCACCTACACACACACACTTAAAAACTAAGGCTCACAGTGTCTTCACTAACTACTCCTTGTCCTAAAACAATCTATACAGATGAAATTAATTAATTTGAGATTTTTTTTCCTCTATAATACTGCTTTCCCTCAATGTAGGGGGCTTTATATACTTCCCAGGCATTGTGTCCAAATAGTCAGTGAGTAGGCTACGGTCTTACATCAAAGGATGCATACTCCTAATTCAAAAACTAGGTCCCTTTTTACTAATCTGAGCATATGGCAAATGCGTTCAAACACAGGTCTCTTTCCATGACACCAGCCCCTTTTACATAGGAGGAAGACAGCCGGCATGCACTGTGGGCAGAATGCACACAGACTTGAAACACTCAGTGGCCTAATCTGTGGGGAAGTGACTGACTCCTCAGCGTGTGACCATCCACACAGCTACATGCTAACTAGTGAGTAACTGAGAAAGTAGTTCAGAAGGCCCTGAGTGTCTTCCTCAAACTGCAAATAAAAACTAATCAATAGTAATAAATATTAATAAGATCTTAATCTTGCTCTTCTTTCTTCCTTCTCCTCTTCCTCCTCTCCTTCTTTGACAGTCTTATATAGCCCAGTCTAACGTTGAATTCCTTACCCTCCAGCCTCTACATGACCAGCCCCCCCAACCAGGCATGTATTACTACCCTAATCAGGCAATTCTTATTTGTTTATTTGTTTACTTATTTATTAAGCAGGTTATTTATTTATGTATTTATTTATTCACTTATGAAGCAGGATCTTCCTATATAGTCCTGACTGTCCTGGAACTCACTATGTAGGCCAGGCTGGCCTTGAACTCACAGAGATCTACCAGCCTCTGCCTCCCAAATGTTGGGATTAAAGATGTGCATCACCATACCAGGCATATGCAGGCAACTCTTAAGGTCAGGCACATAGACAAAGATTGCTTGATCTCACACAGGCTGTTCAAATCCAACGGTACAATCTGCCCACTCAGCTGCTGTAGGTTTCTGTTAATAAATGTAGGAACTCTCCTGAGAGTAAAGGTGGGTGGAGTCCATACTCTCAACATCTCCTCTCCATCTCCTCTCTAGTATGCGGTGTGCTTTGATGAAAGCAAGTCTTGTGCTAGAAGAGGAGGCCAGCACCTGTTCTCAGAAACTCAGCAAAGCCCACGTCTCCACTGCGTCTTGGTCTCTGCCACACACACTGCAGGGATTCATTCTGAGGAAGAAGCAAAGCTATCCATTCTGACATCAGCCAACTTCTGGTTAGGTCAGAGGATGATGGTTTCCCTAGAGTAGGATGACAATGCATCCACCATCTAAAACAGTGCTCTCACACATTAGCCCACACTGTCCACCAAATGTCTTAAGACCTGTTTGTGCAAAGACAATGTCCATACAATCTTTCTGCCAATAAACTACCCTTTTCAAAGGGAAGTCAACTGCAGAAAGAACCTTGTGCATGCCAAATGCATGATCCACCACTGAGCTGCCTCCACCTCGCCATCTGTCTACAACAGCATTCATCTGACCTTAAACATTATACAGAGCATACTAGGTCCATGTGTATGGGTACAAGAGTTGTGGATAGCCCTGGGGCTAATTACATTTGATGTTAAGTCCCCATTCTCCCATGAGTGGTCCTGAACAAGGAATGAGTCAGCACCCAGGTGATTTCCTGTAAACCTGCTTCCCACATTAATTTGTAAAATAAAGGAGAGCTGATGATTGGGCAGATAGGTGAAAGGGAAGGTGGAGCGGAAGGTGAGGAGAGAAGGAGAAAATGGAAGAGGGAGAGAATGCAGAGGAGGAGGAAGAAGAAGAAAAGCAGAGCAGAAGCACATGGCCTGGAGAAACTGCA
>NC_034610.1:41892633-41922060 GCF_900095145.1 Mus pahari | reverse complement strand
TTTCTGAGTTCGAGGCCAGCCTGGTCTACAGAGTGAGTTCCAGGACAGCCAGGACTACACAGAGAAACCCTGTCTCGAAAAACCAAAACAAAAAGAAAAAAAAAAAAATACAGTCTAGCCTTTCTATTTCATCTGGTTTTGGAATTAAGTAAGAAAGGGGAAGGGGTGGCTCAGAGCACTGGCTGTTCTTCCAGAGGACCCTAGTTCAATTCCCAGGACCCACATGGCAGCTCACAACTGTCTGTAACTTCAGTTCCAAGGGATCTGACACCCTCACACAGACACATGTGCGGGCAAAACATCAGTAATAAGAAATTATAAACAAATCTGAAGAATAGGTTTTTAATCCACAGTCCTACTTCACGGGAGCATGTGATTGTTAGTCATGTGATTGTTAGTCACGGAAAGCAGCGAATGGTGAACCTGGGAAACATTTGCTTGGTAAAGGAAATACAAAGCCCACAGCCAGCATGAGTCCACTTGTCTGGAATGTTCAGAACAGTTAAGTCTACAGAGACAGAAAGGAGACTCCCAGTGACCTGGAGGTAGGAAGGTCAAGAAGAAAGGGAGACTGACTCCCGGGATGTGGGGGGCCATGCAAATGCTCTAATAGGCTGTGGTCATGTTTCTCATGCCTGAATACACTAGAAGTCACTGAGAATGGCTGAATCTAGGAATTGTGTCTCAATAAAATTAATTATAAGGCCAAGCCACAGGTCTATAGTTCTAGCTACTTGGAGGTAGAAGCAAAATACTGAGTTCAAAGGCTGCCTGGGCTATAATGGGAGTCAAGGCCATAGACAACCTTTAGAAATACTGTCTCTCAGGATTTAAAAATAGAGCATTTCCTAATGTGCCCTAAGTCAAATCCCAAGTACTAAGAGTGATGGAGCACACTTCCACAGACCTCAAAAATAAAACATGACAGAGAGGATCTGCTCATTTCTTCATGACGAAGTCTCTTGGTTGTTAACAGAGCCCAGACATAACTATTCACACTTCTGCCCCTTGTCACTATTTTCAGTGTAGCCTTATTTAGTCAGCAGCAAGATTAATCAAGTTCTACTTGCACAGAAACAGGACCGGTGAGATGGTTCAGTGGATACAGGCAGTGGCCACCAACCCTGACAGCTTGAGTTGATCCCTGGGTCCCACAAGGGGGAAGGAGAAAAGACTTCAGTAACTTTCCTCTGGCTTCCACATATGTGTCATGGTGTGTGCACACCCGAGAGCATGCGCACACACAAACACACACACACAAAAGAAAAACGTTATTTAAAAATTTTTAAGTACACATGTGATAATATCCAGTCTGTACTGAGCTCTGTAAAAACAAATGTGCTGCCATCCATAACCTCAAGTAGCTTGCAGTCTGGTTGAATAAAGCATGTGTTAAAAGAGTCACATTCAGTCGCTGTAAATGCAGTACACTTAAGGTCAGTACACTTAAGTCAGGACTCTCTACAGAAACAAGTGACAGGATCAATGTATATACATACATACATGCAGAGATGCATATATATATATATATATATATATATATATATATATATATATATGAGACCCGCTGAGACATCCAGCCTTGTGGACTGAACAACTTCTAGATATGTATGTATGTATGTGTGTGTTTCATATATATATATATATATATATATATATATATATATATATATATACATACATACATACACACACACATGCATATATGTATGATTTACTAGAGAGGCCTGTAGTCTGTGTCCCAGCTAGTCCAACAGTAGCTGTGTACCAACAGAAAGTCCAGGAATCCAGTAGTTGTTCAGTCCATGAAGCTAGCTGTCTCAGCCGGTCTTTAGTACACACTGGAATCCCAAAGAAGTAGGCTTTGGTGCCAATAAAGGAACCTGCCAGCAAGAGCGAGGGCAAGCAGGCAAAGAGAACGAGCTTCCTTCTTCCACATCCTTTACAGAGGCTGCCACCAGACAGTGTGGCCCAGATTAAATAAAGGTGGATCTTCCTACCTCAAAAAAAAAAAAAAAAATCTGAATTAAAAGTGGGTCTTCCCAAGTCAAATGATTTAATTAAGAAAATAAAAACCTCTCACAGGTGGCCCCAGAAGCTTGAGTTTAAGTTAATTCCAGATGTAGTCAAGGTGACAACCAAGAATAACCATCACAAAGTCCATCCTGGACCACTTCCTACAACATGGGATCCTCAGATATAGCCTCAGAGGAGTTCTCGCGAACCATGGATGAACAGGGACAAGCTTTTCCTAACTTAAGACAAGCTTTGTAGGACTCCCGACCTATGATATTTGGAAGGCAAGCCTGAAAAAATATTCCTCGCGATCCTTGAAACCAGTAGGACTGGCCCCCAGGGCTAAGTGCTGACCTAGTGTGTTACAGGCTGTACCGCTGGTACGTGTGGTACCACCTTACATGTGGTGGATATGGGAAGCCATGAATGAAACAAGAACTGGATCCTGGTCCTCTCTCGTGTACGGGCTGCTGGAGACTCATTAACAGGTATATCTTACCGGGGGATGAAATTAAGGTTCATAGGCAGCCCGGAGACAGTTCCCAGAATGTGTCTACACTTTGATCCTTATCTCTAAGCACTGCTAAAGCGAAGCTACACACACACACACACACACACACACACACACACACAAGCAGTGGACAGCAAGGGAGGCAATCAAAGGTCTGGGCGCCAGCCCTCACCCTGGACAAATCACTTCAAGCCTTTTGGCCTTGACGACTTCTCTGGTTATGAGTTCATGAAATTAGTCCATTGACAGTCAATTCTCAGTAGGAAGGTTCACAAATGAAAGATGTAACTTGAAGAGCTGCTTATAAAGGGTCAACACGTCAGGCATACTGGTACCTTCAACCCTAGCACTGTGAGTTCAAGGCTAGGCACCTTCCACGTGCTGGTATGAGCCACTATGGTAGACAAGGCAAGGCTTTAAGAGAATCCTGAAGATGCTAAATAGGATAAATATATAGGGTTTTTTTTTTTTTAGGGTTTTTATTATATGAATATGAATATATAGACTCTTGGCACACAAAAAAAAGTTGTGTGCAAAGATGGGACCAAACCTAATAATGTCTTTAATAACTCATCTTTTTTTTTTTTTTAAGATTTATTTATTTATTATATGTAAGTACACTGTAGCTGTCTTCAGACACTCCAGAAGAGGGCGTCAGATCTTGTTACAGATGGTTATGAGCCACCATGTGGTTGCTGGGATTTGAACTCCGGACCTTCAGAAGAGCAGTCGGGTGCTCTTACCCACTGAGCCATCTCACCAGCCCAATAACTCATCTTTTTCTCTGTATGCACACCTATGATCTAGGAATAATGACTTTTGATAAAAGCTTTCATGGTAATATGAAAATGATCAACCAGGATTACTGGTATGAAATTAAAGCCACTTAAAACGACATGCCTGTGAAAACTTTGAAGAGAATTATTTCAGTCGCTTCAGAAACAACTTTAGGGCGAATTCGGGGGGGGGGGCGGCTGGGCAGTATTCCAAGAAAGGAAAGTGAACAGGGGGTGATGTCATTTGCATGCAGTAGCACTTGGAAGTTGGAGGCAAGATGATATGGAGTTCAAGGCCCACCTTAGCTATATAGCAAGTTCAAGACCAGTCATGGCTATATGAGTCTCCATCTAAAAGGAGGAGGTAGAGGAGGAAATATATTCAAATGCAAAACAAAACTAGCAAAATAAGAGGTCTTTTTCTTCAGTTTATTTTCACTTTATGTGTACTGGTGTTTTGCCTGTGTGTATGTCTGTATGGGGTGTTGGATCCCCTGGTAACAGGTAGCCATGATCTGCAATGGTGGTGCTGGGACTTGAACCAGGGTCCTCTGGAAGAGCAGCCAGTGTCAGCAAAGAAAGAGACATCAAGGAATATTGTTTATTTTTCTACATGTTAGTTTAAAATTGTAGTTGGCCTTGTTCTGCAATTACAGAGTGGGGCAACACTCCATTCCATGTAACTAGAATGTGTTCTCTTTGTTTGGTTTTGTTTACTTCCCTTCGAGTTCTTCACCCAGTAGTTAGAGCTGCCTCACCACACTGCATGTCAGGGATGACATTTCTCATTCACCCAGGTGCACACACCCTAACACAAAAAGGCACAGAAACAAACAGGACTGCCAGGTTTACAGTGACGTCCCCTAGGACAGCATATCCTATGCATGAGGTCATCATTCATATGAACTAAATATATTCTGATTATCTTCCGAACAAATTATTAGGTCATTCTGACTCCATGCCCCTTTTCATCCCCTCCCACTCTCCTGGGTTAAAAGCTGTGTGTTTTTAGCACAACCAGAATCAAGCAGACCAAAAAATAAAAATAAATAAAATAAAGCCATCATACGATAAATGCACAACCTAGGAAACACATTACAGAGGCGTATGTAAGTAGTAGATTCAAATTTGTGAAAATTCGAACTCCTAAGCTTCCAGGTGGTTAATCGTGACTTGGGTTTTCAAGCTGGAAAACAAGCTACTCCGGATTACGCCCCTGTGAAGTGATTCTAAGTCAGGCCATTTTTCACGCAGAGCTGCTGAAACCTAGGCGTGGGCTGTTATACCAGTATCTCCCCTCCCACCCTGCGATCCATCAACCATCTCCAATTTACTCTTTGCACTAAGTACTATGACCAAGTTCACCAACTGGAAAGGGAGAAACCACCCAGGCATCACACTCAAAGTTTCTTAGTTTAGGCCGGCAGGAAATTCCAGTCGCTTCATTCATCAGAGCTAGTTAAAGCTGCTGAAAAGCGATGGGCACTCGGAGATTACAATGTCAAGACCAAGATGTAGACTTAATTTGGGGGGTTGAAGAGGGCCAAAGACAGAGTCCCAGCTCAAAGTCAAGGTCCTCTCTGAATAACAAAGAACCAATGGTCAGTCTGGACGAGGAAGCAAAATTCGAGGCCAAAAGTAAAAACCTCAAGTTTGTGTGCTTTCTTTGGGAGGTAATGCCACACAGGTACAATACCTGCGCGGGGGGGGGGGGTGAGGGAAGGTGTTACGCAGCTGTGACAAGCCGCTGCAATCCTCGCTGCGGTCCCCAGAGATTGTCCACAAACTGATCCTCGAGTGTGAAGTGCTATGACCACTCTATACCCTTGACTTCGACAGGACACCCATCACTTTTTGCCATAGCTGCGGCTGCTCGTCAGTTTCCCACTGTCAGTGCAGAGGAATAAGCACTCCCAAAAGCCACACTCTGCGCCCACTCCAAGTTTCCAAGTTAATTTTTTGGAAGCCAGAATCCGGGCTCACCACACGTTTCTGCTACCTGGATTGCCTCCCCACCCGAGCCTCCCGACACCCGTGGGCTCCGGAGGAGGTCAGAAAGCTGAGCCTGGGCCGCCAGGGGGCGGGAGGCAGCAGCTGGCCGAGCGCCTCTGTGCCGCGGTGCCCTCCCCGGGGCCACCAGCCACTCACGGATTTTCACTCGCCGGTGGTCCAGACGCGCGGCGGCGGCGTGCAGGGCGTCCAGGCGACGGTGCAACTCGGCGGTGCGGTGACCCAGCGCGGCCGCCTGGCCCTCGAGCTCCCCGAAAATGTCCCCAGCGCAGCGCGACAGGTCGGCCAGCTGGGCGAGCAGGCAGACCAGGGTGTGCGAGCTGACCTGCTCCAGCGAGCGGAAGAGCGGCGGGTCCCCAGCCCGAGCCAGCGCCGCCTCGTCGGGCCGGCGCAGCCGTGCGGGCTCCACGCTCCGTTGGTGGAAGGGCATGGCCGGGCACGCGGGGTGCCGGCGGACCGGCGATCACGGGGTTCTCGCCGGGCCCCGAGGGCGATGGGCGCGGGTCCGCATCCAACACAAAGGAGAGTCCCGGGGCAGCCGCCGCGGGGACGAGGCCGGGCGGCGAGGAGGAGCAGGGACAGCTCGGAGACCCTAACCGGGTGCCGCGCGGCTGCGTGCCTCCTCCCGGCGCTCTGGAGCAGCGCGGCCGAGAAAGTTCCCGGAGCAGCTCCCGGGCGGCCGCGGCGGGCCCCGCTGAAGTTTGCAGGCAGGAAAGCGCCTCGGCTCCTTCCCTCCCTCCGGATTGGAGAGGGAGGAGGAAGCGGGGGAAGTGCCGCCGCCACGGGCGCGAGGGAGGGCGGCGGGAGAAAGGGAAGGGGGAGGAGAAAGGCCGGCTGGGAACCACCTGCGGCTCCCGCGCCCGCCGCGCCCTGCGCCCAGGCCGGTGGCCGCCCGGCGCCCCAGCGCACCCTGCTGGGGCGGCCGCGCAGTCCCGGAGCTCCGGGGCGCCGCCCACGCCCCCAGCCGAGCCCCCGGGCGCCGGGGCCCAGTCCCCGCCCGCACCCCAGGCCCGAGTGGGGCGCAACGCGGGCGTCGCAGAGGCGCGGGACGGCGGGGCCAACCAGGAATTCGGCAGCTCACCTGCGCTGCCGCGGTGGCGGCTGAGTCGCCATCCTGCCTCCCTGGTCTCTCCCCTGCAAAGCTCTCAAGACTTCGGAGACGCTTTGGTGGACCTCGAGAAAGACCTCAATAAGTCACCCGCTGACCAAGAGTTCTGTAGTCAACTGGGAGTCCAGAGGAACCAAAAAAAAAAAAATCTCCGAAAACCATAGTGACCATAGTGCTTCAAGAGTTTTTCTTAAGTGTCTCCTTAGTGCTTTCCTGCTCTTCGGATGCGAACAGTTCAGAGACAGTTTGCCTGTTTCATCCATCCCTCAAGCCTTGAGTTAGGTTACCAGAACCTAGAACCCCAATCCGGGGCCTGGAAAATGTTTTAACTAAACGCCCTTAAGATCATAGTCACGAGACACCCAGCTAACTCAAACCTTCTGCTAAGAAGAATTTAAGAAGACTGAGTCCAATATCCCGAAGCTTAAAAATGTCATTGGCCGCATTGCTGTGTTTGCTCAGAAAGGATCTTCTTTGGTTTCTATAGCAAAGTTGACCCACATTTCAGTACTGCTTTCTGACCTTAGGATCAGTCTTTCCAAAGTGCTGCTAATTTGTCTCTCTGCCCGACAGGAACAAAGCAAGCATGAAACTAGTGAGGTGGGAAGGAGCAGAGAGAGAGGCTGAGGTCAAGCCAGCCTGGTCTACAGAATGAGTTCCAAGACAGCCAGAGCTACAAAGAAAACCCTGTCTTAAAAAAAAAAAAAAAAAAAAAAAAAAAAAATTACTTAGTAAAAAAAACTTTTTCCATCTTCCTTCCATCAGCTTGTTTTGTTGGTGATGGTGTTGTTTTACAATAGATGACATTAATGATCTCAGATCACCTAATAGGACCGCCTCGCAGGGTGTTAAGCAAAGGAAACCGGTGCTGTTTTTAAACCTGGACGTTCATGAAGCACCAATATAAACAGTATAAAGGTGTTCTGTTTCCTCAAGAAATGTCCTGAAGTGAGAAGGTGATGCACCCATAGGTTCCTCCCTGGCTTCATGAGACCATGAGTAACGCTTTAAACTCCCATGTAAGCCAGCCTACCCGTGGCACACACCTGTGATCAGACAAAAGCATCAGGAAGTCCTCCAGGCCAGCAGCCAATGAGCTAGCTGTATGGAGAGTGCTCCAAAACACTATCTAGAAAAATCTATACAGCATAATATCCCCGCTTATGGCGAACTAGTCCATGCTTTCTAGTATTTTCTAGAAGGTCAAGCAAACACCACCACCAAGGTCTATTTGAAACGTTTAGTCACTTCTCACAGTTTTGTTTATACCCCAACCCCATACTAGCCACATGCAACTTAGTCCTGTGGTTTTTTTACAGACTGGCTTATTCTAGACATCTCACACCTTTGGCTTCTGCTTATTGACTGTTATATCCAGGCTTTGGTGTGGGCATACATTGTCCTTTCTGTCAGGTATACATGCCTGGGATAGAATTGAGGGTCATATAGGAACTCTGTCTAGCCTTAGGGAAATTATCGGCTGTGTTTCCAGACAGTGGCCTGGCACCGGTTTGCATTCCCACCAGCAATGCCGGGGAAGGTCCCACCTCTTCACTAACACTTGTAATTATCTCTCATTATTATTACGCGCATTCTTTCAGCTGTGACTTGATTTGCATTCCCCTGAGAGCTAGTGATATCTTTTCATGTGCTTATTGTCCACTTGTTTATCTCTAGGGAAAGAGAAGGTTGGAGAAAGTCTGTTTAGGGTTTTGCTCTGCTTTTTTGTCTTTTGTCTCTGTGGTCCTTAGGACTGAACCCAGTACTTTTCAGTGCTCTATTGCTGACCCAAATCTCTAACCTCCACCTTTCTTAATTGGAAGACTATCCTCAATATGTTGTAACAGGTCTTTATTTTTTTCAAATCCCTTATATACAACATTTACTTTCTAAATTCCACTGAAACTAAATTAATCATAGTTATTTAGTTTAATTAAACATGTTGTCTTGTACCATGATTTGAAAAGACAGCCCAATCGTATTTTTGTGATATCCTTTCTAATCCTGGAGCAAGCTTAACTTTTTTTTTTTCATGCTAAGTATCAAACCCAGGGCATCCTTCATGCTAAGAAAATTTTCTATCACTGAGCTAGAACCCAGCTCCAGGCCTGAATGCCACTGAGTTACACCCCCTTTTTGTATTTTAATTCTTTTAGTGAATAATTTAGGCCTGGGTGTGCCACTATGTAAGTGTGGAAGTCAGAGGACAATCTTATGTCTCCAGCATTCTTTTTGTTTTGTTTGTTTTGTTTTTTGAGACAGGTCTCTTATTATGCTGTAGTGCAAGCTGGCCTTGAACTCACAGAAATCCTTCTGCCTTAGATCCCAAGTGCCAGGATTACAGGTGTGAACCCACTATGCTCAGCATAAACAGATTTTTTTTTTTTGGTTTTGGGTTTTGTTGTTGTTGGGTTTTTTTTGTTGTTGTTGTTGGTTTTTTCGAGACAGGGTTTCTCTGTGTAGCCCTGGCTATCCTGGAACTCACTGTGTAGACCAGGCTGATCTTGAACTCAGAAATTCGCCTGCCTCTGCCTCCCGAGTGCTGGGATTAAAGGCGTGCGTCACCACGCCCGGCTATAAACAGATTTTTGTTGTTGGTTTTGTTTTGGGGGGGGTGTGTGTGTGTGCCTGCATGTGTGCACATGTGCTTGTGGTGTGTGCATGTTGAGACAGGGTTTCTCTGTGTAGCCCTAGCTGTCCTGGAACTCACTTTGTAGACCATGCTTGCATCAAACTAAGAGATCCATCCACCTCTGCCTCCCAAATGCTAATATTAAAGGCATGTGCCAGCCGGGCGTAGTGGTGCATACCTTTAATCCCAGCACTCCCGAGGCAGAGGCAGGCGGATTTCTGAGTTCGAGGCCAGCCTGGTCTACAAAGTGAGCTCCAGTACAACCAGGACTACACAGAGAAATCCTGTCTCAAAAACCAAAAACAAACAAACAAACAAAAAAATGTGCCTTTAAACACATTTTAAATGGACAATGATGGAGAACATTTAAATGGATAAATTTTAAATTTAGCTTCTCAACCAGTGAAGTAATTTTATCCAAAAATTTAATTCAGAAGTTTGGTATTGAAATCCCAGCACTCAGGAAGGTGAGGTGTCACCGAGTTCAAGGCCAGCCTACATGGGGAAGTCCTGCTTAAGGAGGGAAGGGAAGGAGGGAGTTGGAGGAGGCAGAGGGAGTGAAAGACTTGCTTTCTGTAAGGAAAGCCTTCCCCAGTTCCCAGCAGGAGTCCCAGCAGCAGTGTGAGCAGAATTTCAGGGGTTGTATTCCCACTCTCAGGCCAGCTGGCAGCCACACGATAGGGTTGGGAGAGCAGTGGGCATCAGGGGAGGCTGGGCTGGGATGTAACTCTGCTACATCACATCACACCTGCTTAGGCCTGCACTGCTGGAGTGTGCAGTTTTCTGAGCACTTCCGGGCCCTCACTGGGATTGCCTGGTCATACTACCTGGCATAGCAATGGATCAATTCTAATGGCTGCCTCTACCCCAACCCTGGTTTTCCTTTCTCCCACTCTGCAAAGGCTCTGACGGTTCAGGTCTTTTCTGCCCTCACTGAGACTGTAGGTTCCAAACGTGGTCTTTTATTGACTTTGTTTTGTTTTGTTGTTTTTCAAGACAGGGTTTCTCTGTGTTGCCTTTGCTGTCCTGGAACTAGCTCTGTAGAGCAGGTTGGCCTCCAACTCGAAAGATCCTGCCTCAAAAAAATAACATCATAATAATAATAATAATAATAATAATAATAATAAGAAGAAGAAGAAGAAGAAGAAGAAGAAGAAGAAGAAGTTGTTCATGGTTGAAAAAGGAAATTCACAATACTCTGCCACCTTCACAGTGTGTCAGACCTTCCTCGGGTGGGAGTCAGCACTGAGCCACAGCTGGTGGAAGAATGTACCAAACACCCCCCATTCTGAGAGGCTGAGATGTGTCAACTTTATATGACTATGGTGTTTGGAGGGGAGGCCTTTGGGAGATGATAGAGGCTAGACAAAGGTATTAGGATAGAGCCTCCATGATTGAATGCTGCATAAGATAAAAGGCCAAAAGATAGACAGGAGCATACATGTGAGTACATATATGCACATCTATACCTGGTATGGCTTTGTACCTCAAAGGTGCTCCTGTGCCTGGTCCCCAGCTGACGAATCCGGTCATCGAGAGTTAGGAACACTGACTTAACCACTGGCATAATCCCACTGATAGGTTCATATTGTGAGGACATTATTGGGAGATGGTGAAAATAGGATCTGGTGTCTGGTTGGAGAGAGCAGGTCACTGGGGGCATGGTTTTGGAGGGGATGTTTTGGCATTCCCACGTCTGTCTCCTTCCTAGATTCCACTCCTCCACCATCAACCCCTCCACAGTGTCTGTGCCTAGGCACAGCCTAGAAGCAGTGGCACAGCCAAGGACTGTGAGCCAAATTAAATAAGTCTTCCTTTGTTTTTCTCAGGCATTTACTCCCTGTGTTATATAAAATACACACACAGTCGGGCAGTGGTGGCACACACCTTTAATCCCAGCACTTGGGAGGCAGAGACAGGGGGATTTCTGAGTTTGAGGCCAGCCTGTCTACTGAGTGAGTTCCAGGACAGCCAGGGCTACACAGAGAAACCCTGTCTCAAAAAACCAAAAAATAAAATAAAACAACACACACACACACACACACACACACACACACACACCCTTCCTGTCTCTTGCCATGTAATACCTGCAGCATCTCCAAATGCTACCAGCTTAAAGGTCTTCACCAGGGATAGGTGTATGGTACAGTGGCTGAGCAAATGCTTAGTATGTGAAGGCCTGGATTCTATCCGTAGTATATACATCAGAAGGTTTCTGATGCAGCTTTTCAGCCTGCCCCTCCAAAACCATCAGCCCAATTGTACTTCTTATAAACCTAACTGGCCTCAGATCTTTTGTTATGGTAGTAAAGGAATGGACAATTGGTACACCCTCTCACTTCATGTGGCTGGCACTCAATGCCAATTCCTTTACCCTCTGTTGGGTAAGAGCCATTCTATAGTGCAGCTCTGTTTAAACAAATTCTCAAGAACTCTGCTTAAGGGGTTGGGTCTATAGCTTAGTGGGCAGCACTTGCCTGGCATACAAGGCCCTAGGTTCAGTCCCCAGCATCAGAAAACAAAACAAAACCTTGCTGGGCTGAGGAGATGGCTCAGCTAGCCAAGTGCTTGCTATACAAGTATGAGGACCTCAGCTAGAGAGATGGCTCAGGGGTTAAGAGCATTGACTGCTCTTCCAGAGCTACTGAGTTCAGTTCTCAGCAACCACACAGTGGCTCACAACCATCTGCAATGGGATCTGATGCCCTCCTCTGGTCTATCTAAAGACAGCTACAGTATAATCATATATACAAAATAAATAAATCTTTTAAAAAATAATAATAATAAAAACAGTTTGAGGACCTGAGTTCAATCCCCTCCAAACCAACAGGATGAAAAAGAAGCTACATAGTGGAACATGCCATAGTGGAACACGCCTGTAAATCACAGTACAGGAAAGGTACCGGCAGGATTCCTGCAGTTTGTTGGCTCGCCAGCTTAGCTGGGTTTGGGGAGAGTCCCAGTCTCAAAATAATAAAAATAAGGTAGAAATCAACTGAGGAAGACATCAGATGTCAACTTCCAGTCTGCCACACCCATGTAGCCATATGTGCCTGTGTACCTGCACACATACATGTATACACACACCTGTAAATATATACACAAAATCTCTCAACCCCTTGTCCCTTGATTTCTTTGTACTCTTTTTTATTTTATTTTATTTTATTTATTTATTTTGGTTTTTCGAGACAAGGTTTCTCTGTATAGCCCTGGCTGTACTGGAACTCACTTTGTAGACCAAGCTGGCCTCAAACTCAGAAATCCTAACTATAGTTTTTAACTAACCTTCAACCATTTACTTTAATTTGATTTTTCTTGAGTATTAGTCACGGCTTCCTACTTAATACTTGGTAAGTAGTAAATTCAACAGAAGGAAACTATTCTACAAATGTACTTCTTGGCTAATTTAATGTCACTAGTGGTTCCATGGTTCGGTTCTGCCCTATGACCCCGTGGATCTCAACTGAAAAGTCATCAGAAGGAAGGAGCCCTGAGCTCCTCAGCCACGGCATGTGTGAGACGGTGATGACTCTTCATTGTCTCCCTCTCACTCTTCTGAAGAGAAAGGGAAATTCCATCATGCTGATTACTACACGGAAGTTGTAGGTGTCTGAGTGTGTGTGTGTGCACACGTGTGCACACTCGTTAAGTGTGAGAGCAGTGCACATGCATTCTGAAAATGAGCGCACCGTACAGATAGGCTGCACATTTTCCAGCTCTTGGATAGATAGTAAATACTGGCTCTGTGTCAAAAGCCTGATTGTTGGTGCGTTTGTAGCATCATCCACTTGGGGGGGGGGGGGAAGGAACAAGTTACCTTGGTGTTAAAGCTTCAGCAGGCCCTTTGGGATAGAGTTCATGAGATTCTGTAGCCAAAGGACAGTGGCCTTTGTCCATCTGGAAACACCTGAGTCTCTTCTGCCACTAACACACACAGATGTGGTCGTTTTCCTGCAGACTGAAAGCAGGCCCAGTCTTCAATTACCTTAGAGATCTGCTTAAGGTGCAAATCTAATTGCAACCCTTGCCAGCTCAAAGCCCGAAGGCTTTTCAAAAGTTATCTTTAGGGTTATCTCTGAGGACCACCATGGGCCCAGGGGGATAAGTCCCTGCCAGGCTGTCAGCCCCGTTTCCTGCTTAACTTCCTTCTCCTCTCCCACCTCCTCCACTGAGCAACACAAGCGTCAGCCTCTCTCTTCTCTACTCTGACCGTCCTCCCTTCTCCTTATCTTCTTTGTTCAGTTGGCTCTTTGGATTTAAACTCATATGTCACTTCCTTGGCAAAACATACCCTCAACCTCCCAGGCAGGCCTTGATTTAATGTGGCTAAGTGGTTGGGTTCTGCCCTACGACAGTGTAGATCTCAACTAAATAGTCATCAGAAAAAAAAGGGGCCCTGAGGTCCCCTGCCTCGACAGTGTTAAGTAGGACACTGAACTTACGAACATATAAGAGCCGGAATTTGAAATTTCATTTGGGGGTTAATATCTGTATTTGAGTTATGAAAGAAAACAAACTACCTCATTCAATTATAAGATTTTAATGAAGAACTCATGAACAGATGTCAGACACCAAGGGACTAGCAAGCCCAGAAGGGTTAGAACTCTTGGATATGAGGGGTGTAAGGGAGGGCTGGAGAGATGGCTCAGCGGTTAAGAGTTCGAAAGGTCCTGAGTTCAAATCCCAGTAACCACATGGTGGCTCACAACCATCTGTAATGAGATCTGATGCCCTCTTCTGGTGTGTCTGAAGACAGCTACAGTGTACTTACATATAATAATAATTAAAAAAAAAAATGAAAGGAAGGTGTAAGGGAAAACTACCTAGACCGCCACTCCCACCCCAGGATGGCAATGCCCACCTGCTCAGCCAATAGAAACGAGAACCATATTCTTTGGAGGGGAGAACAGAAGAATCCACTCGGGAGAAAGCTGGCAGAGCTGGAGCTCAGGAAGCAGATTCAGAATCAACAAATGATCCACTAGCCACACCCTGGAGACGTCCTTGCAGTAACTTTCAACTCGAAGGCTACGCTATGCAGCAAATACAATTGTCTCCAATTTGTGTTGTTTCTTTGAGACAAAATCTCATGTAGCCCAGGATAGCATCAAACTGGAGATGTAGCTAAGGATGACATTAAATTTCTTTACTCTTCTGCCTCTACCTCTCAAGTGCTGGGATTATAAGTGTGTGCAACCGCATACCATGTCTGACTTTTCTTGGGTTGATTTTAGAGGCTTTTGTTTTGTTTTAATCTTTAGATTTATCTATTTTATAATTTTATGTTCATGAGTGTTTAGCTTGCATGTATGTATGTATGTGTACCACGTGCATGCCTGGTGCACATGAAAGTCAGAAGAAGGTATCAAATCCCCTGGAGTTACAGATGGTTGTGAGCCAGCATGTAGTGCTGGGAACGGAACCAGGGTCCTCTGAAAGAGCAATAATTACTCTTAACCACTGAGCAATATCTCTAGCCCAAGCTTCTCTGTGTTAATGCTTAATGTGTACTCAAGGAATGGTGGTGTAACTCAGTTGGTAGAGTGCCTGCCTAGTATGTATGAAGGTCTGGATTAAATCTCCACAACTATATAGAACCAAACACAGCACCCAGTTGAATCTACCTATAATGTACTTGGGAGGTACAGGCATGAGGTAAGAAGTGTAATGTCATTCTCAGTGACACAGAAAGTTCAACCCAGTCTGGGACACATTAGAACCTGTCTTTAAAAAAATATTAAGATACTCTGAGTAAGGCACCTTGCACGTGTTGTCCCAGACCCCAGAGGCTAAGGAAAGAGAAGTTTGTATTCAAGAAAAACCTGGGCTATAACAACATGGAAATTTTATTTATATATAAATATATACATTATGTTCAAGTCTCCTTCATTAAGTGATGAAAACAGTTCTTTGTCCTTGGTTGCCTAATTAGTTAGTTATAATCATTTCTCCATTGTTCCTTTATATTCAAGCTTCTAGAGCCGTGGTTCTCAACCTTCCTAATGCTGTGACCCTTTAATACAATTCCTCATGGTGTGCTGACCCTCAACCATAAAAGTTTTTGCTACTACTTTGTAACTATTTTTTCTTCTGTTATGAATCGTAATGTAAATATCTCGCAATTCTGACCATCTTAGGGTCATTCAATTCTCCAAAGGTGTCATGACCCATGGGTTGAGAATTACTGTTCTAGAAGAATCTGCACTAGGCCTCTGGCTACACAAACCATCCACAGTCTGCTTTCTCACCCATCATTCCTTTGAAATGACTCTCCTGGTGGCTCTGGTACCTGCCATCTGCTCTAGCCCTTGGCTAAGTGCGGCATCACACATTCTGGGAAGTCTCCTGTTCTCCAAACTTTGTCTCCAGAACTCTGTCGTGTTCCTCTTCCTTGTACTGCTTTCTTCACTTTAGAAATTAGGTGCTATGGACACATCAGAAAGGGACACACATAGAAAACATGGCTCTCACTGCACCTTCCCCTCCCCTTCCAAGTCTGTACCATACATTCAATTGATAAAGACATTTCAATGTGAAAACCACACACACACACACACACACACACACACACACACACACACACACACTCAGGGCCCTAATGTACATCTACTCCAGGATCAAAGCAGGAATATCACCCAAGAAGCTAAAACATGGGGATTGTAAGGTTGGTGCCAGTGTGGGCTATACTAACAAGACCCTGTTTGAAATAGAACCAAAATAATAACATTATCTAAACCTTTTGAAAAAGTAAAAAGAATGAAGATAACAAAATCTCAGGGTGACAGCCTTAATTAGGGTTTTACTGCTGTGAACAGACACCATGACCAAGGCAACTCTTTTTTTGTTTTTTGTTTTTTTCGAGACAGGGTTTCTCTGTATAGCTCTGACTGTCCTGGAACTCACTTTGTAGACCAGGCTGGTCTCGAACTCAGAAATCTGCCTGCCTCTGCCTCCCAAATGCTGGGATTAAAGGTGTGCGCCACCATGCCCGGCTCAACCAAGGCAACTCTTATAAGGACAACA
Organism: Mus pahari; assembly: GCF_900095145.1. Classification (NCBI taxonomy): domain Eukaryota; kingdom Metazoa; phylum Chordata; class Mammalia; order Rodentia; family Muridae; genus Mus; species Mus pahari. Next base: position 41,905,984 of record NC_034610.1, on the reverse strand, counting down.
TTTAATTGGGGCTGGCTTACAGGTTCAAAGGTGCAGTCCAGTATCATCAAGGTGGGAGCATGGCAGCATCCAGGCAGACATGGTGCAGAAGGAGCTGAGAGTTCTGCATCTTCATCTGAAGGCTACTAGCAGAATACTGACTTCGAGGCCACAAGAATAAGGGTCTTATAGCTCATACCCACAGTGACACACCTACTCCAACAGGCCCACACCTTCTAATAGTGCTACTCCCCTGGGCTGAGCATATACAAACCATTACATAGACCAAGCTGGCTTTGAACTACAGAGGGCAGAGCTGGAGAAGTGACACCAGCCCTTTGGAGGAACCCAGAAGATTATGGGTGGATCCCAGACATTGAAACAAGAAATTGTAACACTGAAGTTGCCTTGGAGACCCCAAGATGTTCAAGATGTCAGAGCCGTGGGATATCTGCTGAGGAAAGCTACTAACAGGGCGTGGAACCAGCCCAGGAGAAAGAAGGTTACAGTCAACAAAGAAGAAAAAAGAGTTGAAGATCTAACATCAGCCATGGAGATGCAGAATTTGGAATTTGCCTAGCTGGTTTCCTGTCTTGCTTTGGGGATTACAGTTAAGTGACTGGATAAATCTCAGAAGAGACCTTGAACTTTGAACTTTTAACACTGGTGAGACTACTTTTGACTAGGGGGACTTTTGAAGTTGGACTAAATGTATTTTGCATTATGCTATGTTTAGGTATGACCCCCATAGACTCATATGTGTGGACAAGCCTATGGGGCCCAGGGAGTGGAAGTGTGGCCTTGTTGGAGTAGGTGTGTCACTGTGGGAGTGGGCTTTAATACCCTAGTCCTGGATGCCTGGAAGTCAGTATTCTGCTAGCAGCCTTCAGATGAAGATGTAGAACTTTCAGCTCCTCCTGCACCATGTCTGTCTGAGTATTGTCATGTTCTCGCCTTGATGATAATGGACTGAACCTGTAGGCCAGCCCCAATTAAATGTTGTCCTTATAAGAGTTGCTTTTGTCATGGTGTCTGTTCACAGCAGTAAAACCCTTACTAAGAAAATCTACATAGAGAAATCCAAGCTAGTTACAGCTACCTAGTGAGATTTTTTTTTTTTTTAAAGATTTATTTATTTATTTATTATATGTAAGTACACTGTAGCTATCTTCAGACACTCCAGAAGAGGGCGTCAGATCTTGTTACAGATGGTTATGAGCCACCATGTGGTTGCTGGGATTTGAACTCTGGACCTTCGGAAGAGCAGTCGGTGCTCTTACCCACTGAGCCATCTCACCAGCCCCCTACCTAGTGAGATCTTGTCCAAAGAGGGTCAGAAGGGGGAGGAAAAGGAGGCTGGATGAAACTCCAGCAGACAAGTGGTAGAGGCAAGTTCAAGACCATCCTGTGTGAGACTCTGTCTCAAAAGAGAGACGAATCATCTAGAGTGCTGTAAGCAACTATAATCAAACTTACCAGATCGTGTGTGTGTGCGCGCACACACACACACACACACACACACACACACACACACACGAAAGTAGAATTGAGGCTAGCTCAGAAGAGGAAAGAGATTAGCAGGAAGGGGAGGGGGAAAAAGGACAATAGTGGGTGAATATGATCAAAATAATTGTGTAAATATATCAATATGTCACAATGAAATCCTTAATTGCTCATGACTACCACATGCTAATGAGTCATTAGAAAAAGATAAGCACCCCACGCCTGCTACCTCTCGAGACTTCGTGAGCTCCTCTTTCCTTTCTGCCACCGCCAGGCTATCCAGACTGAGGAAGCCACGGCCATGACCGCATCGGTAAGCACCGCAACCACCCAGGAGGCCGCGGGAATGCTGAAGGCATGCATCACCGCAGGATCAACTTTGACAAATGTCATCCAGGTTACTTTGGGAAAGTTGGTGGGAGGCATTACCACCTGAAGAGGACCCAGAGCTTCTGCCCAACTGTCAACATGAATAAATTGTGGGCATTGGTCAGCGAGCAGACGCAGGTCAATGCAGCAGAAAGCAAGACTGGAGTTACTCCCATCATGAAGTCGTCACGAAGGCCAAATTCTTCACCAGAAGAGCTGAAGTGAAGACTAAGGGTGTTGGAGGTGCCTGTGTTCTGGTGGCTTAAAAGCCACTTGGGAGGTTAATTAAATGCTAACATTTTCCATGAAAAAGAAAAAGATAAGGCCCAACAGTGTGTTGTTCCACACACATCATAGATTTTCATTCCCCAATTTCCATTTCTCAGCATCCCTTTCATCTCCCTCTTTCAGCCGCTTAATTATTTTGCTCTTTGCCACTTGAATAAAGAGGGGGAAACATGGCCAAGTAGACGTGTACTTGAGACAGGGAAGGAAAAAAAAAAATCAGACTATAATTCTCTACAGTCAAAATGGAAAAATTAAGGAGTTCTTTTCTGATTCCCAGTAAGCTCTGAAAAAGGTTTATTCTGGACTTATATGTAGCGATTGCTTGTATTTCCCGCGTGTAGTAGTGACGTCACTGACGACATTTTGGTACAGAGTTCCAAGGATGCCATGAAAACAAACAAACACAAATATTCTAGGCATGGAGAACTTATTTTAAATTCAGAATCTTTGCGTCCCTGTTTTTATTCATCTGCCAGTGAAACCTAATATTCACATATAACATTCTTCAAGAGCATGAGTAAATATGGTGTGGGACTCATTTCCACACCTATTAAATCTTCAGGAGAAAAATCTCTACTGAGAAAGACTTTGGGAAACATATAATCCTTTTTATCCATTTCTCAAAACACGTGGAAATAGCTAGTTATAATTTTGGCTATTTCTTTTGGGAAAATGAAAAAATGTTAATGTTTTAAATTATTATATTCAAATAAATAAAACCTGATAAGGGGCCCCTGACAGGAATGGGATAATTCATAATTTCATGCAGGTGGTGGATAATCTGCAATGTTGCTCATCCCCAAGGTTCAGACCCAGAGTGTTTTCATTAACTTGGGGGATTAGAGAATGATCACCAATTCCCACATGATGTATCTTAATCAGGCTGGATTTACTATGGATAAAAGCGAAGCCTTGCCCCCCGCCCCGTTCCTTCTTTTTCTTAGCCCCAGCAAGGAAGCCTTTACCAATATTTTCAAAAGGTCGCATTTTTTTTTTTTTTTTTTTTGCAAAATTTGCAAAAAATACATTTTGGGAGTATTCTTTTTTTCTGCAAGAGATGTTCTAAAGTGACGTAGGTTTCTGTTTACATAAAACCAGGGCCTGGGCCTCATCTAACTGAAGAGCAATTTAGTAATGCAATGCTATAACATCAACAAACCAGCGCTCCTTTTTCTTTCCATTACTCCATCTCTGTTTTGTGCGGGTGCGTGCGTGTGTGTGTGTGTGTGTGTCTATGTGTGTGTGTGTACATGCATGTTGAGGTCAGAGAGAAATGGCAGGTGTCTTTCTCTGTCATCGTCCACCTAACTTTTAGAGACAGGATCTTTCACTGAATTTGGAGCTCCACAATTCAACCAGACTGGCTGGCCAGCAAGTTCCAGGGATCCTCTAATCCCAAAGAGCATCAGTTATCAACCTGTGTGCATATTAGATATTCTGCATATCTGATATTTACATTGAGATTCATAACAGTTGAAAAATTAGTTATGAAGTAGCAACAAAATAATTTTTGGTTGGGGGTCACCAAAATATGAGGAACTGTATTAAAGGGTCATAGCATTAGGAAAGTTGAGGACCCTGGATTAGAGGACTATAACACGACGGGGGGGCTGTTGTCCATGGGCTTTAGGGATGTAACTCAGGTCTTCACATTTGTTCAACAAGCACTTTACTGAATGTCCCATCTCCCCAGCTTCCTCCTCTATGCTTAAAAAGAGTGTCCATTTGAGTCTTCGGTGTAATATTAGTATCAAAGTAATATGGCAATGTAATGTGAATAAAGTAATTTTAATATCAACTAAGCCCAACTGCAATTTTAAAAATTAGGCTCTAACTTTTGTTAATAATTTAGCCATAATTCATATTACCTGATGAACTACAGAAACTTGGTAATACTTTAATATACAATTAAGATGTCAAAACCATAACCTTTAAAATTTTTTTGCCTCGAATGGATTTATAACACCCCATTATCTTCCTTTTCATAAAAAGTACACTAAAAAGTAACCAATGTGGTAACACTATAAAAATTACATGTCCAGTATAACTTTTAGGTTTGGAAACTGAACCGTTGTCAAATAAGAGCATATATTATATATCCTCAAAAAAACACTTTCTCTGAAGTTTGAATCCAGGAATTCTAAGCCTAGCCATGTTTGCTAATCTTGGCTATGAAAGAGAAAAAAAGAACCTCATGCGGCATCTTTGTACTCAAAACCGCCTAGATTTTTGTGGCCCACCGTCAACACCTCAATTATACTAGAACCAACCAGGCAGCCCAAGAGACATGTGGAGCATAAGTCTGAGAAGCTATAATTTTATCTCTGGATTTCTGCTTCTCTACAGTCCAGTGGTTTAGTTTACATGATCTGCAGGTTCCAAATTATGTCTTTGAGTGTACTGAAGACATCAGCTCCAGATTCGCTTAACCACCCAGCACATGGCTGCCAGGGCTGTCTTGGCGGCCCACTCCTAATGGTTGTGGGTGGCAATACCATGTCAGGTATGGCAAACCAGCAAAGACTACATATGCCCTGGATAACTTTGCCCACAAGCCCATGGGGCCAAATACTATGCTCTGTCTGCAAATGTGTTTGTACTTGAATTGTTTTCCCAGCTCCATATACATCAAGCGCCCCAAACTGGAGGGTAGGAACTTAAAAACAGGAAGTGTCCTCCTCGAATAAGTCAGCGGCTTCCTTCTTTTAAAATGGCTGACATTTTCAAGGCACACATCCTACTGGGCCAGATGCCATGGGCTGAACATGGTTTTTCTTAGTACAAACAGGGCTATGGGTGAGACTTTATCAATATCACCACTGTGCAGATAAGAAACAACCTTGGAAGGGTGATGCGCAAAGGAACAGGAAGCATGTACGACAGACAGGCTAGGTTTCAGCATAGTCCATCAAACTCAGGAGTCTGGATATGGGAACATAACGCCAATGTTTCCTGGCCTGTTTAGTTTTTGGCACCTTGACACCGACTAAGGTCACCTGGAGATAAGAAGCCTCAGTGGAGGATTTGCCTCCATCAGACCTGCCTGTGATCAGATCTGTGAAGCATTTTCTTGATTAATGACTGATGTGGGAAGGTTCGTCTGCTGTGGGCAGGGACACCTTTAGGTAGGTAATCCTGGGTGCTATGAGACAGGCTGAGCAAGCCCTGGGGAACAAGTCATTAATCACCATTTCCCCTATGGCCTCTGCTTCGGTTCCTGCCTTGAGTTCTGCCTTGGCTTCCGTCAGTGACTGGGAATGTCAAGCCAAAAGAACTCTTTCCTCCCCAAGTGTGTTTGTTAGAGTGTTTATTATAGCAACCAAAAGTAAATTGGACTGTTTCTAAAATTATTTATTTATTTATTTATTTATTTATTATATGTTAAGTACACTGTAGCTGTCTTCAGACACTCCAGAAGAGGGTGTCAGATCCTGTTACGGATAGTTATGAGCCACCATGTGGTTGCTAGGATTTGAACTCCGGACCTTTGGAAGAGCAGTCAGGTGCTCTTACCCACTGAGCCATCTCACCATTTCTAAAACTCTAGTTGGTATATGCTGCTTCATGCATGAGAGCATTGTTTATTTCTTATGTGTGTGGTACAGAGGCGGGGACCCTGGGGCTTCAGGCATGCTCGACAAGTATTTTGCCACCGAGTGACATTGTGACATTCCCCTACCCTAGAAAGTAATTTCTGCAGCATGTTCTTCCATCCTCTTTTCCTATCAAGTATGAAGGCTTAGTTATGCTAAAGTGACACCTTTCTTGGGGCCATGCCAGGGCTCACCCATTCAGTTAAGAAAGTGTAGCTGGTATTTAATATTTCATGGTGTTTATTTCACACACTGTATGGAGAGTGCTGGTTACGGGGCCGTGATGGACGGAGGAAGTGAGTCACTACAGACAGTTCCAACCTCACTTCCTGTCCTATTCATCACTCTCTGTTCCTTGACTGAAGATGCACTATGACCAGATGCCCCACTAATGGAATGCCTTCCCTACTTGTAGTGAGAAAAAAAATTTTTAAACTCAGTTATTTTATGTGAATATGATTTTGTTTTACTCCCAGTTGTTGGGCATGGGGCTGCTTCAGACTGTCCACAGCAGCTGACTGTGATTGGTCTCGTGCTCTGGCAGGGGCGTGATTCTGCCAGTTTACATTTGGAATTCTGGGTATAACAATGCCAGAGGCCAGAAGCTGCAGCAGCTGCTGCCCCACTTCTGCTGCTGGATCCTGTCCCTGCACTTTGTCAAGTGGTTGTGAACAACGATACGAGAAGAAACTGGATACCCTGAATATGAAGACTGGGCTTGCCTAGACATTCAACACCTAGTCAGTAGGAAGTGGTCTAAAGAGAGCTAGACCCCTTTCCCTGCTAATCTTTCTTTCCTACTTAGTGTTGGGCTGCTGGAAGGGACTGGGGTGGAGAAGAGTGGTAGATGCAAAAACCCAGTAAAGTAGCTAGAAAGTATGGTCACACCTTCTAATGTGATGCATCCCTTACAACTTGTAAGCCAACATAAACCCCTCCTTCCTTAAGGTTCTTTTGTCACCAACCTCATCTTTCATGTCCCTTTCTCAGTGATGTTACTACAGGATAGGGGTGTGGCTCAGTAGGAAGAGTGCTTACTTAAGGTGCACAAAACTCTGGATTCAATCCATAACATTACATCAGACAGGGAAGGGATACATGTCTATATTTCTAGCTTTCAGAAAGTAGAGGCAGGAAGATTAGAAGTTCAAGGTTATTTTCAACTATAGAAAAAACTCTAGGCCAGTATATGAGTCCTTGTTTCAAACAAACTTCTCCTCACCCCCACCCCCAATCAAGAAGTAATGATAGAAAATCAAGGAAAATGTTCAATATCTGAACAGCACTACCATCTTTGCCTGGTGCTTACACAATGCCTTGGCCAACAGCTGCAAAATACCCACTTGTTCTAGGTACATGTGGAACATTTAGTAAAGCAGAACTTATTCTTGGCAACCAAAGTGTCTTAATAAAATGAAAAGGGATTCAAATCACATAGAATGTGCTTGTAGACCACAGTAGAATTAAATTAGAAATCAATAACAGAAAGCTCTCTGAAAAACCCTCAACTATTTGGAAACAAAATATCGCACTTCTCACACAGGACAGGGGACAAATCAAAGTGGGAAATTGTAAAGTATTTTGACTTGAGTGAAAACTAAACCACATTTTAAAAGAAAAATTATAAGAATATAGACCTGCAGTAGAAAAAAAAAAGTTGTAATTTAGCTAAAGCTTCTATTTTGATGGGGAGGGACTGGGGGGGGGGAGACTGGGAGGAAGGGGGCAGTGGGGAGGGACTGTGTAGGGGGGAGACTGGGAGGAAGGGGGCAGTGGGGAGGGACTATGTATGGGGGGGGAGACTGGGAGGAAGGGGCAGTGGGGAGGGACTGTGGGGGGGAAACTGGAAGGGGGCAGTGGGGAGGGACTGTGTATGTGGGGGGAGACTGGCAGGAAGGGGGCAGTGGGGAGGGACTGTGTAGGGGGGAGACTGGGAGGAAGGGGGCAGTGGGGAGGGACTATGTATGTGGGGGGAGACTGGGAGGAAGGGGCAGTGGGGAGGGACTGTGGGGGGGAAACTGGAAGGGGTCAGTGGGGAGGGACTGTGTATGTGGGGGGAGACTGGGAGGAAAGGGGCAGTGGGGAGGGACTGTGTATGGGGGCAACTGGGAGGAACGGGGTAGCAGTTGGGATGTAAGGTGAATAAATATATAAATTAATTAATGGAGAGCAAACAGCTCCTAGGGAATTTGAAGAAGGAAAGCAAATTAAAGCCAGAGTAAGCAGAGGAAGGAAATAGTTAGAATCAGAAAGGAAATGGAGCCCCACCCGGGGATCCATCCCATATACAACCACCAAACCCAGACACTATTGCACATGCCAGCAAGATTTTGCTGACAGTACCCTGATGATATAGCTGTCTCTTGTGAGGCTATGCCAGTGTCTGGCAAATACAAAAGTGGATGCTCACAGTCATCTATTGGATGGAACACAGGGCCCCTAAAGAAGGAGCTAGAGAAAGTACCCAAGGAGCTGAAGGGGTCAGCAACCCTATAGGAGGAACAACAATATGAACTAACCAGTACCCCTCAGAACTGTGTCTCTAGCTGCATATGTAGCAGAGGATGGCCTAGTCAGTCATCATTGGGAGGAGAGGCCCTTGGTCTTGCGAAGATCATATGCCTCAGTACAGGGGAATGCCAGGGCCAGGAAGCAGGAGTGGGTGAGTTGGGGAGCAGGGTGGGGGGAGGGTATAGGGGACTTTCGGGATAGCATTTGAAGTTTTTTTTTGTTTTTTGTTTTTGTTTTTGTTTTGTTTTGTTTTGTTTTGATTTTTTGAGACAGGGTTTCTCTGTGTAGCCCTGGCTGTCCTGGAACTCACTCTATAGACCAGGCTGGCCTCGAACTCAGAAATCCGCCTGCCTCTGCCTCCCAAGTGCTGGGATTAAAGGCGTGCGCCACCACGCCCGGCTTTCAGGATAGCATTTGAAATATAAATGAAGAAAATATCTAATAAAAAATGAAATGTAAAAAAAAAATTTAAAAATAAACTATTAAAAAAAAAAAAGGAAATGGAAATCAAAACAATACCAAGGGGCTGGGGTGATGATGGCTCCAGGGTTAGGAGCACTGGCTGCTCTTCTAGAGGACCCAGGTTTGATCCTAACATCTATATGGTGGCTCGCAACAGCCTGTACCTCCAGTTCCAGAAGACCCTATTCCTTTTATGGTCTCTGTAGGCACTGCCCTCAAGTAGTGCATAGATATATATGCAGGCAAAATACCCATACAGATAAAATAAAAATTAATTAAAAAAACCCAAAGTCCAGCGGAATAAATATAAAAAAGAAGTGGCTATTGTTTAAAAAAAATGTGGAGAAGAAAGAGAGAGAGAAAGAGAGAGAGAGAGAGAGAGAGAGAGGGAGGAAGGAAGGAAGGAAGGAAGGAAGAAAGAAAAGAAAGAAAGAAAGAAAGAAAGAAAGAAAGAAAGAAAGAAAGAAAGAAAGAAAGAAAGAGAAAAGAAAGAAAGAAAACATACTACTTATGCTGGCATCATTTTTAGGCCTGGGTGTAGCTCAGTTGGTACATAGCTCTAACACTTGTGACCAAGCCAGCTCAGTCAGTCATCAGGGTCTTATGCGAGGGAGTGATGATTGCAAAAGAAAGACAATTAGATAAAACTGTAACACGACTCCAGCCAGTGTGGAGGCTGAAGCAGCTTTATTTCTCTCCGGCCTGCTTCTATATCATTCTAGGTACATCCAAAAAACATGGTGAGTTCTTGTATCACAGACAAAGTAATCAAGAGAAGTGGTAAACAAGGAGATCACACAACACAGTAATCAAGTAAAGCAGGAAGCAAAGGATCACACAAGGTGTAACTCAGCAAAGCAGTAAACAACGCCCTGTGGTCGCTGCTTCCAATATTCTTGTCTGAGCCTCCTTCCTGTCCAAGCCCACTGCAAATGCCAGATTCCTAGAAGTGGCACCAAAGGCTCTCAACATACATGTAGGGCCATGGCCTTGTCTCCAGGACCACATAAAACTGGACATGATGCGTGCTTCATGCCTGTAATCTCAGCATTCAGAGGTGGAGGCAGGAGAATGTGAAGTCCTCTATCATCCCAAGCTACAGAGCAAGTTAGCCGCTAGCATGGGCTACATGAAACTCTGACTCAAAAAAAAAAAAATTACTTCATTTTGATAGTTGGAAATAAGTCTGACAAAAATATTTGCCAAACATCCACATTACGGCTCAGGAAGTAAAGCTGCCTTCACATCAGGTCCTTCGCTGAGGACCTGAATTCCATTGCTGATGGAAAGAGAAAGCCAATACTTACCACTTGTCTTCTGACCACCCAACATATGCCATAGCACATACACCTCACATACATGTGCACACATGCACATACATGCACCACGCACATATGCACTAAATAAAAAATAAATGTGTAATACTTAATGCAAAATTGTAATTATGTAATGTACAATGGATAAAAATAAGCTAATTAACAAAACAATACAGTCTTACTGAAGGAAACTAAGGAAGAAGTAAGCTAAGAAATACTGTTTTTTCTCATTGGAATATTCAACATCATTAAGTGCTCAATTGTCAAGTAGGCATGGTGGTCCATATAATTTTAGCACTGAGGATGGAGGCGGAAGAATCATGAATTGATACCAGGTTAAGTTCTATCTCAAAGAAACAAGGAGGAAAAGGTGTCAATTCTCCTCAGAGAACTGCATGTAATCAACCAGGTGACACCTGCTACGACATAGATGAAGCTTGAGAACGTTAGGCTAAATGGAAGAAGGCCTTGGAACAGCGTGGTGACAGTGCGTGTGCAAAGTCCTAGGTGTAATCTCAAGCACTGGAAAACCATCTAAAGGCATACATTGCAGCACTTCCTTTATTCTGACGTTACAGTGGGTGGTTCTGCTGTCTGTCTGTCTGTCTGTCTGTCTGTGTTTCTGTGCGTGCTATATGTGCATAAGTGGTACATGTACACAGAGGACATTGGGTGCCCTCCTTTACCACTCTTCACCTATCCCTTTGAGGCAGTCTCCCTCACTGAGCCTGAAGCTCACACTTTTTGGGTAGGGTGGAAGTGAGTGATCCCCAGCCGTCAAGTGTCTCTGCCCTACTTTGGCATATGAGAGCATCTGAAGGACTCTTGTTTTGTTGCTTGGGTGCTGGGATACAAACTCTGTCATGCCCGTGCAGCAAGCACTCTTAACCACTGAGACATTCCCCAGGATGTCTGATTTCGCTTATATAAACGGTCCAGATGCACAAATTCACAGACACGGAAAGGGGGCTGGCTTCCAGAGTGATGGGAAGGGACTGCTGATGGGACACAGGATGTTCTGGAGTGGGGGGATGAAAATGCTCTGAAGTAAGTAACGCTGAGGTTAATACAACTTTGAAAGTAAAATTTACTAAACTGTGTTTAAGAAAAGCTAAATTAACTAGGCATGGTGACATATACCTTCAATCGAGGTGCTGTGATTTTATGGCCAGCTTGGTCTACAAAGGGAGGCTTAGGATAGTCAAGGCTGTCAAAAACAAACAAACCAAAAACCTAAGTAAACAAAAAAGCTAAGAAATAAAGAAAGGGGGGGGAGGGAGAAGGGGGGGAGGGAGGGAGAGAGGAAGGAAGGAGGGAAAGGCTAAACTGTTAAGTTTTATATTATGTGAAAATCTTTTGAGATGGGCTAGCCTTGACTTCATAAAGTTCCACCTCAGTCTCCTGAGTAGATGGGATTACAGGGACATGCCACTAACCTACTTGTTATGTTAACCTACATATATATATATATATATATATATATATATATATATATATATATATACACACAAACATATATATGCATATATACATGTATGAGACAAGTCTCAGTAATTGACTTGAACATGACCTTGAACTCTTTCTTCATCTTCCTGCCTTCATGTACCAGGTACAGAGATTATACCTAGATCTGTGCTACCCCTGAACTACTTTACCTAAATTAAAACAAAACAGAGCAGAACAAAAACTCTAAACAGGATATGTGGTCAGTGCATGCCTGACTTCAGCACGGGGTTGGCTAAGGCAATGAGAACCCGGCTTTAACAACAACCTGGGCTACACAGTGAGACCCTGCACATAGTAAATAAATAAAGATAAAAAATTCAGCTGTCATTTTGGTAGCAACAGACAAATTGGTATGAAAATACCAAGGACCTCAGCAGCTAAAAACATCTTTGAAAAAAAAAAACAACAACAACTTGGAAGGGCAACTCTGCATGATTACAACTTAGCAAATAAGAGTGGGATTCAAGGCTGTGTGTTGTTGATGAATACCAATAAACAAGTAGTAAGTTAAGAAATTGATTCATGTATCCATTAACAACCTGCCTTTGACAAAGGTGTAAAGGTATGCATGGAATAAGGACCATCTTTCTAGCAGGCAGTACTGGAATAACTGCATATTCATATGCACATAATAACTTCTAAACTTCCACCTACATCCTACACTGTTCTGTGGTTCAGATATGCTTGGTCCCCTTGATGAATCACATTGAGATTTTATGCTAATGAAGAAGTCTTGAGGGTTGGCCCTTTGGGTGGTAATTAGGTCATGGAGGTTGTACCCTCATAGCAGGATGGCTCTTGAGGGGGCTGGCTATCAAGCAAAGGCAGTGCTCTTGCACCCTCACACTCTTGTACCTGCAATTCTTTCCCATACACTGCAGCCTGTCCTTTTTCTTCCCACCGTGAACTGAAGCTAAATGAGCCCTTTACCAGAAACCAAGAAAATGTCAAGACCACAATATTGAACTTCTAAAACTAAGAACTAAATAAGTCTTTCATCTTTAGAAATTACTCTGGTGGGGAAAAGGAGAAATTACCTGGTTATAGCAAAGGAGAAAGAACTACAATGTACAATTTTCAAAAGTTATCCCAGAATTGATTAGTGAATTATAACTATAAAGTTTCTCATGATAACATAATCTTTGAGAGCATCGTTAGACTTAGCGAGAGCTGTAGCTTATCTTCTGCTGCTTTGTGGATTATTCTTTCTCCCTTCTCCACCCTTTTTCTTCTACCCTTTTGACTCTGTAACACTAGATAAGAGAAAAAAAAAGAACAAAGAGCAAAGGGAAAGAGATCCCTAAAAAGGTCAGGGGTCAGAAAGGGGGTGACATTAGCATTAGAACACTTCCTGCTGATTAGGGACATTGAGTTTCTTGGGGCAAGTTTGATCTTCACCATCAGGATATGTAATTTCTTCTTGTTTCTTCTTTGTGCCCAACGACTTAACAAACTGTGACCAACAGCAACCATCAACAACCAACAGCCACCCAACAATCTACTATACTTCTTGGGGTTCTAGCATTTATATAACCTCTAATAAGTCCCCAGAATTCCAAATATCACACAATCACAGAAATTATCTGTAGCTGGCAAAATCATGTCCTTGCTAGAGCATGAGGCAAATCACAGTCAGCTGCTGTGGACAGTCTGAGGCAGTCCCATATCCCACATCTGGGATTAAAATAAATTATTTCAGTGGTTTTTGTTCTTTTTTTTTTTTTTTTTTAAACACAAAATTCCAAAATTCTCACTACAAATATCCTTGAGCATGTTACTCAAGCATCCAACCACTGGGCCACATTCCTCAGTCCTTTTTTTTTT
>NC_034610.1:41885274-41892268 GCF_900095145.1 Mus pahari | reverse complement strand
GTCTCTGCCTCCCGAGTGCTGGGATTAAAGGTGTGCGCCACCATGCCCGGCTGGAGTATTTAATTTTGATTAAGTCTAATATATGAGTTTTTTAGCCTGTTTTTTGGTTTTGCGCACTATGACAGGAGTAGTATTGTGTTTAGTGCTAAAGGTGGGGGTTCATGCCTCAGGTTCTCAGCACTGGGTTGGCTAAGGCTGGGGAATCACAAATTTGAAGCCAACCTGGGCTATATTACGACACTGTCTCAAAGCAAAAACCAACTAACCAAAAAAAGAAAAAGAGAAGAGAGAAAAGGAAGAGGAGGAGGGGGAAAAAGAAGAGGAAGAAGAGGCAGAAGAGGTAGTGGCAGAGGAGGAAGTGGAGGAGGAGGGAAGGACAGAGAAAGAGAGAAAGAAACAAGAGAAAAGAGAAAGAAAAGTATTCCCAGTGCTGTGGGGTATGGAATAGGTTGGACCAGGAACCATGCCATCTCTAAGGAAGCACATCTTGAGTTGTCTGTCTCTTCCTCAGGATAGACATGTGAAGTTCCCTGGAGGTCTGCTGTTCCTTCTTTGGATGGTATAGCATCAACTGATATGGGAATATGGATGGTATAGCATCAACTGATATGGGGATACTGAGTGGGAGGACACAACACTCGGCTTTGCAGAGCATATGGCTGTGAACTATGAGAACATTCAGGCCTGTGCGCACTGCCCTGGGAGTTGTGAGTGCTTTATGTTAAAGCTGTCTAACCCTCTTTTTGGACGCAGCTATGTTCCAGTGATGTAATATTGCTGTGAGCCATCTGCAGACCAGTGGGGTAGACCAGAAAGCTCAGCCCTGGAACCATACTGTTCCCTACTCTCACCCACTTCCCTGGGCTGCAGCTGGCTACCTGTGGTTCCCTCAGTGAAACTACAGTTCACTGAACAAACTGAGCCACCAGTGTTCTACACTGAATAAAGGTTTACAAGGGTTAAAAAGAAAAGAAACCATAAGGTTATAGATTTGGTGAAAATATTTGCATACCATATGCTGAATAAGAGATTTACACCAGAAGATAATGACCTCTTAAAGAAAGAAGTTGCCCTGCAGCGGAAGAGCAATGAGCCCTGTCAGAGTTCTAACCATACATGCTGGTATCCTGAGATGTGGCTGGCTGGGCTGAGGCTCTTCACTACAATGTGCTTAAGGGAATGGGGATCAAACCAGTGAGTAGCATTCTTCCATGGCTCCTGAATTAGTTCCTGCCTCCAGGTTCCTGCCATGTTTGAGTTCTGTCTGGAGTTCCTTTGGTGCTAAACAGTAATATGGAAGCCAAATAGACACTTTCCTCCAATCCCTACCCCCAAACAACACCCCCCCCCAGTTCAGACAAAACCCCAAACTCAGCTGGGCATAGTGGCACACACTGTTAATCCCATCACTCGGGAGACAGAGGCAGGAGGATCTCGAGTTCAAGGCCAGCCTGGTCTACAGAGTGAGTTCAATAACAGTCAGCCAGTGCTACACAGAAAAATTCTATAAAACCAAAAACTAAAAGGAAGAAAAATAAAAAAAAGAAAAGAAAGAGCTAAAACAATAAAAAAAAAAACATGCAGGCAAAACACTCATACACATAAAACAAAATAAACCTTTAAGATCTTGTCTGAAGAAAAAAGATTTAATTTTGATAAAAATAATAGAAAACTTGAGCCAGCATAGACAAATACATTGTAATTTGTTGTGCTGCTCAAGTTAGGTATTTTTGTGATCAGCAATGTTCAGATGTCCTTATGAAAAATCCCATGAAAATCTGTCACATAAGTCAATAAAATGCTTGCCTCCAGAGAAAGTTAGCTCTTCAGTTGAAACTGCCCTTGTTCAATAAACTCAACTAAATTTCAGAAATGTATATTTCAATATCTTGGGGTGGTTTTTTTTTTGGTCATATGTTCATTATTCTTAACGGTTCTGCTTTAGTCTTGAATAAATAAACACCAGAAAATCAACTGTCTGTCTTGGCAAAAAAAAAAAAAAAAAAAAAAAAATCCCAACTGACCCAAACCCAAAGGTCACAAGCTGTTTCCCTTCATTTTGTCATTTGATCAGAGTTATGTTACTCTCAGAACACAAGCTACAAAAGCAGTTATTTAGAGACAAGACAGCCCAAATCTATCATTTAAAGGAGGAAATAAGTGCTGGGGACATCACATTCTTCAACTGGAACTGTGTGTTTGTTTAAAGCAGTTCCATACAACAAGGCCCTGGGAGACAGTCTGTGTCAGTGGCAGCAGGTACAAAAAGCCAGCCCAGTCAGCGCGAGCTTCCTACCTTTCTACACAGCCCAGAGAGGGCTGCTTCCTTGGATGCACTTGCAAAGGAAGAAGGATGCCCTGTGACCTGGTCGGGCCAATGAAGCCTACCCAGAAATGTCTCCCAGAGGACTCCAGAAAACCTCCTAAAAATATTCGTCTGGTGGAGCTGGAGAAATGGCTACTGCTTAAGCGTGAAGACCTGAGATTGGAACCCCAGCACCCACATAAAGCAAGGTGTAGTGTGCCATCCTAAACTTAGTGCTTCAGGATGCTAAGACAGGTAGATTCTGGGGCCTAGTCGACCAATTAGTTCAACCAATCTAGCTCAGGTTCAATGAGATGAGGTTCAGGTTCAATGAGACCAGACCGTGTCTTAACACAGAAAAATAGGGCAGAGGGGCTAGAGAGAAGGCTTAGAGCAGAGGCTCTCAACCTGTGCGTCTCCACCCCTCTGGTCTGGTCACATATCACATACTTTGCCTAGCATACATTTATTCTGCAATTCATAAAGTAGCAAAAATTATAGTTATGCAGTAGCAACAGAATAATTTTATGGTTGGGGAGGTCACCACAAGGAGAAACTGTATTAAGGGGTCACAGCATTACAAAGGTTGAGAACACCTGGGCAGTGGTGGTGCACGCCTTTAATCAGCACTTGGGAGGCAGAGGCAGGCAGATTTCTGAGTTCGAGGCCAGCCTGGTCTACAGAGTGAGTTCCAGGACACCCAGGACTACACAGAGAGACCCTGTCTCAAAAAAACAAACAAACAAAAAGAAAGGAAGGAAGGAAAGGAGGGAGGGAGGGAGGAAAGAAAAGAAAAAAGAAAAAAGAAAGAGAAAGAGAAAGAGAAAAAGAAAAAGAAAAAGAAAAAGAAAAAGAAAAAGAAAAAGAAAAAGAAAAAGAAAAAGAAAAAGAAAAAGAAAAAGAATGTTGAGAACTGCTGGCTTAGAGGTTAAGCTTCTAGCAGGTTTTAATTCCCAACACCTACATGCAGATTATAACCTTCCAGAGGATCCAATACTCTCTTCTGTACACATATGATATGCAGACATGTAAGCAAAACACCCATATACATTTAAAAAAAATAAAAATTAAAGAAAAAATAAGGTAGAAAGTGATTAAAGGAAGATACCTGGCCTTCAGGCATGCATCTGTTCCCTCTCCCTCTCCCTGTCTCTCTCTCTCTCTCTCTCTCACACACACACACACACACACAGAGAGAGAGAGAGAGAGAGGGAGAGAGAGAGAGAGAGAGAGAGAGAGAGAGAGAGAGACTGTCCCCTCCCCTCTTTAGATAATGTCAGAGTTAACTGTTTGTAGCTACCATCACAACTTACCTGGTATTTAAAAACTCAGCATCTAGGCCCGGAGAGATGGCTCGGTGGTTAAGAGCACTGTCTGCTCTTCCAGAGGTTCTGAGTTCAAATCCCAGCAACCACATGGTGGCTCACAACCATCTGTAATGGGATCTGATTCTGATGTGCATGAGAAACAGCACTCATATACATAAAATAAATAAACAGCAACAACAGCAATAATCCCCTCAGCACCTACCTGTTGAGTACAGGGCTCTGGGACCTGCCAGCCTGGAGGTCTTACCCTCTGAGGATTAGGTTCATGGCTGTCCATCATAGGCACAGTTTAGGGTACAGGGTCCCTTAGGAGTCATGCAGAGGTTCTCAGGAGAAAAGATTTTAAATAGAGGAAGATTTTGAAAGACCCTTGAATTCGAGGTACTGTGAAATTACACTGACAAGGCTCTTGGTAATGTTAAAGATGAAATGATTTCACACTGTTCTGTTCTGAGGAATATATATATATATATATATATATATATATATATATATATATATATTCAGCAAGATGGCACAACAGATAAAAGTCTGCCTAACCAAACTTGATATCCCACGTTCAGTCTTCTGTACTCAGAAGATGGAAGGCGAGAACTAACTCTTGCAGGTTGTTCTTTAAAACCCAGATACATTCTGTAGCACTCTTACACATGCATACATAAAGTAAGTAAATGTAATTTAATAAAGTAAATCTCAATTATATTTATTTTAGCTTTACTTTATTTAGCTTTATTTTAAATAATTTAACCATATGTTTGGCATCTTAACATATAAACAAAATGTAGATTAATAGATTAATCTCCATCTCAAATATTGTCAAAACTGAGATATAACAATAACTGAGTTGAGACTTTGGGACAAGAAATTATTAAGACTCATAAATATATAACTCTGGCTGGAGTTAACATGTTTTTAATTCTCTGACATCCTCGGACCCATGAAAATTGATGTGGGTTAGTAAATTAGAACAGTCAATATTTGGGTGGTAAATTAGTAAGTAAGAGTTTAGGACCACCTGACACTCTAGTTGCTAATTCTTCAAGTGTATTAACAAATAGTGCAGCTCAGACACCTACGTTCACACTTCAGCAAGAGTTTAATCAGCCACTCAGTGGTTACATGACTGTGAGTACTTGTATGGTCCCTAAAAATGGAGTTGTTTTAAACCTCCCCAGGCAGTTGTTCCTGTGAACACACATGAATCAAGAATAGCAGGGGAAGGCACTGACCAGCTAACCTAGGGCAATAGAACGACCACCAGATATTGCCTGATATCTCACTGTTAGTTAGCCTTGCTTCTGAAGCTTTTCACTGATGCACTTAGAGCAACCATCTTGGGGACACTTCACAGATCTGCTTACTTTAAAACCTTAGCCATCTCCTATGCACTCCTAGAACCTTTTATTTTTTTTTAAAAAAATGTGTATTTGTTATTCTCCTACCAGAGTTTGTGCCAGATATTTATTTCCTACTCTTCCAGCTGAAAGGAGGTGTGTGTGTAGTAGAGGAAGCCCTGAGGGACTGAAGTCCTAAATGAACATGTGTATCTTAGTGTTTAATTGCTGTTCAGAGACACCGTGACCTCGGCAACTCTTGTGAAGGAAAACATTTGACTGAGGCTGGCTTTCACTTCAGAAGTTTAGTCTATCACTGCCGTGGCTCAAAGCATGGTGGTGTGCAGGCAGACAAGGAGAAGAAGCTGAGAGCTCTACATCTTGATCTCCGCAGGCAGCAGGAAGAGAATGAAGGCACACTTTCTTCGACAAGGCCAACCTATTGCAATAAGGCTACACCTCCTAAAAGAGCCACTCCCTATGTATCTACGGGGCCATTTTTCTTCAAACTACCACAGTGTCTATTGACACAGGCACAGCCATGACAAGAACTAGCGCCTCAGACCCATGGGAAAACATCAGCCTTTTCCATCTATCTACCCAAGATTCGGAGGAATGGCAAAGCCTTCTTCTGGCTCCCGTGCCAATGCCAACGTTATATACAGAAAACGTCCACTGTAGCTTTCCTTTCCTGAACACGTTACATCCTGAAGACTGATCTCCTACAGAGACTGCTTCTGCTGAGGTTAGCTAAACCCAATTCCTTTCCAGCTGTATACCATAAACCTCGACTTCTTGTTTAACTGTATATAATATCAACACCTAATTATTCAACTGTATGCAATAAACCTGCCTCTCTGTTAAATGTTGTATAATAAGCACGCTGAGCTTCTGGATGCTTTGTCCACCAGAGAACCATTCCACCTGATCCCACCTTTTCTGTGTGTTTGTGTATGTTTGTCTTCTTCTTCATCCCCTCATTGTTCCAGTAAGGTTTGTCCCTGAAACCATGCTAGACGACAGATAGACACGGTAAAAGTCCTAAGAACATCTTTTGGGCCTAGAGCGAGACAAGGGTGTCTGTTCACATATACTCAGGGATCTGAGGGGGGAAGTCACAATCCAAGAAAACAAGCACTAGGTTCCGTGGGAAGAAGGAAGATGACTCAGCTCAAAGCAGCAAGCCTTGATAGCCTTGGGTCACCAAGACAGCCCTTGCAAGTGTTCTTTATATCTTGATAGATCTTTGATACTTTAACCCTGGCCAGAAAGTGAGGTTAGACCGATCAGCGGTCAACATATTGGCTAAGCCTGAGCTATTGCTATTTCCCCCAGAGCCTGAGGACTTTAGCCTTCTTCCTAGGAAACATTCGAACAGTTGATTATTCCTATCTGTGGCTCTGGGTTTTCTCCATAGAAGCCATCCTTAAGGGCAAGATGGACTGCTTATAGTAGGGTGCAGCTGTGTGTGGTGGCACACGCCTTTGATCTCAGTAATTACTTGGGAGGCAGAGGCAGCCAGATCTCTGCGGTTGAGGCCAGCCAGGTCTACAGAGTGAGTTCCAGGACAGCTAAAGCTACACAGAGAAACCCTGTCTTGGGGGATGGGTTCAGGTATGTGTGTGGCAGGGGTGGGGGGTGGGTGGCAGGGAAGTGGGGTGTAAAAGCAAGAAATACTTGCTCTGTGTTTCTGTTTGTCACCCAGAGAAGAACCTCTTTTTTGTTGTTGTTTTGCTTTGAGACAGGGTTTCTCTGTGTAGCCCTGGCTGTCCTGGAACTCACTCTGTAGACCCAGGCTGGCCTCGAACTCAGAAATCCGCCTGTCTCTACCTCCCAAGTGCTGGGATTAAAGGCGTGCGCCACCACTGCCTGGCAAGAAGAACCTTTTGTTTGAGAAACGTATTTGATGGAAGAGATCATATTTGCCTGGTTTTGGAGGCTTCTTCTAAATCAAGAAATAACAAAGAGCCGGGCGTGGTGGCACATGCCTTTAATCCCAGCACTTGGGAGGCAGAGGCAGGTGGATT
>NC_034610.1:41883984-41885159 GCF_900095145.1 Mus pahari | reverse complement strand
AGTGAGTTCCAGGACAGCCAGGGCTACACAGAGAAACCCTGTCTCGAAAAAACAAAAAACAAACAAACAAACAAAAAGAAATAAAAAAGAAATATCAAAGAATAAAGTCTGGCAGCTTCACAGAGGAATAATCTAAGAAGGAAAGACAGCATCAATAAAGGAAGTGACTTCAGAGGCCAAGAGTAAGGTCAGTGACACAGACTCTGGGAATAACCACAAACAAGGACAGATTCCAGACACGAAGAGACCTCTGTCAACTCAACATGAGCCTGAGCGCAATTAGCAACGGATGTGAACCTGAATCGTTGTCTGAGATGTCTTAATGGGGCATGGGGAAATATTCTCTGCAGGACTTTAGGCTACTGGATTTGTCCATTGCAAAAATCTATGCACACAGTTGTTTGTTTATCTCTAAATAAAACATGGTTTTACCACACTGCAATTACGGATTTGCAAATTAGTGGACAGTTTGGTTTTGTTTTCTTTTCTGGTTTGAGCTCATTTCCAAGAATGTAATGCTACACTAAAGCAAAACTGTTGCATAAGCTTTCTGATCCTGCTTTTCTCTTGTTGGGAGGTGGTAATTTTTCTCATCTTAACAAGCCTTTTATTTTAGCATCTTATCTGCACATAGTAGATAGTTCATGGATATTTTTTCTTCTTTTAATGTCTTCAGTATATCTGGCAAAATGATTACCACATGAGACATTAGTGCATGTCTCAGTTATAATAATAAATATTTCCTCTATAATAGCAATCAAAGGATGGGCATGGTGGCACATGCCTGTGCTCTCAAACTTGAGAGATGGAGGCAAGAGTGATCAATCATTCAAGGTCATTCATTTTTAACTGCATAATATTAGAAGGATAAGCCAGCCTAGCCTACCTGAGACCCTGCCCCCCCCCACAAAGACGCTTACAGTCTGAAAAGAAAACAAAATATAAATGCAGCCTTAAGTCAGTTTAGTTTTAAGCATGCCCACAATCCCAGCCCTTGGGAAGCAAACGCAAGAGGATCGAGCCCAGCCTGGTCTACATAGTGAGTTCCAGCCCAGCCAAGGCTACTGTACTGGCTAGTTTTGTGTCAACTTGACACAAGCTGGAGTTATCACAGAGAAAGGAGCTTCAGTTGGGGAAATGCCTCCATGAGATCCAGCTGTGGGGCATTTTCTCAA
>NC_034610.1:41862431-41883153 GCF_900095145.1 Mus pahari | reverse complement strand
GTATAGGAATCCATATTTAGCTAAGCTGGAGTAAGGAGGGAGGGAGGGAGGGAGGAAGAAGGAAGGAAGGAAGGAAGGAAGGAAGGAAGGAAGGAAGGAAGGAAGGAAGGAAGGAAGGAAGGAACTCTAGTTACTGCAGCCCACTACATTCTAAAGTACTCAACGAACTATTTATTCTTCCACTCTAATATGAGGAGTGAGTTCATTTACCACCCAAACTAAACAAGCCAGGCAGGGTGGTATACTACCATAACCCATCTTAGCCACATGGCAATATGGAGGCCAGCCTGGAAACTTGAGAAGTTATCCTCCGAAGAGAAGGGGAAAAATTCCAAAGTAAAACAGTTAACTGGCAAAACAAAACCATAGTGAGAGGGACTGTAAGGTTCCAGAGTTAGGGAAGCAAGCCAGGCGGGAAGGGAGAAGCTCTGTCACACTCCTCTTCCTAGTGGATGACCGGGGAGATCAGGGACCCAGTGCCCAGTTACCTTCTCTGCTTTATGCATTTGTAAGGCCAACTCTGACTCACTTTCTTCCTTTTAAGAAGGAAATAATCTTTCAAGAGACAGCAAGTTATTTTACTTCCCCTGTATATCTACGTCATAGGTATTTATATCTACATCATGGATATTTTACCTACCTAGTGACTTGGTTATCAAGGCAGGACTTGCTATATACCTCGCTAGTCTTAAGCTTGTGACCCTCTTGCACCAGGTTCCTCAGGCAGATGTGAGTTACTACAGTTGGCTATCGATCAAATACAATTTTAATGTTTAATGCTATTTACAAATAATTGTAATGACTAATTTCACCTGATGACACTGTTAATATCAGCACATATTTCTAAAAGCTCTTTTAGATATTGCCCTAGGGGCTTTTATCAGACAGAAAGGATGGAAGGCCTCAGTGTACCTGTAATCATAGCTAACTGAAGATAGAGCACATGAATATAGAAATTGTGTATTGGTCTAAGCAATGTTAACTTTTTCAAGAATAAGCATTAAGCAATAACTTGTAAAACAAAACTGAGGAAAAACATTTTTCAACAAATTTTTATTGTTGAAAAAGCATTTTACAACTGTTTTAGTTCTAAAAAGAGCAAGCAGAAACACCACTCGCTGATGTATGACAGTAAAATACTAACACATTGTGTAACTAATAAGATACCAATGAAATTAGAGGATATCAATGAAAAATATATGCATATATATATATATATATATATATATATATATATATGTTCATACACAAACACACATCCTGATAAGTTTGTTTGTTTTTTTTAAAAAAACTTATTTATTTTATGTTTATGAGTACACTGTTGTTGTCTTCAGACACACCAGAAGAGGACATCTGAACTCATTACAGATGGTTTTGAGCCACCATGTGGTTGCTGGGAATTGAACTCTGGACTTCGGGAAGAGCAGTCAGTGCTCTTAACCACTGAGCCATTTCTGCAGCCCCCCTGATTAGCTTTAACTGTCAACTTGATACAGCCTAGAGCATCTGAGAGGAAAGTCTCAATTAAAGAGCTGCCAAGATCAGATTGGCCTATGGGGGCCAGATGTGTGTGTGTGGGGGGGGNGGGGGGGGTTGTCTTGATTGTTATTTGATACAGAAGGGTCTAGCCCACTGTGGGTGGCACAATTCCTAGGCAGATAGTCCTGAATTATTTGAGAGAGCTTGCTGAGTATGAGCTGGGATGGGATCCAGCAGGCAAGCAGCATTCTCCATGAGTTCTACTGTACTCCTTTGGTTGTGAAGTGAATTCCTTGGTCAGAGGTAATGCAGTATGAGATAGCTAGCCATCAGGCCTGTCTTCAAATTCTTTTGAGTTTCTCCCTTGACTTTCCTCAATGACGAATTGTAACCTGGAGTTTTAAGCCAAAAAAAAAAAACCACCAAAAAACAAAAACAAACAAACAAACAAAAAAACCCTTTCCTCCCCTAGCTGTTTTTGGCCACAGTATTATTATCAAAGCAAAAGAAATTAAACTAGTATGGCAGTGGTGGTACACGCCTTTAATCCCTGCACTTGGGAGTCAGAGGCTGGTGGATCTCTCTGAGTTTGAGGCCAGACTGGTCTATAGAGTGAGTTTCAGGACAACCAAGGCTACACAGTGAGACATTGTCTTAAAAAACCAAAAAGGAAAAAGAAAAGGAAAAAGAAAAGGAAAGAAAATAAACCATTATTATGTCCTTATATTTTTAAAAAGTCTATTCCTCTCCATCTCCATCAGTTATAATTTTTAGAAAATAAGAACATAATATATTTCAATTAACAATTATTTCTTGACCAAATTATTATATCTCAGCAATGTGGTAAGCCAAATAAAATCTATCAATAAATAGAATTTCTTATCTATTATCACTTATGCTATAGATTTGTGTAAGTATCAAGAGGTAAAATCATGTCTATGCACTATATCAAAACAAAATTGTACTAGAAGTAACAATCAGTTGTAAAGAACTTGCCTAGCATGTATAGGTCCTAAGTTTGATCCCAGCAGAGTGAAACTCACTTAAACCTCACTTAAAGAGCAGAAGCTGTAGCTTACAGTAGAGTGCCTGCTCAGACTACAAAAGCCTGAGGATCTCTAGCATTATGGGAGGGTCTTAATCCATATGTTAAAATATTAATTTTATATTAAAAGTGAACCAATAGGGCTGGTGAGATGGCTCAGCGGGTAAGAGCACCCGACTGCTCTCCCGAAGGTCCAGAGTTCAAATCCCAGCAACCATATGGTGGCTCACAACCATCCATAACAAGATCTGACTCCCTCTTCTGGAGTGTCTGAAGACAGCTACAGTGTACTTACATATAATAAATAAATTAATCTTTAAAAAAAAAAAAGTGAACCAATAAAGAAGCCAGTGGAAAACCAGCCACACCAGCTTCTAGATTTATGGTTATCAGGCTACATGGAAACTATTGGCTTCCTTTGAGAATCTTAGTAGTTATAGAAAGCACTCTCACTCCCACACGTAAATTAGCAATAGAAATGGAGATCAGAGGGCTGGAGAAGCAGAGTTCACAGTCAGTGAGCCTGTGGACTAGACTGGATTATTGTCCACAATTATTCTCTCCATCCTTCAGCCACATATAGTATGTTTCCCACTCTGCTGATGTTGATCCATATAACTTGCTCTGCTCAAGAGAGTGACACACAAAAAAGATTTAAAGGTCCTCTTGTCTTTGGTTCAACCTGTGGCATTACCCCAAAGATAGCTTGCGCCAATTAACAGCATCTCTTCAGCCTGGACCCAAATGAGATACACAGAGACAGTCTTCTCTCTGACCAAAGACTAAAGCCAAGCCAAGAGGACACGTCACAAGACAAAGGGCTGACCCAGACAACTGCAGTCCTGGGTGCGAAACAATAAGTGACTCATGTTGCAAGGTACTCAGGGTTTGGGGAACTGTAAGCAAGATTTGAATGGATTAATAATTAGCTTAATTGGGTCTGGTGAGATGGCTCAGCGGGTATGACTGCTCTTCCGAAGGTCCTGAGTTCAAATCCCAGCAGCCGCATGGTGGCTCACAACCATCAGTAATGAGATCTGATGCCCTTTTCTGGAGTGTCTGAAGACAGCTACAGTGTACTTATGTATAATAAATAAATCTTAAAAAAAAAAAAACAATTACAGGCTGGAGAGATGGCTCAGCGGTTAAGAGTACTGACTGCTCTTCCAGAGGTCCTGAGTTCAATTCCCAGCAACCACATGGTGGCTCACAACCATCTGTAATGAGATCTGACGCCCTCTTCTGGTGCATCTGAAGCCAGCTACAGTGTACGCATATACATACAATAAATATTTCTTTGAAAAAAAAACAATTAGCTTAATTATTAATTTAAATATCGCAGTTGTTCACACTAGCAGGTCTAGTTTGTGTTATACCACCCAATAAATTTCAAGGATTTTATGTAATTGTACACAGTGATTCTAACAAGTTTTGCGTTTGTATCAGTCATCAATGTATCTCTGTCTGTCCATCCACCTATCCATCCCATCCATCCATCTATCCATCACCCATCCATCTCCATGTACTTGCCACCTACCTACCTAAATGTTGAGGACTGAACCCAAGACCTGTGTATGTCAAGGAAATACCCATTGTCAAGCTACATCCTCACTCCCTTCCCTTTTTTCCGTTAATTTTGAGAACAAGTCTTGGCTAAGGTAAACAAGCTGACTTTGAATTAGCTCTACAACCTAGACTGACCTTGAGCTTTTTCTATTCTTGCTACGGTCTCCGTATTAGCTAGGGTTCCAGGCCTGTACCATGATGTCAAGGTTATTTTAAAATTTTGGGGTTTTTGTTACTGTTTTGCCCTTGGTGGGGGGGTGATGAAGCAGCATTTCTCTGTGTAGCCCTGGCTGTTCTGAAACTCGCCCTTGTAGGCCAGGCTGGCCTCAAACTCAAAAGATCTAACCTGCTTTTGCCACCCAAGTACCAACACCTCATGGCTCGTTTAAAATTTCCAACAGAAGTCTTGAGGAGGTGGCATTGAGAATGCTTGGTCTGCAAGCATGAGCACCCAAAACCAGAATCCGAATCCCTAACAACCATCTAAAAGGCCTGCAGAGCTATGCATGCTAGCAATCCTGGCACTGGGAGGCGGAGATCAGAAACAGGATCCCCTTGTTCTCTGGCTGACCCGCCAGGACAAAATGGGAAACTTCAGTTCTGTAAGAGGTCTTGTCTCAAGGCTATAAGGCATAGAGTTATAGAGGAAGACGCCTGACATGCTCTGGACTCTGAATGTACATATGTAGGCTCATGCACTTGCACACTCATGTATAACACACACACACAAGCACAGACGCACATGCAGTTCATAGGTGCAATTCACCATACTGTTGCAGAATGATGAGATAAGGGTAGATAACAGAAAGCAGAGAAACAGGCTACCACTGAACACGGTCTAGCACATCAGAACGTTGACTCACACTACTGAGAGTTGGCATGTCCTGACCACAAACCAACAGTCATCACTATAGAATTCTTTTCCTCTTACAAGCACGAAGCTTCTTGTTCTACTTATAGTTGAGCACATCCTCGTAGACCAGACTTTGACTTGACTCATTTAATACAAGAGGACCTTAATCTGCTATCAGCATAATTTGAATGGCAAACACAACCTATGTTATTTGTTTTCGCTCCTGAGAAAGGTCCAGAAAAATGCTGTGCCAAAGCACACACCAGGAGCAGACTAAATGTCACAAGGAACACTATGGGGAGAGGTTTTGTAACCTTCTGCAGAGATGAGGTCATGATTTATTAGACAGTACACACCTCGCGTGTAGGACACAAAAGCAGGCCTAACTCCAAAGGACCTGAAACAGGTCAACTGAGTCCAAACTGGGAGCAAAACATTTGATTTCAGGAAATAAAGCATCCGCTATTACGTTATTGATTTGAACTTGTCTGATTCCACAGTTGCATTTGAATCTAAGTTGTTTGGGTTTTTGTTTTGACCTCAACTACAGTGTTGAAGATGACTCTGAACTTCTAATCCTCCTGCTTCTATTTCACAAGGGATCGTACAACAGGCATGAGCTTGGTGTATGCAGTATGGTGGATAGAACCTGAACCTAGAGTTTTTATGAATGCTAGACAAACACTGGACTAAATGAGCTACATCCCTAGCCCTAAGGGCTTTTTTTTGTTTAAGATTTTTTGGTAAATCTAAATTTACCAAACTACAGATGCTAAGGTATACAGCATTGTACCATTTAAATTACGTCTTTTAGTTCGCATTTGGCTACCTCAAAGCAGTTGTAATACTTGGTTGGTCAGTAGCTCCTTGTTGGATGGACACACAATCTTCACTGTAAAATGTTAAAGCATACGAAGAAAGAAGACATTGTTAAAGAATGCAGCAATGGTTCCTGCAGTCAGGCCTTGTGACCAACATCACTGGATCAAAATTACTTCCCACATTCATCACCTGTCCAGCATTTACCACCTGAATCAAAACGTCGCCTGTGGGAAACCACAGCCCTCGGCAAAACTGTTAAAGCAACGTTAGATGTTGTAAGCACCGTGTCCCACATAAACAAGAAGCACTCCCTTCCCAACAGACTTTAAAGGAAACAACTTTTAAAAAGACATTCTGAAAGGACTGCATGTTTTCATCTTGACTTTTGAATTAATGTTCTAGGTTAATATAGAGAATACTGGGTTCCTTATGGCATCCCTGTCCATATATGTCACATATATGTTATCCTGCTTTGCTGGAGAACACTCACGTCCCACACTAACCTTTCCAACCCAAGGCTTGCTTCATTTCTTCCTCTAGCTTGGCGGCCACTTCTGCAATGTGTCACCTTATTTCCTACCTCGGGACTGTTAAGACCTAAAGACAAGATCACTGTCTTCAGAGGCTTCCTCTTGACACTCCCAACATGTCTCCTTCTCACCCTCATTTTTTTTAAACTTGTTATTGCTATGTGCTGATGGACTAGGGACAGATCTCGTTGGCCTGATCTTGTACAGGTGGGTCACCATAACTACCATAAATTCATGAATGTTGTGGTCCTTGTCACATCCAGAAGACAGCATTTTGAAGCATTCTTTCGCATCCTCAGGACCACACAGTCTTTCATGTCTTCCATGATACACCCCTGAGCCTCGGGTTAATTAATACAAATGTCCTATTTAGGGACGAGCCCCTTGTTCTCAGAGCTGGTTGAGAGTTTTCTGCATGAACTGCTGCCCTGCAGAAGCGGCTCCTCTGGCTAGTGTTGACAGAAGCACTAACTCTCGGGGGGCTGACACCACTGTGCTGAGTGAAAAGGTGAAGTTTTCAGACTTCTCTGGCTCTACCAGGTTCCACATGGTCCTGGGCACAGGAGTACCAAGTAGGAGCTGTTGGACTCTGTAGTCTCAACATTCTTGGGGTTCTGGGGAGTTGGGGGAGATGTTATGTTCTTTCCTGGACGTTTCCATGGACTCCCAAACTCTACTGTGTTCTGTTGGTTGGGTTTATGTGAGAAGGAAGTGCCTCTTTTGCTGTATATATATATATATATATTTTTGTCTTTTTTGAGACAGGGTTTCTCTGTATAGCACTGGCTGTCCTGGAACTCACTTTGTAGACCAGGCTGGCCTCGAACTCAGAAATCCGCCTGCCTCTGCCTCCTGAGTGCTGGGATTAAAGGCGTGTGCCACCACACCCGGCTTTTGCTGTATTTTAAAAACATTATCAAAGAAGTGAGTTCTTTATAGTAGTCTATGTAGAAGTTTTTGGGATTTTCTTTTACGATTCTAAATAATGGTCCTTTTAGGGTTTCCTATTGTACTTCCCAATGCAAAGTCAGAGATTTATCAGTGTGTACAGCACACCATTTTTATCCATGGACATTAATGAATAAAGAATGTATCAGCGGTATGACTGGGTGTAGCCTCTTTTACTGGCTGTATACTCTAGGGCTATCACATGAGTAATAAGTACTTTCTCTTGAAATGTTGGAAAGTGGTTAGAATGCGTAAGCATGTAATGGCTTTCATCTGCCTCTTAAAGGTACAGCCACCTGGGTTCACGATGGCTCAGCTGGTGAAGGTCCTTGCTGCCATGTTTGATGACCTGGGTTCAATCCCAATGGCTCAGCTGGTGAAGGTCCTTGCTGCCAAGTTTGATGACCTGGGTTCAATCCCAAGAGTGTATATGGTGGAACCAACTCCTAGTGTAGTTCTCTACTTGCCCACCATAGAACAAGCATACCCTCTCTGCCTACCCAACAATAAATGCATTTTAAAATTGTAAGGATATCACTACATGAGAGATTATTAATGATGTTGGTAGGCCAAACAGAGTTGAAATGCTAGCAATAGCTCTTCAGTCCAGGCTCAAAAGCTACAATGCATTTATTATGCTAAGCAGCTGACATGAGGTTTTGTGGCCCTTCCCATGCACTGAAGTTTTTCCCATTTGCTGTGTTAGGTCATAACAGATCTCATTCATGGCTTAGGATTTGTCTTATTTTATTTGAAGAAGATTCTAAGAATGCACAGCTGCTCCACTGCCTTGCAACATTTTTTTCACTGTCCCTTTTCTATAAAGCTTCCAGGTCACACTTACTTCTAACTAGAACCACAGGCACATCATCAGCATCTCTAACTTAAGACTCTGGGTTCCTATATATCACTAAACATGGGCTAGGCTAGGATGAAATAAGTTATAAATCTATTTTTAGACTTTAAAAAAAGCCTTGTCTATTTTTCACATACAAATCCCTTGCTGCTGTAAACTGCCCTATAAGCATAGATTTTTTTTTTGCAACCTACTTTTAGTAAGGGTTCAACCTCTCTTCTAGCCCATCACTCAACAGAGGTAGTGGAAGAGAATCATTATTAGGATATGGGGGAAGTGGACCTGCTCAGCAATAGTTCTTTGGGGGCCAGCTTGATCTTCATTAGCAGCAGTTCAGTCCTGTAGCAAACACTAAATAAGATTCAGTAGCTGCAGACCAGTCCTCTAGGCAGGCTGTCTTAGTTGTTTTTACTGCTGTGAACAGACACCATGACCAAGGCGACTCTTATAAGGATAACATTTAATTGGAGCTGGCTTATAGGTTGAGAGGTTCAGTCCATTATTATCAAGGCAGGAACATGGCAGCATCCAGGCAGGCATGGTACAGGCAGAGCAGAGAGTTCTACATCTTTGTCTGAAGGCTGAAGAATACTGATTCCCAGGCAGCTAGGATGAGGGTCTTAAATGAAGCTCATACCCACAGTGACACACCTACTCCAACAGGGCCAAACCTAATAGCGTTATTTCCTCGGCTGAGTATATACAAACCATCACACAGGCAGACACCAGACACGGACCAGCAACTACAGTCCAGTCCTTTCGGCAAGCAGACACCAGGCAACTGTAGTTCAATCCCAAAGCAACCACCAGGCTCACCAACCAGCCTAAGGCGAGGCCACAGAAGCTACATACAGCAGGAACCTCACGAGCAGGTCTTGGGCGAGTTTCTCTCAATAGCAGCATTACCACAAGCTCAGCTTAACAACACCATGTAAGGCAAACCAATGCATGTGTTTTGTTAGAGAAGAATAGCAAGGTGGAGAAAACCAAACCAAAGCTCAGCGCTTGTCTCCCACTGCATGTGGGGTCCTTCATCAAGCATCCTCTCACATGTCTGCTACACCAAAATAGCCTTTCACCTGTATCTGCTTCAGGAAAACATTCTTTCACGTGACTGCTTTAGCAAGATATCCTTTCACCTGTGTGCCCCAGCAAAACATCATTTCATATAACTCACTTTCCAAAGAAACTAGAAGTTTCTACTTCACTGCCCCCTCCTATAGTAACCAAGATCTCAAGTATGCACCGTTGTGAATCTATTACAACCCATGTCTATAGAATCTTCTTTGATAAGACAGTTTTTCAGCACAAATTCCTTGAGGAAACTGCCAGAGCCAACTTTGCAAAGTCTACTGTGCCAAGAACAATGAGCTTACAGTCACACAGGAGGCAAAATTGGAAGCCTAATATTTCTCAGATTCTGTCCTTGCAGACAAAATTGTCCTGCCCTCCCTCTAGGGAGCTGCTTCTAGTGCCATGGCTCTGCCAGTAGAGCTTTTACATGCATGACTTTTGATGAGATATTCTAGAACCCAGCTGTAGAGGAAATATCTTGTGTACTCAACAGATGCAGCACCTATCAATAAAATGCCGATTAACCTATAAGCTTAGGCAGGAAACGGAAAATGGGACATGCAGATTGAATTCTGGGAGAGAGATAAGGCAGGGATGAGCCTGGGAACATGGAGGATGTCAGAACCATGGGAGCTGATTAGAGGTAACCAGCTATGTGGCAGAACTTAGACCAGAATAAATGGGATATTAATTATGATCTAATTGGGGAACAACCAAAGCTTTTAGCTTAGGTATTTGTAAGCATATTTGAGTCTCAGAGTCATTATTCCTAGAGTCTGGGGCTGTTTATCTATATGGGACACTGTATCTATATTTGACTAAACCCATCTCCTTCAGACTTGGATAGTCTTTCAAGAACATATGCAGAAACAGGAGAACTTGGCAAGATATGATGCATGTCTTATCTAAAAACAAAGACAAATGTCGGCAGACTTGTTCATGATTAATCACAAGCAAGAAGTCAGCCAAAGTTAACTCTGGATGTGCTCCACACATGTCTCCCTTTATATATATATGCCAAAGCTGCCTCAGTTATTGGGGCACAAAGACAGTGTCAGTCTTAGGCATCCCCTCAAGAAGTGTAGACCTTACCCGTCATCGATACATGAATCTTAGCATTCATGCCCTGTCTTAGGTTGATCTACTTCTGAGAGACTCTTATCCATCTTTTTTTGATCTCTAAGAGCCATACATCTTATCAGTCAAGGAGCAGAAATTTGTGCCTGTCTTAGGTTGTCATTTGAAAACACTGCTCAGGCTGGTGAGATGGCTCAGTGGGTAAGAGCACCCGACTGCTCTTCTGAAGGTCCAGAGTTCAAATCCCAGCAACCACAAGGTGGCTCATAACCATCCGTAACAAGATCTAATGCCCTCTTCTGGAGTGTCTGAAGACAGCTACAGTGTACTTACATATAATAAATAAATAAATCTTTAAAAAAAAAAAAAGAAAAAGAAAACCCTGCTCTTACCCATCATGGGCACGCGAATAATCTTGTATTCCTGGTCTGTCTTAGGTTGAGAGGGTTTCAAGACAATCTTACCCGTCATTGACTACCAACTTCTGCTAGGGAAGACATTGGAGCTTGAATTTATGTAACTCTGCTTTGACATCTGTACAAGCTCTGATGATTTCTCTCAAAAGTATAGGTAATAGACATGCCATAAAAAGGATCATAAAGCCAAGTACTGCTATGTCCAATAAGAGAGATGTAAACAAGGACCATGAAGGAAAAATGGCCTGTAAGTTTTACAGAATAGCATTTGCAATGCTAGCAGTGTCAAAAGACAAAGGCTTTGCATTTCTTAAAACTTATAACCTCCTTATTCAGGAATAATAAATCTAAATAAGTATTAGTATTATGTCATATGCCCTGAAGGTGCCTTTTTACTCTGGTCTAGTTATGCTGACTCTCATTATACATTTTGGAGTTATTCAAATCCAGAGATATGGATCATGACATTCCAAATGGTTTCTGACTTTCATTCCTTGTATCTCATCTCCCATGATCTGCACTGTATCATATACTGCATCAATTCTTTGTTCTAGTCGTCTAACCTCTTGTGCATGCTCAGGGCATTGGTTACATATTCTGCAGGATGATTAACAAAACTAGCTGTTTGCACCTCTTGTGCTAAAACTAATGCAGAACTAGTAGCACTGGCTATAAGAGCAACAACACCAGCAGTGATCAGCCTAGCCATATGTTGACTCCTTGCCAGAGCATGATCTAATTCTCTCAAGCCCTTTTCAGAATACCATGGTTCAGATAAATTTATAGGGATTATATTAAAAGCTGGTTGATATACTACCATTACAGATTAACCATCATACAGCACAGAAACACAACTGGACAAAAGACAATTAAAACAAGAAACATTAAACTCATTATCAGAGCCAAGAACAAAGGTAACATTCCCAATTATAAAAGATTAAGTGGGGGTAATGCAGAATGAAGCATTTACCTTAACCCCAGAACCTGTTCCATTTTTATCCACAGCAACCATAACATCATACAAGCAGCTCCAATTTCCAAATATGTCTCTGAAAAATGTCCAAAATCATCCCTCCAAATGCTCACTGTTATTTTCTTTGTCCAATATTGAATTGATTTCCAGAACAATCCATGATTGAGTTGGGATAACCAGTCACATTAAAGGAAAGAGGGTCATTATAACAACTTCTCTATTTGATTGATTTTTCTAAGGCAGGTTCCACAGTTTCTGTGATCTTTGTCCCACAAGGTCTAAAAGCCTAAGGCAAGGCAGCTTGTCCAGTCTGAGATACAGGCATTCCCATATTAATGCTTTGTACTGCAGCCTTAGAGATATTCTTCTTCCAAGTTTGAAAGTCTAGAGAAACACATCTGTCATTCATACTATTTCTAGTAAAACAAATAGGTAGACCCTGACCCTATTGGTGTAATTGGTAGAATATTTTTTACTCTGACCAAGGAAATCCTAACAGCTGAGCATTATTAGAGGTCACAAGTACTTCTGACCTTGACCCCACAGAAGGATGTAGCAAAGGTGGGTCAGGAATATATGCCCAATACGGCTTCCCCACTGCCATCATCTGAGCACTCAGTAAAATCACAATCAGCATCATTCTTTGTCCCAGCATTAGCATCCCTCTTTCCCCTCTTAATACCAGATCGGGACTATGCCATACATCAGTAAGCAGGTCCTTCCATTTCACCTGGACGTAAGCATGCCAAGTTGTAGGATGGCATAGATGCTCAGCAGCAAACAGGCAGTTGGCATCTAAGGTCAAAAAATTCAAAGTAAAATTTTGTGGTGGAGGAGTATACAACTCCCTCTTTTTTATTTTTATAACAGATTTTTTGAGTTCCAATGGCTTGTTCCATAATTCCCTGTCCTTGAGGACATGCAAAATTATGTATTTTATATAGATTATAACTTAAACTTTATAGGTTTAACTCATATTTAATTTATATTTTTATATGGTTTATATTTTAACACCTTTAAAGTATATAATTAATATTTAATGTATGCTTTCATTTACTGTATGTAATACACATTAATGTATATAAATAATAATCAATGTATATAATTTATATTTAATGTATAATTTATATTTAATGTGGATAATTTATATATACATACATGTGTGATTATGTAGCATATATATATATATATATATATATATATTTCAATGTATATAATTTCTAACTTGTATGATATGTTAGGTTATACAATTTAAATTTGGGACTGACTACATGGAAGCCAGGAGTCCTAACCGTGTACCTGTGCCAGAGCTCGAGAGTCTGTGGTGTGGGGCTGCCTCCAGCTGCTGTCTGAGACAGAAGGAGAGGGGCAGGAGCAAGCTTGGGCTGCCTACTGCTCCAGAGGCAACGTTCAGCTCTGGACATGCCATTCTGCTCAGCACCGGCTCCTCCACCCAAGCTTCACACCCTGCATCCCACTGACACTGTCCCTGCCCCTCCAGGGGGATGGCAGACAAGGCAACCTGTCCAGTCTGAGATACAGGCATTTCCATCTTAATGCTTTGCACTGAATTCTTAGAAATATTCCTCTCCCAGGTTTGAAAGTCCAGAGAAACACATCTGGCATTCGTACTATTTCTAGTAAAACAAATAGGTAGGCCCTGACCCTATTAGTGTAATTCACCAACTTGGAATATTTTTTACTCTGACCAAGGAAATCCCAACAGCTAAGCATTATTAGAGGTCACAAGTACTTCTGACCCTGACCCTACAGAAGGATGTAGCAAAGGTGGGTCATCCAGCAAGTGTGGTGCAGGAATGGGGCCAGCAGGGGACCACTCCCTGGCTGGTAATTGTCCAATACCAGGGAGTGGTCCCTTCTACCCTGGTGGTGCACTGTGAATGGCTTCTGAATGGCCTACTGTCACTTTCTCTCTCCTTTGTGAAGCATCCTCAGACAGGGGGAGAGCTGCTTCTCCAAAAGTGACTTCTCTTTCTTAGCCCTAATCAAGGTCCAAAGATTAGAAGTATCTGCAGGCACTTTACCTGGTCCATGCACATCATAATAATCTTGAAGACCTTCCCCAATCTTTTTCCAGGTTGCTAAATTTACTGTACCTCCTTCAGGAAACTAAGGATAAACTTCTCTACAAAATCTAAAAACTTAAGCAACTGCTGCTGGCTTATTTTAGCTCCCTGTACTCTATGCATATCTCTGAGCATATGTACAAAAAACAAGTAACTATTTCCCTGTCCTATTTTTCTTGTTTATTTTTCTCTATTTTTTTCTTTTTTCTAAATCTTTTGTTTTTTCCAAGCTCCCTTACCTTTTTTGAGCTCCCTTACCTACTCTTTCTTTTACTCCTGAAAGTTACTCACACCTGAAAACACTTTCACTCCCTCTCCCTGCCCCGAGTGCTCCATTTCCAGCCATGATCTTCACTGCATCCCCTGTGTCAACATGACAACCATGACTGCCTCCAGAAAGGCAGAAAGAAGATGCAAGAGACAGAGATGTGTATAACTCATTGTGGATATTGCAGTTTTAAACTTTCTAAGCTTTCCCTGAGAAATGTCCAGTGTGCACTTTTCAGCTCTAGAGCCTGTTGCCCTAGCCGGTCAGTTTTGGGGTGTACATTCAGTACACCATCTCTGCTTAACTGAGATTGATGTTCCTGTGATTTGTGGGGCTGATCCAGAACCCCAACAGTAACCTCCCGGGAGCTATGGACCACCAGTTGCCTAAGGGGGCGTGAACTGGCCCAAGTCAGAAACTAAAACAGTTCAAAATTCCCATGCTGATCAAGAAAGGTGGGTCTATTTTGGCTCACTGTTTGAGGGGGCATGTTAATACGACAGAGCATCATGGTGGCGGGATTGTGAAGGGACTGACGGTGCTGCCTGTGGAGTCAGGGAATAGGAAGAGATGAACGGTGGCACTCATGTTCCTTTCTCCCGGTCACGCCCAAACACTCTTACAGAGGAGGGAACATGGATTATGTGGTACTGGTAGAGATGCCTTTAGGAATTATGAAAATTACAGTGTGGCTTAGCTTTAATTTTAAAGTCTTTTGTATTTCAATTGATTGAGATTTACTTTTATAAGTTTTTGGATGTTTGAGCTGTACATATGTATGTGTAACACATGTGTGCAGTGCTCTCAGAGGCCAGAGGAAGGCATCATCAGTTCTCCTGATACTGTAGTCACATGTAAATCACTATGAGGGTGCTAGGAATTGAACCTGGGTCCTCAGAAAGATCAACCATCTTTCCAGCCCCAACTTTAAAGTCTTAATAATAATAAAAAAAATGACATCTCATATCATCTATCACTGCAAAGAATAGAAAACCCTAATCATAAGTGTGTAAAGAGACTCTCAAACACAAGCTGGCCTCTCTCAATATCTGGTGCTAGATCCATTGAGTATACAACAGGGGGTGTTGGGGTCTCCCACCTCCACTAATCACTCTCCCTCTAAACATTATATTGCGCCCCCTACAGGTGCACAGAATTGCTACTGAGAAGACCTCTCCAGATCTCCCAGAATGCAGTGTCGTCGGACCACCTTGATCCTTGGACCCACCTACATCGTCTCCGCCCACTATTGTCAGACCGCCTTGATCCTTGGACCCACCTACGTTGTCTCTGCCCACTATCATCAGACCACCTCGATCCTTGGACCCGCCTACCAGATACTCATCTCTGCTCATGATCGGGCCGCACGGCAGCTTCAAAGGGGATCAAGGGCAGGCTGAGAATTTTTCCTGTACTTAAGCAAGTCCGATGATTAAAACGAGTGCTCTGATCAGCAAATTGACAGGGCATCATTCATTTTCCTTTCGCAACCTATTCTCTTTTAGGATGTTTAAACTCTTCAGTACGAACCCAGTCCGAAGTGTTTCTGTGCACGCGGGAACGCACAATGGGGTAACTATGAACTATGCCACACCATGCCCCAGAGTCAATTCTAGATGAACCCTTCACCTAAAGGTACATGTCAAAATAAAAAAAAACAAAACAAAAACAAAAACCTCCAAAAACCAAACCAAGCCACAACAAAAACACATGAGGATCCTGGGTGTGGTGGTGTATAACTTTATTCCCAGCACTCTGAAGACAGAGGCAAGTAGATCTCTGAGTTCAAGACCAGCCTGGTCTCCAGAGTGAGTTCCAGGACAGCCAGGGCTACAGAAAGAAACCCTGTCTAACAACAAACAAACAAACAAATAACAGAAGAGCATAAAAGAGTGCTGAATAAAGACTAATTTAGGCAATCAGCAGAAGGCAGGAGGAT
This sequence comes from Mus pahari, assembly GCF_900095145.1. NCBI lineage: Eukaryota > Metazoa > Chordata > Mammalia > Rodentia > Muridae > Mus > Mus pahari. Next base: position 41,867,220 of record NC_034610.1, on the reverse strand, counting down.
TACAAGTTCAACATCAACTCAGTTTATACAGCAAGACCCTATCAGAGAAAGAAAGAGAGATAAAGGACTAGAATTTTAAAAATTGAGCTTCATTAAAATATATACACTGGGCAAAATGAGATTTAGCACAATTCACAAAGGTTACATTCTGAATATTTGAAGAAATTCTAAAAATCTGAGAGAAATAAACCCCATATAGTTTCACTTTAAAAAAAAGTCCTCCAACTCTTTTTCACAAGGATTAAAATAATAGTAAAATGGACATGAGAAAGCAATTTCTATTATCAATTGTATTCGAGTCCTCTGGAGACCCAGGAGGGATTTATTAGATTGGCTTACAAGAAGATTGGGTGGTCCAAAACTGGCCGCCTTCTGCTGGAGACGCAGAGCATCTGGCAGCTTCTCAGTTCAAGGAGCTGGATGCTGAACAAGGAGACCCACTGATGTGCTCACCATCAACACTCAAGGCCTAGAAGGGCTCTGGAGCATTGCTGGTCTGAGTCCTTGACAACATGTCCAAGGATCTGGAACTGATGTCCATGGAAGGTCACGTGGCAATGGACAAACTCATTAGGAAGAAGGCAGCATGCTCAGGGTGACTGGTCTCCTTCCTCTAGTGTTTTCCATCCTCCCTCCAGCTGGTTGGAGGGTACCCTACATATTAGGGCAGGTCCTCAACTTTCCCTACTCCTCAGGTGCTATCCCACATGCCAGTCATCTCTGGAAATGCCCAGAATTATAAATTACTAATCTATTAGATGTCTTGCATTCAATAAATGGTCACATTGATCAGAGATGTGCATATTAAATCACATCTTGGGGCCTAGTATGGTGGTATACACCTGTAATACAGGCACTTGGAAGTCTAAGGCAGGGATGGTTGAGACAGGAGGATGACTACAAATTCAAAAGAAGCCTGGGCTACAGACCCTGTCCTAAAACAAAACAAAACAAAACAAAACAACCCCAAGCAAACAAGAAATATAAGTCATGAAAACTTTCTAATTAAAGGGAAATAATGACTTTAAACAGAAGTATTCTAACAATTGTGTTGTGGTGGTAGGAAAGGTTTACAGGGAGGCATGAAAAACCTTCTGGATTGCCAGAAAATTTACAAGTTATGAGGCTATAGTTATAGATATATAAATACAGGAGTATATATGTATACTCTCTCTCTCTCTCTCTCTCTCTCTCTCTCTCTCTCTCTCTCTCACACACACACACACACACACACACACACACACACACACACACACTGGACACCCAGCTCTATATGTTTTTGTGTTAACTTTGTGTACATAAATTATATCTTGAAAAAAAGGTGAGGAAAAGGAGGGGAAATGAGTATAAAATCACCCTTAATTTTCTGGCTACAGAGTCAAACCTGCTGAAAAAGTAAAAGCAGATTTTCATTTAATCTGAAGTCTAGCAAACCTGCCAAGGGACTGGAGGAACACACAGCCTCAAAATCTGTGGAAGAGCCAAAAACCCTGTCTGTGACTAGGGTTATCCTGGCATCTGGGACGAGTGTGTGTGTGTGTGAGTGTGTGTGTGTGTGTGTGAGTGTGTGTGTGTGAATCTCAGAAGTTTGGACTCTGAAATGTTTAGAAATCTTCTGTCAAAAACAGCAGTCCTTTTGTTCCTGTTGAAGAAGAAAAAACACTTTGAGACAGGGTCTCGGGTAAGCCCAGGCTGGCCTCAAAGTCAATGGAGTTAAGGATGAGTTCTTTAAAACAACAATAAAGTGGCACTGAGAAACCCAGTGACACATCTCTACACAGTACACTGACTATCAGCGGACATGGTAGGGTTCTGGGTGTCAGTACTCTGAGTAACACAAATATTACTCAATGGAATGGTAATCAGAGAGCTCTGACCTGTCCAAATGCACGGGCTAAAGCCAGGTGTGCTGGCGTGTACCTGCAATGCCAGCAACCTAAAGGCTGAGGCAGGAGGATGTTCAATGTTGCTCTAAGTTACATAGTAAGATCCTCTTTTGTTTGGGTTTTTTTTTTCATTGCTTTTTAAAAATTAATTAATTTATTCACTTTATATCTCAATATCTCCCCCAGAGGAAAGGGGAAGTCCCCTGGATCTCACCCCACCACACCCCTGGCACATCAGTCACTGCAGGACTCTGTGCATCCTCCTTCACTGAGGGCAGACAAAGCCACCCAGTTAGGGGAACAGAATCCACAGGCAGGCGACAGAACCAGGGACACCCCCACCCTTCCCGCTCCAGTTTTTTTCGTTTTTGTTTTTGTTTTTTAAAGCTTTATTTATTTATTATATTTAATTACACACATAGCTGTCTTCAGACACTCCAGAAGAGGGCATCAGATCTTGTTACAGATGGTTATGAGCCACCATGTGGTTGCTGGGATTTGAACTCAGGACCTTTGGAAGAGCAGTCGGGTGCTCTTACCCACTGAGCCATCTCACCAACCCTTGTTTTTGTTTTTAACAGCCTGATGTGTTATACTGCTTTATATTATGGAATGCATGTACTAAAATATAATTCACCTTAAAATTGTACAATGAGTAAAAAAAAAAAAATGCAAGCAAGATCTGTAAGACATTATAATTAATGTGCATTTAAAACATTTACCCAATAAAATACCATTATATATACATACATTTATATTATTCAAGAATATATGATATGACATGGAATCTAAGGATAATGTAAAAAATGGATACAAAAAAGTAGTTATGACACACCAAGAAATACAGTTCACCCATGTGATTTAATGTTATGTAAATAAATAAATAAGCAAATAAAACCACCAAATAACTAAATTTCAAGGAGAAAATTATTGGAAAAATAAGACTAAGTCTTCATATATTTAATATATAGATATTATAAGGAAAACAACAAATATTTTCAAATAGAGAAAATTCTAAAGTGGCCAATTAATGAAAGAAGGCTCTTATTATTTTCATTAATAAGCAAGAATGAAATATTTAAACCCACAGTTACTACAAAGTAAATATCCAATATTGTTCAAGGAGGGGAAAAATCTAACTTCTCAAGCATTACTACTGGAGAGTGGGAAGAGGGTGATGTTTCTGTAAGGGGGATTTGGCATGTTTACAAAAAGAAGTGTGCTCTAAAACGTGCAAATCCTTGCCAGGCTGCTGAGACTAGGAACACACCTTAAGGAAGCAATGAAAGTACACAGAGACCTAGTTACGAGGATGATTATTGTCCCACATACAGCAATTGAGCAAGGGAGAGAAAAGGGTGAGTAGATATGAGCGGAGTAAAAACTATTCATAATCTCTTGCTGTCAGTGGAGAACTAGCACAAGCGTGCGGATATGTTTTAAATTTAGCAAGATGAAAAACTACTAATAAGACATATGGACCCTAAGCCATTTTGTGATTTAACATGGAAGATAGGACAATTTTTTATAATAAAAGCATTACATTCTAAAAAGAACTTGGAAAATAAAGTCAAAGTATTAAAAAGTCATGCAAAAACCCATCAACCAGACATACTCACTGTATATTCAATGTCTTTTATATGGATGAAATCTAATGTTTAAAGGTAGAATAAGACCAGGGGTGCAGCTGAGGGTAGAGTGTCTACCAAGCATGTTGCAAGTTCCTGGCTCAATCTGAAACACTGAACATACACTCACACATGCATGTATGCACCGAAACAGTCCATAGTCTTTAAGAATACAAATGCTGATTTCAATTTCTTTTTTCTTTTTTTTTAAAGATTTATTTATTTATTATATGTAAGTACACTGTAGCTGTCTTCAGACACTCCAGAAGAGGGCGCCAGATCTCGTTACGGATGGTTGTGAGCCACCATGTGGTTGCTGGGATTTGAACTCTGGACCTTCAGAAGAGCAGTCGGGTGCTCTTACCCACTGAGCCATCTCACCAGCTCCTGATTTCAATTTCTAATCCAAATGTTCATAAAGGAGTGCTTCTGTGGGACAAGGTCTTGCTACATAGCCCTAGAGGGCCCAGAGCTTGGAATGATTCTCCTGCCCTTACCTCACAGTTAGAAACATTTTCTAAAATCTGATCAGGAAACACATCTAGCTGCAAAGAGGAAGGAAGAATGAAGGGTGGACATCTTTTCCCTAAACACCACAGGCCCGCAGTGTGAATGAGCTTATGACAAACGCTGGGATCAGACAGGTTAAACTCAAAGGCACATTCTGGAGATTGCCTTGCATAAAGACATACGAGTTGGGCCACCATTCCATTGCTTATAAGCTCTTATCAAAATGGCAGCCTTATTTCTCTATGTCCCAGGTTCCTCTGGCTTGAGACAAATTTTATGATCTACTGCAGAACTGTATGCTAGAATAATATGTTCAAAGCATTTACATACACACCTGGCTCTGCATAGGCATGTTATTAATGTTAACTCTTGGTTTGAAATAACAGAGCCCCAATGAAACTACTACAATAATAACTATAACAACAACAGCAGCAACAACAACCACCATCACCACCATTCTGAAACCCTGGGCATCAATTTGTATCAATTAGATACAAGATGAGTTATAGACATTTGACCACTATCAGGACTACTGAAGCTAAGAATGTCCTTCTGGGAAGAGGTGGGGTGGGCAGATAAGACAGTCAATATACATGTCCGTATACACCCTCTTCTTTACTGAGTTAACTGTTCCATCTCCTCGAGTTCTTAGAATAAGATACACTTTCTGTGTTCAACATACTGTTATAACATTGGCTTATAAAGGTTTATTAGAAGCACAGTATCCAGCCGGGCGTGGTGGCGCACGCCTTTAATCCCAGTACT
>NC_034610.1:41838375-41862013 GCF_900095145.1 Mus pahari | reverse complement strand
ATGGAAAACACCAATACAAGAAGGGAAACCACCCTAGAAAAAGCAAGAAAGTAATCTTTCAACAAACCCAAAAGAAGATAGCCATACAAACATAATTCTACCTCTAACAACAAAAATAACAGGAAGTAACAATCACTTTTCCTTAACATCACTTAATGTGAAAATTAATATTACCAACATATCCTAATTGACTGAAATTCAAAAATATGAGGAATTAGAAATTTGTTGGCTGTCATCCACTAGTCTCTCTAATTTGGTAATTGGAGAAATAGGTCCAATATTGTACAATCCATATACACTTTCTGCTTGTTGTATGTGACTGTGTCTTGCTGTGTGCCACATAATGGTCTTGAAACCATGCTTCTCCTATCTCAGCCTCTCTATCAGTAGGATTGTTTATTTGATGTTTTTACACTATACTATGGTTTTTACAACAGTTTACATATTTCAATTATTTGTATAGCCAAAAGAAATGTAGGCAATTAATTTGGGAGGTGGCTTGTAAGAAAACAACAAAGAGTGAGACTGAATGTTTTGCTTTATATTTATAATTACTGTATCAATTTTGAAGAAGAGGACCTTATAAGTTACTCTTTTTCTGAGATGAATGCTTTTCAAAATCACCACAGNCAATGAACCAGAATCTTACCCTCACCTAACGTCTGTGCCACCCTCCAAGCAGAACCATTGTTCATTGAAACAGTTGATGAATGACTTCATGGATAGACCATCTTAATACACACACCATTTCTTAAACGAATGTAACCTGTTCCCTGTGGGCTGAGAATGATAACAATCACTCAAGTCAAATAGCTTTGACCATAGCAGGAAATCTGTATCCAAAAAATTGTACTATTCCTTGGTGTAGCAGAACTGTCAACTCTTAGCTTACCTACTATGGAGGTAAAATCCTTTGGTGATGTGAGGGACATTGAAGTACAGTCTTATTACAATGAACTCCAATGTCTAATAATTGTCTTTATTTTAGGTTTGTACCACAGTAAGAGCCAAGATTTTAAGCTCTACTAAAAACAAAACAAACAAACAAGCAAGAAGACTTTATCTATTTATGTTCATTTAATAACATGTCCATCATTTTTTATGATTGGTATAAAATATACACTGTGTTGAATATAATAAAATTTGAAAATAAAAAAAGAGAAGCAAACTAGCTCAAGGGGAATTAATTAATAACATTAATGTGCTGATGAGGGAAATCATGGTTTGAGGGACACTTTCTACTAGGAAGACATGAAATTACTGTGGCACCAGGGTTCAGGAGGGATACTGGGTAAGCACCAAGCTTTTAGAACACATACTTGGGTTCACATCCTGCCCCAATTTATTTGGTTGAATAGCTCTGAGGAAAAAAAAAACAACAGCTTAACTTTCATGTGACTCAGTTTCCTTGTGTGGAGAAAGAGAGTTCAGAGCCCACAGTTCGTTGGGCAGTTGAAGTTTAAGTCTTGACTGTTGCTCCCCACCCCACTCCCTACCCCTGCCACCCTGAGAGACCCATATGTCGACGGTACTGTGTGCAGCCTATGGTGCTAAAAGGTAGTAGACCCTTCAAGAAGTAAAGTTTACTGGGAGGTCTGGTCTTTAGGTCATTGTGGGCATGTTCTTGAAGGAGATTTTGGGATTTTTAGTATACCCCCCTTTCCTTTTCCTCTCTCTGTCACCCTAACACAGAAGATTTCACCATATACTCTCACTGTGATGTACCGAGCCTCCACTACATGACAGAAATAACCATGAAATAACAAATAAGTATGAAACCATAAAAAATTAAAATCTTTCTGTATATGAATATAGAATACAGCCCACTTCTTGTTCTTCAAAATCTGTGACTATATTACATTACATGGTAAATGGAACTATGTTTGCAGATCAAATTAAAGCTGGTAATGAGGTTATTTTGTTTGTTTTGTTTTATGTTTTGACAGAGTCAAAATAACTTAAAGATAACTAAACAATCATAGTATATTAGTTTGCTATTGTGGCCATAACAGCAGCTGAAGATTTGGTAGTTTATACAATACCAATGGATTATAGTTGGGGGAAACAGGGACTAAAATGAAACTCAAAAGGCTACATAAAGTCAAGATGTCAGCAGGCATGTATACCTTCTCAAGGTTTGAGGCAAAGTATGCATTTCTTTCCATTTTAGAAGACTAAGAGGCCACCCATATCTGCTAGGCTAGGGAAGAGGCTCGCCAGCTCTGTGGGGCTGGGGTTTTTTCCCTTGCTGTATCTTTATATCTTTTTGGTTCTCACTCTGTCACCCCACCCCCTTGGTTTTTTTATCACTTTGTAGCTCTGGCTGTCCGGGAACACACTGTGTATATATATATATCAAGCTGGCCTTGAATTTACAGAGACCTGACTGTCTCTGCCTCTCCAGTGCTGGGATTATTTGCCATCCTGCCCAGCCTTGTACTGGGCCCACAGGAACCCAGCAGCTTTCCCCTACATTCTCCTGCCCCTAATTGTTTTCATTCTGTTTATTGTTTTTATTAATTTTGTTCTTTGACAGTTTCATAGATGTATATAATTGTTTGATTCTTCTTCTGTTAACCCACACCCCAGCAAGCCTTCTCCTCTGCAGATCTCTCACATTCATGACATTCCTTTTAGAATTCCATATATGAGTATATATATATCTCATTCCACACTTCCTTTTTCTCCCCCTGATTCCTCCCTACTCCCTCTTAAATTCATGGCCTCTTATTCTTTAATTCTTGTTGCTACATATATATTAGTTATAAATACAACCTTCTGAGTCCACAATGGTATGTTTACTGGTGGTATCAATTTTCATGTCTGCTTGGGCAACCACATTCCTGAGATTTTATGGGTGCAGCTTCACCATACATATAGAAGACACTACCTTGTAGCAAATGTCTGGCCCTCTAACTCCCCAACCCCTACCACAGCTCAACCAATAGCTCAGGCTGTCTTCCTGATACCTCCACCTCCCAAATGCCATCATTACAGACACGCAGCATCATGCCCAGACCTATCCTCCTTTATTAAAATATCTGTTTAGCTGCTAGGGCTTGAGGTTCACACCTGCAACCCAAACACTGTAGGAGGCAGAGGCAAGAGGATCAAAATATATTTCAGTCCCATCTTGGCTACATACAGAAGTCAAGCTCAGTCTTGGCTACATAGTTGAAGGTTGTCTTGATCTGCCTGGCAAGACTGTGTTGTTTAAACATAAAACAAAACAAGCTGATTATTAACTTTAACTTGCTCTACACACTTCCATTTACCACGTAACCTAATTTATTCACAGAATTTGGAGAACATGAAATGAACTTCTATTTACCTAGTCGGTGGCTCTCACCTTTGATTCCAGCACGCAGGAGGCAGAGGCAGGAGGATCTCTGAGTTAGAGGCCAGTCTAGTGTATAGAATGAGTTCCAGGTCAGCTTAAAACAAAACAAAACAAAACAAAACAAAGCAAGAAGAATAGAAACAGACTTCTGGAAACTAGATGTTTGTTTATCTCCCAGTTTCATTCACGTTCCCAAGGTATCTGATAGGGTCTGCAGGAGGTTATAGGGTTCAAGCAAGCACAGAGAACCCCCTGGCTTTGTCCATATGAGGAAACATGGTGATGCCTGTCATAACTCTGGAGGGAGGGGGAGGAGGTGGCTCTCGCCGGACATATGAATCTCCCAGGGCCCTGATCTTGGATTTCCTAGCCTCCGGAGCCATGAGAAATGTTTAGAGGCCTGTGGAGTTTTTGTTATGGCAGCCAAACAGACTATATGACAGGACCTTTACACTGCATATAATACCTGCTAGAAGATGAAGAGCAGCTTCAGAGATGCCTCAGTGATTAAGAACAGTTGCTAAGCAATCATGAGAGCAAGAGTTCAGATCCTAGCACCATAGCAAACATCTATAACTTCCGCTCTTTCTTCAGGTCTCCACGTGCACACATACATATGCACATATACATACATATATGCATATATACATACAAGCTCACACACAAAAACACATACATTTTTGAAAAAATAAAGTTTAATGCAATAAAGAAATTGTCCATATAGATATTTAAAATTTTGTTTTTCCTTTAAGAACTTAATTAAAGAACTAGTCCATGACAATTCAATGGCGATTGATTGACTGCAGTCGGGGATACCAGGGAAGGCTTCAAGGAAAGAGTTGACTTATGTGGGAGTAGGGGTCAGGAGAAGGCAGAAGGATGAGGCCTGGAAGATGTGGGACATGAAATGGGCAATGGAGAAAGGCTAGAATATTCTGGCTAAGAAAAGACTAAAAAAAAAAAAAAAAAAGGCAAGAGGCAGGAGTGTGAACTCAGAGGAGAAGGGCTAACAGCCCCAAAGCTCAGTGATGCCAGAAAGCCCTTTAATAACAATGTGTTGCTCGAGGGCCATTAGGAATTATACGTTTTTTAACCCAATAACCTTTGGCGAGGCATGGTTAAGCATCAGGGGAGATAGTGAACGCCTAGTACGCAGTCAGGAATGTCCTCTCCCATAGACTTTGGCACATGACCACCATTTTATTTTATTTATGCCATTTTTAACATTTTTACACATAGGGAAATTGAGAGTTTTATTGAAAACAAACTATAGAATATTAAATGTCTCCATTCAAAACTCTTATTACATGCAAGAATATTTCTTCCATGAGAAGGAGCTCTTCTCTGCACTGTGGCCTCTCAATGGTAAAGAGGGACACTGCGGGCCAAGCGTGCAGATCAGGAGTCCTTCATCTGGTAACCAGTGTGGCCAACTAGGAAGGCATACTTCTCTACTGCATGGTTCCCGGATGCTGCACCTCTGAAAATGCACTCTGACAATGGTGCCAGGCAGAGAAGTGCATGCCTTTAATCCCAGCTCTTTGGAAGCAGAAATACATGGATCTGAGTTCAAGGCCAGCCAGATACTCCTAATTAATTAATTAATTAAACATCCTTTTCTTTTTTACATTTGCTTAATTACTTAGTGTCTGTGAGATCTGACCTAAAGACAAATGAAGACAAAGCATACAAATGTCCTTCCATTCTTAAGCTACAGCATCTACTTTGCCTCTGCTGAGCCAGAGTTTCTCCAGTGTTTGAAGGAGAAATGAGGCAAAGCCTCCTTGTATGTGCAACAGCACATCTCAGACACTCAATCTGCTCCTTGTTTTAGTCACTCACCGCTGGGCACTTTTGAACCTGCTGCTTCTGCTGTTCAAATGCACTTTGAAGTAACCAGGGCTTTGCTCTTCGAGAAATCTAAAAGGGCCATTTAAAACGCCTCCTTTAGCTACAGATACACAGGGAATGGTTATGGTCTGGAAAGTTTAACGTAGAAGCTGGGGATGTAGCTCCAATGAGGACCCGCCTTCTTAGCATTCACAGAGCCCAGGGTTCAATCTCCAGTTCTGCATACATAAAGCATGGCAGTGCATGTCTAATCCCAGCATGATGATAATGGTGAAGGACCAGAGGTTCAAGGTCATCCTTGGCTACATAGCAAGTTTAAGACAAGCCTGGGATACAGAAGGTCCTCTCAAAAAGCAACCAAGAACCAAACCTACCTACCGGGCAAAAACAAACAAGCAAGCACACCACACATACAATTTATGACAGAAATGCACTTAACATTGCAAAGGACAGGGAACCCCCACAGTTACTAGAAGATTATCGGATGAAGAGGCCCTGGGTCTGAAGTCCACCTGAGACTATTAGGGGACTCAGAAGGAAGTTCCCTAGGAGGCGTATGGACAAGGCGCTTTTCATTATTTATGTTTATTTATTTTATTATTTACTTCCTTCCTCACTCACTCACTACTGTATGAGGAAGGAGCGAACTTACCACAGTGTTCGAGTGGGAGTCAGTTCTCTCTCCCACCATTTCTGTTCTGTACCCACTGAGCCATCTCACCAGCCGGCCCAGAGGAGTCTTAACCAGTCTCCCCTTGACAGTGTTCCAAGGGGACTGTCTCATCAGGGTCTCCCTCGTCATTTGCCTTCCTTCTCGTTTGAGAGACAAGATAAAGTAAAACTTGATACAACAAGATAAAGCACAACAAATGCCCTTGTGAAGTGGCTCCAACTCTTTACCAGAGAAATTTGCATAGACCTGCACAACCTGCACCTGCTAAACCACTGTGGGGGAGGGGACAGCGGAGGCTGGGAACAGGGACACCTCCCATCTCAAAGTCTTCCCAGATTCCAAACTCTATATGATGACAATAGCCTAAGCCAGTAGGCGACCCACAGCCCAGCGTGCGGTGGTGGGAAGACACGGCAGACATTAGGGGAGCGCCCCCGAGAGGACAAATGCAAGAGTCAGCAATTCAGTCACTAAGAGTGGGCTGGACTCGGGCTAGGTTTGAACCAACACACAACAAACCAGGCTACAATGAGTTACCCAGGCTGTTGCTCAGCTTCCTTATCTGTGAAATGAGTCTAGATACAAACGCCTCTGTGAGACAACTGAGGACATTAAGTGACTGAACATATGTCGAAAGTTTATAATGAAGCTGGATGAGGTGGCTCACACCTATAATCCCGGCACACTTTCAAGGCCAGCCTGGGTTACAAGAGAGGGGGCACAAGGAGGAGTTCCTTTACAACAGTGCCTAGTACCTACTTTATTGAGTGCTCTAAGGATTAAGGCAGTAGATGTCAAAGTGGGCTCAGGGCAACCCAGCTGTAGACATCTCCCCCCATACTCCTCCACATTCCTCAGCCACGCCAGGACCACTCCATTCTTCCACGCCCCACCCTTTCTCTCCCTCTCCCCTCCCCCACTCCCCCATGAGCCTCCAATGTTCTTCCTCAGTTATTTTTACAGCATGTACTCTCACTCTCCCCCCCACTCCCCCTCCTCATTCCCTTCTAACAGGCTCCCCCAGGTCTCCTTCACTGCTGGGTTTCATCTAGGCTACCTCATATTTTCTCTCAGCCCAGTGGTTCTCAACCTTCCCAATGCTACGACCATTTAATACTAATGTAGTTACTAATGCTGCTCCTAATCATAACACTATTTTTGTGGCTAGTTCGTAAGTATACTACTGTTACTACTGTGAATCATAATGTAAGTATCTCATATGCAGGCTATCTGGCACTCTACCCTGGTTCCAACACTCCCAAAGGCGGTCATCCACAGGGTGAGGACTGCTGTGTTACACACCACATTTTTCTTATTTAAAAAGATTTTTTTTCTACCCAGGGCAGCCAGGGCTACACAGAGAAACCCTGTCTCAAAAGAAACCAAAAATGTCAACGCTTCTACAAATACACCTCTCTTAGAGCAGACATTTTTGTTTTGGTCACTGGTGAATCCTCAGTGGCATATAGCAGGTGTTCCACAATCACTGAGTATTTCACGCATGCCAGTTCTTACACTTTAGCATTTGTAAGCGCTTCAAACTCTTGCTGCCACAGTGGTGCAGGGAACATGGCTGTATGTATTCCTTGGCTCCCTTGTTATTAGCACTCCTGGACCATGAGGTAAGAGCAGCTTTAGTTTCCCGTTACTAACGTTCCAGAATGCTCTCGTCTTCTCTTCCCCCCTGCTGAGAATCTTGATGGTACCTGGTGTGGGTAGACTTACGGAGCTCTGCCATCTGTGCTAAGATGCAGTGTTTTGCTTTGGTTAGTTTTTTTTATTACTTTCTGGTAATTTAGGAGGGGGCTGGGGAGAGGAAAGAAAGAGAATATACACACACCGGTGGAGGATGGTGTCTCCTTCCACAGTGTGGGTTCCAAGGATTGAACTCAGGTCTCCTGGCTTGGTGGTGAGTCCTTCTGCCTGCCAGCCATCTTCTGGGCTTAGGGCTAACATTTATTATCTGATTTCTAATGAGTGTGAAAACACGTTTGTGGGTTTACTGATCATTTTTTTCTCCTCTGCAAATGACTTGTTCTAATTTTGTTCTTTTCATTTTGAGACAGACTGTCACTAAGATGTTCAGGCTGACCTTGAACTCACTCTAGAGCCCAGGCCAGCCCTGACTTAGCCCCCCAAGGATCTGGGAGTACAAGCCTGAACCATCAGGCTCACTCAGCTCATCAAACATTCCTGAAGTCAGTCTGCAAGCCAAGAAGCTCAGGCAGCCTGGAGAAACCCATTTGCTCAAATATTTTATTTGGAACTCTATGCCTGATTTTGTATAAGAAAAGCTTAATAAGCTGCAACACTCTTGTTATTCTAATGGCTTTAACTTTCTGAATGAAGTACTGAGAGCCAATTAATATGTGCATCTTACTTTATCCAAATGCCTGATGACTGCTAGCTAACTACCGAATACCAAAACTAGTGCTCAGCGGCAGTGAGCATCCTAGGCAGTGAGCATCCTAAGCCACTTGCTTCCGATTGTCAAGAAACTGTCCCGACTCCTTATCAGATCTGATCCTCCCAAGACAGGAGGCCGCTCTTGGAACGCAACTCGAATCCCCTTCCTGTTACAGTCTCAGGAAAGTTTTGATTATTCAAATAACATTTAATTTTTTCATTCGGTCCTACCTTCTGCTAATTTGCCCTCTCTTCCTTGTAACATAATTCTACTTTCTAGATTTCTGGAATTAATAGCAAGGTTGTCAAAGCATAGCTGACTGGACAATAAAATTCATTTGCAGCAATAAAAAAAATGTGTTGTTAGAAGGTATTTTTAGAAGTCATTGCCTTTCTCAGTGTCATAATGAGAGTGTGTGTGTGTGTGTGTGTGTGTGTGTGCATCTATGTTGAACACAGGGCCTTAGGCCTCAGAGCCTCATGTACACTATTGATATGCTTTTCATTGGTTTGTTTTAAAAAAGCCTCATATGTCCCAGACTGGTCTCGAACTCACAGTGTGGCAGAGGATCACCTTGAACTCCCGATCCTCCTGTAGCTACCTCCTGAGTGCTGTGATTTTAGGTGTTCACCACCACTCCTTGTTTATGTAGGTACAAACCCCAAGGTCTTGTGTATATCAGGCAAGCACTCTCCAACTAAGATACATACCAGTACCAATAATATTTTAATAAGGATGGCTTACTAATGTTCAAGTAATCAAACTAAGACAAAATGAAAAATTATTAAAAATAGGAGGAAAAGCCTGAAGACATCACTTCAACTTGGATGCTTTTAGCTTGAACATACAGAAACGAAATTTTATGACAAATCAACTAACAAATAAAAACTATGGCTTGCTTCACTATAAAATATTTGCTTCAATATTTTATCACCACCCTGTAAACCTTCTCATTTGGATATTAAAACAGTACCAATTATTTCCTTTTGCTCCTATTAACAATTAAGGGCAGCATTATAGACTGTAAGGATGATCAAGGTACAGCATGGATTCTGACACAATAGCACTTCTAACTGCAGAGATCAGTCTCTCTTCCTGGCGTTCTCTAGCTGGGATCTCTCCTTCCCTCTTTATTATATTGCTCAATTTGTGGGAAAGGTTATTTTACTTGGCAGGAAGTGAACCCTTTCTTACAACTTGGGGCCCAGTCTTTGTCCGAACAGGCTGCACATACTTACTCTCCAGGGAGAATTCAGGGAGAACTGGCAGGATGTTGAGCCTCTGTGAAGAACATATGGAAATTCTTAGATGCAGATATTCTAAATAGCATTACCTCAAGACCATGTCCCACTGAAAAGAGAAAATTTAACAAATTCAGAAATCTACTAAATTGTCATCAGACCATTTTTTTTGTGGTCCTTATCAAATGAGTTAACCTTTTAAAACTGGAAAACAAGACTGAAAGCATGAACCCTAAAAACATATCCTTTTTTGTAGTGTCTTCCTCCAGAGATCAACTAAAAAATGAAGTTGATTGCTTTGACTCTATAAATGACACAAAGATCCGGGACTAGGTCAATATAGGGGTGGGGATAAAGTCAAGGCTTTATAAGAAGGGATGCAAATAAAATACTGGAGATGTATTTAAAAAAGAGTCAAAAACTTGACAGCTATAACTGATAAGTCAAGTCATAGTATTGCTCAGTGGGTAAAGGACTTGCCACATAAGGGTCCACCTAAGCCCAGAGTCTGAATCCTCAAAATCCATATAAAGCCAGATGTAGTAATGTGATCTGTAATCCCAGTGAGACTGAGGGTAGAGAAAGGAGCAACCTTTAAGAGGTGCCAGGCCAGCTAGCCTGGTACAGACAGTGCAACGGCAAAGAACCAAACAAAACAGGATCCTCCTTCTAACAAGATGGGAGGCAAGAGCTGATATGTGTGGTTGTTTTCTAACCTGTACTTACAGTGGCGGGGACACTAGGTCTCCCACACATTCTCTGTGTGTGTATACACACACACACACACACACACACAAATAAAGTCACAAGTGAAAGATGATATTGACTGTGAGAAAAAAGACCTGCAATCATATATCTAATCACTTCTAAAGCTCTCACACGATGATACGTGTGTGGCGTTCGAACCTGAGGAAACACAAGCTGATCCTCTTCTTTTCATCACTACAGTAAATCCCCAGCGATTGTTCTTGTTATTTGAGGGTAATGGCAAGATCCTGTTCACTCTCTTTCAGGCTAGTGTAGATTTCCCTCCTGGTCTGAAACTCACACTGGAAGAGACACACCTTCATATTACATAATACATATAGGGTATTGGCCAAGAAAGGTACAACTGCACCTGTGATGGGGACACCCCCCTCCATTTCATGGACTCTTGTCAGATCACACAGTCACTTTTTGGATTCAGGCTTATCTTCTCTTCCCTTTCTGCTGAGTGCCAGGATTTTTATTCTTTGAAAAAAAAGTATATATGCATGTATTATGATATATAATATTTATAATAATGTAGTGTATTTTGACCATATTCATCCCTTACTACCTTTCTCTAGCTCCCCTCTGAGAACCCTAACATGTCCCCTGCCAAATTCATGCCCTTTTTTTTTTGTTTTTAATAACTCATGGGATCCATTTGTATTGTCCATATGTACATGGCTTGGATCTGGGTAGCTTACCAGTATCAAACATCCGAAGAAAAGTGACTCTCCTTCAGCAGCCTTCAACTGCCAATAACTCTGCAGCTAGGGGTACGGGCCTCAGGAACCAGTGCCGTTGATGCTGGAATTCTGGCTGGTCTGGTCGTATACAGGGAAGCCCAATTCCAGGTTCATAGGTGCAATGGCTCTCCTACCCATCATCTTGCTTTCTTTTTATCTTGTTTTTTTGACGTTCCTTGAGCCTTGGAGTAGGTGAGGGTTGACACGGATGATCCATAAACGACCAAACACTCATCATTACTTATTCTTAGCACTTTGATTAGCTTTGACTCCACCTCCAGAAGGAGCTTCTCTGACCAGTTCTGAGAGCAACACAAACCTTTGAGTAGAAACATAAATATTTAGAAGATAGTTAGACAACATAACCGTTTAGCCAATACAACAACAGTAGGGTCTCCCTGTGGTGAATTGCCCTGGTGCTGTTTGTATTTTGATGCTAATTCTGCTTCCTCAAGAGAGGCTGCCTCAGAGGAGGAGTGAATCGCTTACTCAGGTGATTTCAGGTGAATCTTCTCCCCATTTTAACTGGTCAAAATAAAGGGTGGGGCCTGTGATTGGGCAGTGGAAGGGAAAGTTGGGGCTGGACATTTTGGAGAGGAAGAGAGGAGGAGGAGGAGGGGAGATGAAGAGACAGAGGAGAAATAGGAAGATGGAGAAAGAGGATGTGAAAGCGAGATGGAGCAGAACCACATGGCATGGAGGAGCCACAAGTGGCAAGAGATCTCTCATAGCTGGGAAATAGAGTCGTATCCTGGTATATCTGCCCAGTTTAGGCGTGTAGCTTATAAATATCATAACTGGCTTGTGTGTTCTTTGCACAGGCTTATTGGAGTTGGAGATTTACCGCAACATCTCTCCTAGCATCTATGATATCCACACCTATGAACTTTTAACTACAGCAAAGCTTTTGTAACTGTTTACAAAATTAGGCCTGCTAAAACAGGCCTGAATCCGAGCAGGAAGGACTGGCTACCCTTGTAACAGGCCAGCTCTAATTTCCTTACTTTTGTTATCCATATTTTCTAAAGTAAATGCTACATTTTGTTGAGTGGGAACATAGCTCAGTGGGTGAAAATTGTGAACCACCATGTGGGTGCATGATCCTTGCAAGAGCAACAAGTACTCTTAGCTGTCGCGCTAGTATATCTCAGGCCCAACACTCAATTTTATTGTGTTTTTCTTTTGAGACAGGTCAAACTGTATAACACTGATTGCTCTGGAACTCACTATGTAGAGCACACTGGCTAGGAACTGGAAGGGATCTGTTTCTGTCTTCCAACTGCGGGGATTAAAGCTGTCAGATGCATTAACCCGAGTTTGATTCTCCAGCATCTACATAAAACGGTGGGCATTGGAGCTAGAGCTGTGGTTCAGTAGTTAAGAGTGCTTGTCGCTCTTGCAGAGGGCCTGAATTCAGTTCCTAGCACCTATGTTTAGTGGCTTGCCACTGCCTATAGCTCCAGTTCCAAGGTATCTGAAGTCCTTGCCTACCAACAGCCCTTGAACTCATGTATACACACACACACACACACACACACACACACACACACACACACACACACACGCTCCAAAGTTTTAGGAGTTGGACATGGTAGTGTACATCATTAATCCTACCTCTTAGGATAGCACATAGATCTCTGTGGATTCCAGGCCAGACAATGTTATATAAGGCCCTGTCTCACAGCCGACACGCAATGAAATTGAATACTGAGACTGAGAGATGGCTCAGTAGTTAAGAGTACTTGCTACTCTTGCAGGGGGTCTAGTTTGGTCCCCAGTTTCTACACGGTGGCTCATAACTGGCTGGAACTCCAGTTCCAGAGGGAGTCTTCACTCTCACTGGCCTCCATGAGCAATGCAGGCAGGCAGTGCCCTTATATACAAGTGGGAACTCAAACACAGGCAACTCAAAAATGAATATAAAATTTAAAAGGCTAAAATGTCTTAAATGCCTGAGCATGGCTGCACATGTCTGCAGACCCGACATTGGGAGGTGGAAGCAGTATACTGAGTTTGTTGGCCAGCCTTCAGATTCAGAGGGAGAGCCTGTGTCAAAGGAGTGAGGCACAGAGGAAGGAGGAAGGAAGTGGAGGAAGACACTAGATGTCCTGCTTATATCCCTGAACACTTAAATACATATGTGCATGTGCCACACACACATATAACAGAATACCACACATATGCCCACATCCACACGCACATATATACACACAATTATTTTTTCAACTAACAAAAAGAAGTTAACATGAATCATAAGGGCTATTACAGTGTTCATGGGGAAAATTCGTATTTAAATTATAGAATTACTTCAATATTGAGTTAGTTTTGACAGCAACACCAAGGGTGAGAGCTTGCAGTAGACAGTGCTCAGGACAAATCCTAGCCTTTACCCCTCCCCAGTGCTGGCTGTGTGTTAGACACTGCACCTTCCTGTCCCCTCCCCAGTGCTGGCTGTGTGTTAGACACTGCACCTTCCTGTCCCCTCCCCAGTGCTGGCTGTGTGTTAGACACTGCACCTTCCTGTCCCCTCCCCAGTGCTGGCTGTGTGTTAGACACTGCACCTTCCTGTCCCCTCCCCAGTGCTGGCTGTGTGTTAGACACTGCACCTTGCTGTTCCCTTCCGCCCTCACTAGCTCACAGATATCTGCTCCAGAAGGGGAAAGGGAGAGAAAGGAATGTGTAAAGATAAAGGACTGTCACTGTGGGTAGCCTTGGGTGAGTCCACCATATTGTCATAATGGAGGTACCTGAGCAGCCTTGGGCTGCCTCACATCCAGGCCCTCTCATTTCTCCTTCCCTGTGTGGGTACACATTGAGTCAAACCCTCCTCCCACCCACTTTTCTTTTCAGACCTCAGCTCCAGTTAGTTACACCCAGAATCCCCTCCCAGGCAAGCACTTTTTAAGTCCTCTTCCACCTTCTGTTAGTGATTCTCCAGTCCCCTCAGGGAAAGCTTTGTCACTTTTCGACCTGTCTTGTTCTGTGAATACATCTAGACCAGTGGGTATGCACCAACTGGCATTCACAACATCTTCGGTTAAGGAAAAGAGGGGCCACTCACTTTGAACTGTTCTAGATTTAAGAGAAGAATGCTGGCTAGTGTTCCAGAAGGCCATCCCACCGGCCCTTCAGGTTCTTCTCCTACAGTTCTCTTCCTTCCTTCCTCTCACCTGGGCCTGTGAGGGGCAGCGAAGGCTGCTGAGGTGAGCCCCAGGTTCATTTCTTACCTTTGTGACTCGGGGCCACTCTTTAGCCTTTGTTTTCTCATCTGTCAAGAGGGCTCTTACTAGACTCTATCTCTTCGGTTATCATAAATGCTAAAATGATTCATTTAAATGAAGCACTTCCGGAGGCTTTTGGCACAAAAGCAAAATAAACAGAAGTTAGAGATACTTCCTCAAACACGAGCATTCAGAATTTAAAATTTTTACTTTTATTTCTTCCTTTTAAAAATGCTATTACAATAACTTTTCCCTTATAAAACACTTCTTTTTTTTTTTTTTTTTTTTTGGTTTTTCAAGACAGGGTTTCTCTGTGTAGCCCTGACTGTCCTGGAACTCACTTTGTAGACCAGGCTGGCCTTGAACTCAGAAATCCGCCTGCCTCTGCCTCCCGAGTGCTAGGATTAAAGGCGTGCACCACCACCTCCGGCATAAAACACTTCTTAAACTGCAACTAGTGCTTCAGGTACACAGCTAAGTAAAAGTGGCCTGTGGCCTAACCGCTACTGATATTGTGTCTATGAAAAGCTTCTTTCTTTCTATTTTCAATTTTATGGTTTGCAGATTGAGCCCAGGACTCATTACGTGCAGGGCAACTGCTCCACCATTAAGCTATATCTGTGGTCCCACAAACATAATTCTAAAGCACAATTCATTTGGACTATAGGAGATGTTTATAACTCATACAAATAAATATAAAACAATACCTAATATTTAGCTTGCTAGAAAATCTGTTAAACTTTTTTTTTTTTTTTTTGGTTTTTTTTGAGACAGGGTTTCTCTGTATAGCCCTGGCTGTCCTAGAACTCACTTTGTAGACCAGGCTGGCCTCGAACTCAGAAATCCACCTGCCTCTGCNTAGCCCTGGCTGTCCTAGAACTCACTTTGTAGACCAGGCTGGCCTCGAACTCAGAAATCCACCTGCCTCTGCCTCCCGAGTGCTGGGATTAAAGGTGTGCACCACCACTGCCGGGCTATTGTTAAACTTTTGATATGGAATTAACATCTATCGTTGTCATTGCTGTAGAGCTAGCTTTTCTGCAGTCTAGAATCAACTGCTTATGCAGTTTGTGTGTGTGCACGCACATGCGCATGAGTGTGTGCACGGGCGTGTGTGTATGTGTGCATGTGCATTGCTTAGAATAGAACAGGGCTTCAGACCTGCATAATTCCGTCAGGCTCAGGATTTGGCATTTTCAACCAGACACTCAAGTCATAAAATAACTGATTTGGGCACGCCATGTTCATTTGCTAGAGGACTCAGTTTCCCAGAGAGAAGACCCCCACTGATGGATGGTAGCCTCGCAGGTAGAGCACAGAGATCAACAAAGTCAGATCTGCAGCAAGGCAACCCACCAGCTCCTTCCTTTTTATTACTTCTCCAAATAAGGAAGTGGCATATTTGCCCCACGTTTTGTTTATTCTGGATTAACAATGACAAACTGTTGGTAAAATCGCCTGCTTTAGTTAAAAAAAAAAAAAAAATCCAAGCTTTCCAGTAAAATTGAATTTCAGGTTAACTGGAGCACTTTGCTTTTTCCTATGTACTGAATGCAATATTTGAGAAGACAGAATAATATTCCTGTTTATCCAAAATTCAAATTTTACTGGCCACTGTATTTAGTCTGGCCATCCCATTTGTCAGACGAATTGTTTCTAACATATTAGTGTCTTCTCTCCCTAATTCTTTTTTTTCCAATTTTTAAAAAAATATTTATTTATTTATTATATGTAAGTACACTGTAGCTGTCTTTAGACACTCCAGAAGAGGGAGTCAGATCTCCTTACGGATGGTTGTGAGCCACCATTGGTTGCTGGGATTTGAACTCAGGGCCTTCGGAAGAGCAGTCGGGTGCTCTTACCCGCTGAGCCATCTCACCAGCCCTTTTTTCCAATTTTTTAAATTCACTTTATATCCCAACCAAAGCCCCTCCTCTCTTCCCAGACCTGACCTTAACCCCCCCCCATACCCTCCCCTTCACCTCAGAGAAGGGGAAACCCCACTTGGGTACCACCCCACCCTGGACTAGCTAGTCCCAGCAGGACTAGGCACATCCTCTCCCTGAGGCCTGACCAGGCAGTTCAGATAGGGGAAGGGGATCCAAGAGCAGAAAACGGAGACAGACTGCCCCCGCTGCCATATTTTTGTGCTTTGAAGAATTGTGTTTTGAAGGACAAACAGTATGCCAACTTGTCACATGCTCTCTCAAGTTTCTAGAAACTCCAAGAATTACCAAGATTTCTCATTTCACTGAAACTGAGGAAGAAATCAATAATCTCATGAAATTATGTACCTATATTTTATTACTTAGCTTCTCTGTACAATTATAGAAATAGATGACAACTATGTTTTTATTTAAACGTGCTTATTTTCTCAAAAAAGTTAGTGAAATCTGCTTTGTCAAAAACAATTTAATATGAGAAAATACTGCCACCTGGAGCTCAGAAGAGCAGCATGCCTTCTAACTGAAACTGGAATTACAGGAATACCTGCTTTGACCGCGCCTTTCTCCTGGGGCCTTGGGAGTTTAATTTCCCCTAATTGGTTCACATTGACTAAACTTTCTCTCTTAGCTTTTACTATGCGGTGGACACTAGGCTGGCGTTGGTGAATATAAAGACAGTAAGACTCAGATCCTTCTTTAAGGAACCAACCGCTTAGTGAGGGAGAGGCAGGTATGACCCCGGGAACCCAAGATTCAAATGCACAGTTGAATCTAAAGCACAGAATGGACACGCTGGCACACTTGTAATCCCCAGAACTCAAGAGGCAGGGACAGGAGAGTAACCTCGAGTTGAAGGCCACCGTGAACTTAATTAAACCTATACAGCAAGACCGTCTTTAAAAAAGAAAAGAAAATGAAAACCCACCTTTATGTGGTAGAACGAGTGTTTCTTATCTCTAGGCTGGCAGAGGGTGTGATGGTTTGCGCCTTCCCCTTCACTATGGATAGCCTATCTCCCGTGGAGCTATTCAGTGTACAGACTACACACATTCTCCCTTGTTCACCCCTCAGAGCTCACAAAGTTGTTGAACCCAGCTCTCTTCCCTGGACTTTTGTAGTTCTTCCAGGGAGCTTCGAGCCTATCCGGAATTACTCTTGCAGTGTGGGAAAATGACGTATACACTAACATGCATGTACACGTGCTCACTGTGCACAGCTGTAGCTATGGCTCCAGATTAAGTAACTGACTTCATCGTTCTTATGTTTAGATTGGTTTAGTTTAGAGATAACATCTCTCTCTCTCTCTAGCACAGGTTAACCAGCTCATGGTGGACTTCAGTTCTGAGGTTTCACATGTCAACCGCCATTGCTTTTCATCTCTCTTTTGCTTTTGAGACAGGGCCCCTTTATGTAGGTAGCCTTGCCTGTCCTGGACTCGCATATAGTCCATCTACAACCAGGATGGCCTCAAATGCAGAGATCTGCCTACTCTGCTCCCAAGTCTGGGATTCAAGGTGTGCGTCAATGCCACCAGCCAACTAGTTCTTCCTACCATTCCAGCTGTCTTTCTTCCTGCCTCCTTTTAGCCTTTAGCAACAGCACTGAGATGCCCTACCACCACCACCCCAGCAACTTTCTTTCCCCTTTATCACACAGAGCAAGTCAGCTTTCTCAATTTCCTCTCTCCCAAGTCAGCCTCTGGTACACCTGCACATATCCAGTTGACATCACTAAGTATGAGCACACAGCAGGCCATCTACCTTCTCCTGCCTCTGCAGAAAGTTTTATTCTCCCAATATGCTCCCTCCCTTTCTATTGCTATAATAAAACACTGACCAAAAGCAACTCAGGGAGAAATGGGTTGACTTAGCTTACACAACCCAATCACAGTCCATCACTGAGAGAAGTCAGAGCAGGAAGCTGGAGACAAGAAGTGAGGTAGAGGCCGTGAAGTAACCATGTTTATGGGCTCACCTTCCATCTCACCCAGCTTGCTTGCTTGCTTTTTTTTTTTTTTTTAATCACAACTAACACAATCTGCCTAGCACCTACAGTGGGCGGGCAGGACCCTCCCACCTCAACCACTAATCAAGAAAATGCCCCCACAGACTTGCCTACAGGGCAAAGTGATGGTGGCATTTTCTTCATTGAGATTCCCTCTTCCAGATTACTAGCTTGTATCAAGTTGACAAATAGATAGCCAGACACTTGATAACAGAAATTAAACAACTCAAGTTGGAGAGTAGCAGCAGTTTAGATTTAAAAAAACCTTCCTAGCAGGATAAAATTGGGATTATTCTTTTGTTTTTTTGAAACAGATGTTCTCTGTATAACAGAGCCTTGACTGTCCTGGACTCCCTTTGTAGACCAGGCTGTCCTCAAACCCTCATATACAGAGATCCATCTGCCTCTGCTCCGAGTGCTGGGATTAAAGGTGTGTGCCACTGCACCCAATGACAGGGTTGCTCTTTTATTTCCCATTTTCCTTTTTTTCCTTTCCTTCCTTGCCCTTCCTATTAGTCAGGATTCTCTAATGGAACAACTGATATGATGAAAACAACCACATTATGTATCAGCATCTCTCTCTCTCTCTCTCTCTCTCTCTCTCTCTCTCTCTCTCCCTCTCTCTCTCACACACACACACACACACACACACACACATATATATATATATGGGTTAGTATCCTGCTTTATAGGCTGTGGCCATGATATCTTTCAAAGCTATAAAAAAAAAATCTTTCCTTCTACCCATTCCTTCAAGTGTTTTTAGCATCCTTGTAGTACACAGTAATACCAAGCTGAGGAAAGGAGAGGTTGTATACAGTGTAGCCAATTCCTGACCCATGGTTTGCTTTGTTTTCCAGTTAATCCTTCTTTTAAAGCTGCTCTGGCTTCAGGAGCTTGGGAAAGATTCTCCAAGGATCGAAACAACCTCAGATCTTTCTGTCACAGTGTTAGGGTTTGTATTTCTGCACACAACATCAGGAACAAGAAGCAAGCTGGGAAGGAAAGGGTTTATTCAGCTTACACTTCCACACTGCTGTTCATCACCAAGGAAGTCAGGACTGGAACTCACACAGGGCAGGGACTTGGAGGCAGGAGCTGATGCAGAGGTCATGGAGGGATGTTACTTCCTGGCTTGCCTCCCCAGCTTACTCAGCTTTCTTATAGAACCAGGACTGACTACTAGCCCAGGGACGGCACCACCCACAATGGGCTAGGCCCTCCCCCCTTGATCACTAATTGAGAAAATGCCTTACAGTTGGATCTCATAGAGGCATTTCCTCGAGGGAGGCTCCTTTCTCTGCAATAACTCTAGCTTGTGTCAAGTTGGCATACAAAAACAGCGAGTACAGTCACCTACCTCCTAAACTTGGTAACTACTTTAGCTTTAAAAGGAAAGTGTAGACTTGAAATACAAAAATAAATGAAAACATTAGCATTGTAGAACCCCCAGAAAATAAGGTTTCAGTTTGTTTAACAGGAAGTCATCAGAACACCCAAAGGTTGGGCAATCAGACTCCTCCTCAGACCTCGCAGAGGAAGGTAGGACTAGCAAAGCCCCAAATGCCCTGCTGAGAAAAGAGCATCTGCCTGGACAATGGTGATGCCATCTGATGTGACACTGCACAGCTGACATATTGCACCACTGCCATTTTGTCATTTGGGGAGGCCAAAGCAGGAGGATTCCATATTTGAGCCAACCTAGTCTATAGAAAATCCTGCCAAAAAGTGCTAAGCATGGGTTCATGCTTGTAATGCCAGCACCCAGGAAGCTGAGGTAGGAGGACTTCAGTGAGTTTAAGGTTTCTTCATTCATTAATTTAATGAGCACCCTTTTTATGTCATTCTCATGCGCTAAAGGTACGAAATCAACACATATTTGCTCTTAAGAAATTAGAGCCTAATGTAGTATGTTTATAAAAGACCATACGAGTAACAATACTAGATGTTTAAGTCTTTAAAATGAACAGTAAAATATTTTAAATAATAAGGGTTTTTTTTGTGTTACTTTTTGGCCTCACACTAAAACGTGTTACATCTTAGAGTAGAAATGGAATAGTTCCTCTTGATTCACAGTTTTGCCTCTTTTGGTGACAAAACTCATACCCAGGGCCTCCAGTATGCTGGGCCAGTGCTCTGCCAAGAGTCCCACCCCAGGCCCTGCTGCTCCTTCTATGACACAATCCATACGTTCTTGAGAAATGGCTACTCACTCAAGGCTGCTTCACTTAGCGAACCCTCCTGGTACTTTCAGTTCCCAGCAGCTCTCCAAAAGCCTACTTGTCTCAAGAAGTCTCTGGGGGTCCTCAGTCCCGGGGAGTTCTTCTCCACTCTCTCAGTAGTGTTTTAGAGCTCACCTCGGAGCAGAGAAGGCACCAAGTTTTACAAAGGTAGCCAAACAATAGCATAGCTTTTGGGATGACTTACCCATGTAGGTCTCAGCTCCAAAGCAAGTCAATGCAACACCACACCACCACACTGTGGCCTGTTCCCAACACCACAACATCACACTGTGACCTGTTCCCAAACTGCTTTCCCCCTTTCATGGCATAATTTTTTAAAAGTCGAACCTAGGCCATGACATTCCTTAAAAACCAAGCTGTAGATCAATTCACAAAATACAACCATTCAGAGAGCCCAAACAGGAGAATTCCACCTTTTCTTAAGTTCAAGTTCTTTACCCTAAAAATACCAAATTATGAAACATTAACACATGTTCACTTTGGAAACTGGAGCCATGAATGCTTTATCTGTGTTTTTTAAAAAAAAGAATTCCAGGTTTTTTGTTTTGTTTTTCCTAATGGAAGAACATCTCGTAGTAGAAATTTAAGTACTTAATAACTCCATTTTTGCTCTGTCTCGATATAATCTCTAGACACAATTTCCTCCCTAGGAAATAGGGAGATTGAAGGACGGGGTCACCTCAATCTAAGAAACTCAGAATCTAAAATTTCCCATCTTCACTCTGAGAAGGCCATCCACATCAAGGAAAGTTTTTTTTTTTTTTAGTTGAGGGTTGAGCCTTCTCTCTTAACCTTCAATTCTTTCTCCCAGGGATGAAGTGGGGAGTCAGGCAGCAAGTCCTGAGCAGCCTTTCTGAATCTCAGAATCATTTCTAAAACGGGGATTATGACATTACCTTAAAGGACTGTAGTGAGGTAAAGTGGGACGAGTGACACAAACCTGTAAGTGAAGCGCAGGCAGGAAGATCTCAACAACGTAACCGGTTCCTGAACAGGGTCGGCTATACGAGACTCGGTCAAAAAAAAAAAAAAAAAGCAAAGAAAACGAAGACAGATAGACAGACAGACAGACAGGTACACAGAAAACCTAAGCGCACTCACCCCCACCCCCACCACACCCAATTGCAATGCTTGGACTCTGGCTATTTACACAATCACACTTGGCGGCTCAGCATCAGGGATGCTGAACCCAATACCGCTTCTCCAGCCAAACTAAAGGCAGCCAATCCGAGGTGTGGATCCGCGGCGAGGGTGACACTAGGCTCCGCCTTCGATTTGTTCGAAAGGCATGCTGGGAGTTGCAGTGCACGGGGCGGTCCTTCACCGAGGTGGCAGGCCGCTTCCGGTGAGGACAATATACAGCCAGTTCCCATGAGGCCATGACACAGGCAGAAGTGGAGTGGCCAACGACAACTCCTCTTTCCCGCGGCCGCTGGAGCCACACCCGAAGGCGGCTGTGGGAAGACGGAGCCCAAAGCGGAGCCGCGAGCATCGCTAAGGGACCTGGGAGAGGCGGGGCTTTTCCCGCCTCTCAGAGGGCCCCGCCCCGATGACGTCACTTCCGTAAACAAAGGGCGCTTGCCCGGGGTTTGTGACCCAGGCTGACGAGCTGGGTTCTCCATGCAGCCCTGGCAGAGGCTTTGAGCACTCTCTTACCTTTCCCAGCCGAGGAAGGGTAACCACAGCCTTTTCTTCCTCCGGTATGTAATGGGATAAGGGGACCCCGCAACCCGCTCCTTCGAGCCCCTCAGCACCCGCTCTGGTCACCTCTGGGTGTGGATGGGTCACCGCAGGGCTGGGTTGCGGAAGGGAAATGAATGAGGCAAAGTCCAGAGGCACCTCGTGATTCTTGTTGGAAGCAAGGCCCGACATTCAAACCGTGAGCAGTTCGTCCCCTCTGGAAAGGTCCCTCGTGTTTGTCATACAAGGATTTCAGGGTCTTGTGACAGATGTTAATTTTCCAGAAAAGAGTTAATCACAAGCTTGGTCCCTCAGGGACCATTGGTTTATTGGCGATGCTTTATGTATTAACTGGTTTTTGCTTTTTTTTTTCTTTCTTTTGTTACCAACTGTGTATTAGCATCCATAGATTTGAAGGTTAGCGTGCTATATATATATCATCAGTTATACAGATCCTCACCTCTTGGAAACCTGCTCAGTCATTTTCAAAGTTTTATTTAATCTGCATTACATCTAAACAATTCCCAAATGACTCAAGTGGATTCACTATTGGTATCTGAAATAAGAGACTGAATGTGGTACCCTTTTTCCAAGAAAAACCTATATCAGCTAGCAAAACAAAAATAAATTATCTATATAATTCCTGACTAATTCTTTTAGGAGTGACAGAAGTCAGTTTCAGTCTTTTACAATAGTCATGGCAGGGCTAAATTCAACACTTTTAGATTTTAAATTTTATTAGATGACTGTGCACGGGTGCACACTCTGCCCCTGGAGGCCAGAAGAGGGCACTGGTACCTTGGGACAGAAGTTACTGTCTGAAGCAGCCTTGTTGGGCCTGGAAATCAAAACAGACCTCTGAAAAGAGTAGTCAGTGCTCTTAACTGCAGAGCCATCTCTTAAGCCCCACAGTATTTATTAAAAAGACCTGATATTCATAGTGCAGTTAACGATTTGAAGGGAGGAATAGATATGCATTTTTCTAGATACTTTTTTGTGATAAATTAATAATAGAATTAAGAAAATTCAAATCTGAAGAGCTCATCTTGTGGCACATGCCCATCCTTCCAGGACTCACTCAAGAGCAGAGGGAGAAAGATCATCACAGGTTGGAGGCCAGCGTGGCTTACCTAGTAATTTCTCAGCCAGCCAAGGACGTAGAGCAGAATTGTTTCTCAAAAGGAAAAGGTGAAGCAGTGCACACTTTTGATGCCTTTCATGCCAAGAGGGATCGAGCTATGCCTTTAATCTCAGGAGGGAGCTATGTCAGGTGGAGCTTTGTGAGTTTCAGCCAGCCAAGTCTACAGAGCAAATTTCAGGTCAGCCAAAGCTCTCTCTTGGAAAGGGAGGGAAGGAGGGAGAGAGAGGGAGAGAGAGGGAGAGAGAGGGAGGGAGTGAGGGAGAGAGGGAAATAGAGAGGGGAACTAGGCTTGAGCATCTAAAACTTCAAGGTGCAGCTTAGTCCACTGGTGCCCTGGTATACATGTATTTGAGTCTGGTTTAGAAGGGAGACCTAAAGGCCAGCTAAAGCCCCAGTGA